>NC_079395.1:19301433-19630572 GCF_029220125.1 Pseudoliparis swirei | reverse complement strand
ATGCACACACACACACACACGCTCCATATGAGTCCACTCAATCTGTGGAGGCAACTCTCTGATCCTAAGGTGTGTGTGTGTGTGTGTGTGTGTGTGTGTTTGTGTGTGTGGGTCACTCTCCACACAGCAAAGGTGGGCAGCAAACCATCTGGGAAGCTGTCGCTGGGAACTGGCTAAACTATCTGTCAATTAAGCTCATTGCCGTTCTTCTTTCTTCTCTCGTTAAAGAAAAACGGATGCTATTGTCACATCCGCGTTGAAGCCGCCATTGTTGATTCAAACACTGTGTCGTCTCCCGTATACCTATAAGCCACGGCCATATCTGCCGGTCGCTTCTCACAGATTAAAGCCGATATGGAATTGTCTTAAAGTGTGCATTCCCTCGACTGACCAGCAGGGGGCAACTGATTGTATAGAAGCCTGGATTTTAGAGATGCACGATCAGGTTTTTGGTGCCGATCACCGATCACTGAAATCAGTATCTGCCGATCCGATAATACCGATCACCGATCACGGTGTCAATTGAAGCATTCTATTTATTGTGTAGCATTATTGCCTAGGACTATGAGGAAATACATATATAAAGCAACTCAAACATTAAAGAAATTACAGATTTCTTTAAACATTTAGGACTTTTACTTTGAAAAATGTCCTAATTGATACATTAAAATTTGATTGCTATTGTAGGGGATTTCAGATATGTATGGAACACATCTGCATTATTCATTTCCTGGAACTCTTGGGGAAATCTATTTACAGGACTTTATTTAACATACAAAAGTCTGACTTATTTTTATAAACTCTTCCTTGGTACAGTAAAAATGTTTTAATGTTAGCATAATTTAAGCTAAATCTCAGAAAAGATCTATAAAGATACAAAATCAGTTCATTGTTTACTTTTACACTACCGTTCAAAAGTTTGGGATCACCCAGACAATTTCGTGTTTTCCATGAAAACTCACACTTTTATTTATCAAATGAGTTGCAAAATGTATAGAAAATATAGTCAAGACATTGACAAGGTTAGAAATAATGATTTGTATTTGAAGTATTAATTTTTTTCTTCAAACTTTGCTTTCGTCAAAGAATGCTCCTTTTGCAGCAATTACAGCATTGCAGATCTTTGGCATTCTAGCTGTTAATTTGTTGAGGTAATCTGTTGAAATTTCACCCCACGCTTCCTGAAGCACCTGCCACAAATTGGATTGGCTTGATGGGCACTTCTTGCGGACCATACGGTCAAGCTGCTCCCACAACAGCTCAATGGGGTTGAGATCTGGTGACTGTGCTGGCCACTCCATTACAGACAGCATACCAGCTGCCTGCTTCTTCCCTCAATAGTTCTTGCACAATTTGGAGGTGTGCTTTGGGTCATTGTCCTGTTGGAGGAAATTGACAGGTCGCTGGTGCCCCCAGAGTCGTATCCGACATCACTACATCACTCCTTTGCATTCCAAATACGAGGACATGATGACTACGTCCATTTCTTATATACAATCTATGGATAAGACAAAATCTAAAAATATTTGACAAAATATCATCCACTCTGTAATTCTGGTTCATCTGTGGCATTTTAACCCATTTCTGTTCTATTCAGCATGAATCTAAACAGATATTGTATTTATGGACTCCACTCTATGGATTTCCTTCTGCTCACACTGGTGTTCTGCCACAGGAGCCTCAAGACAACACATATTAATAACAGTTTGAAGCTGTTTGAATTGGCCTCAGATACAGTTCAGAGATGGCTATTATTAAGTGTAATTTATTCAGAAATTGCTCTATTTCGCTCTCAAATTCAATTTCCAAAACAAATCTATAGAGTTAGAAATACAGAAAAAACCCATTGTATTTACCTTTCCTTTTAGTGTGACATTTAAAATGTTTAAACCCATTCCAATTGAATGAACACACTGATTATGCCGAAAACTTATGCTAATTGAATCTTGAACACAAACTGTGTTTATGCACTTGAAAAAGAAAAGCTTTTCAGAGGCTGAAGATATGGTCTTCATTTTTAAACAATGGTTTCAGTCAGAGTTTCCATTAATTCAATTCAATTCAAAGCAATTGCTGCTGGTCAATTCAGTTTATTTGTATAGCCCATTTTCACAAATTAGAAATTTGTCTCAGAGTGCTTTACAATCTGTACATATACAGATATCCCTGTCCCAGAACCTCACATCGGAATCAGGAAAAACTCCCAAACAACCCTTGACGGGGGAAAAAGGGAAGAAACCTTCAGGAGAGCAACAGAGGAGGATTCCTCTCCAGGATGGACAGAACAATAGATGACATGTGACCAGAAGGAATCATTATACACAAATTAAAACACAGTAACAACACAATCAATGAGTATGACAGAGTGTATGAATAGTTGGTAGTAGGCATATTCCACGATTCAGACCTCCACGGTTCATCAGGCAGATGGAGGTAGAGAGGAGGAGTGGGCGGAGTCTCAACAGGGCCATGGCATAGTTGGTAGTAGGCATATTCCACGATCCAGACATCGATGATCCATCAGGCAGATAGGATCTCTGACGTCTCATAGGTCCATCGGAGTCAAAAGGACTCCGGGGAGGAAGCAGAGTTAGTAATGTGCAATAGAGATGAAAATTCATCCATAAGTAGAGAGAAAAGAGGAGAGAGGTTGCTTGCCTGCCCAGCTAGCCATTACCTTTGTAGAAATATGGCTACTGCAGATGAAGATAGCGTCGTGCAACCATATCGTTTTGAACCAGAGTCAGACCCTGAACAAGAAGAGGCTCCCGAACAAGTTCGAGAAGTTAGGGCTCAACAGGACGTTTCTGAATGTCACTTCTACATTCTTTTTTGTTTGTACATTGGCTAAGGTCTCACAGTCTTGTTAGCGGTTTTGAGAGCATAGTGGTGCTAGAGATTTGAGTACGTGAATAGTTTGTGCATGTCTGAGTATGTAGCAAATACAGTGTGTTTATGTAAGTTACTGTTTGTGAAAGTGTTTGTGTAAATGCAAGTAACGGGAACGCCATAAAGATATAAATGCTACATGAGTAAAGTTCCATCTGTAAACTAAAGTGTTATCTGACAACAGTAAGTGACCAAGCAGGGGCGGGGGTCACGTTTTTACCTCCATTAATTAGCGTTTAAACCTTGTTTACTTATTAAATCGTTGTATTTGATGACTTATGACTTATTTGATGACTCATGTCTGTAATATGAACACAACTTTCAAATAAACTTTACCTGCAAAGTTGTGGTGGGGGGCGGTCCAAGGCCATGTAGCCAGACTCCCTACATGGGCGTGCTTCAAAATCTACGTAGACGTTGGTGGTGATCCCTTTGGACGCACTCAAGCATATCGTTTCTGACATAGAGGAACCACAACAAGCCGCGTGAGTTGTTTTTTCCCAGCGTTTTTGTGTTGGGAGACATGCCAGATACCCAAATTAACGTATAGAAGCACTAAAAAAGTGGAATTTTCATAATATGTCCCCTTTAAGTCTACTCTTAAATGAGGTGACTATGTCTGCCTCCCGGACTGAAGGTGGAAGCTGGTTTAATAAAAGAGGAGATTGATAGTTGATAGTTGACGAGAGTCACACATACACTGCAACCCTGACGTTCTCTAGATCTTCTCTAGACCCGACCCGGAGGAGCGCTGTGTGAGAACGCACATGTTGAATTGTAGAAGATTTAAAAAAGAAATTGAGATTGAGACCATGAACTCATGTTTACAATGTTTACTGAGGTAATAAATAAAGTGAGCGGTAGATTCATTTTCTTATAGACTTCTATACTGTCAGACTTTGTGTTAAAACCAGAGGAGTCGCCCCCTTTTGGCCATTTGAAAGAATGGCCAGAATATGCGACTTTATATTGTTACTTGATTTTAATGTTACAAATTTGAAAACCAAAAGTGTTCAAAGGGTTTAATTGGAGGATATCATTTGGGTTTCTGCTTCCTGTGTTGCTTTAAAACACTTCTTATAAATTTGAAAGTATAACTGCTTATTGGTGGTTTCAATATGGACTCTTGGCTTGTGGTTACAATCAGGTCGTGGAGAGGAGGTGTTTAGCATTTAAATGACTTTAAACAGTGTTGAATGTTCCATCAACCATTCAACGCTGATGTGTTTTTAATGTGGAGTGTGGGGTATCACAGCAACAGAGACCGTATGAGGTAATAAACACCAAAAGCATGCAACTCAAAGCAAGATCAATTTATTTGTTCAATGTAATATAGAGACGCGCTTCTGTCTTGACTTTTGGGAACGAGGCGGGTGGGAGGAACCTACGTGTTGAAGGCACAACATCTGGAAATGAGAAAGACCCTTGCAGCCTTGGGTAAGTGAAGGACTGAGCGCCACATAATGCAGTTTTGGATGAAGGCCGTGGTGGGGAAATGCTTACGTTCACTCAGCAATGAATAGAAGAGTCAAACACTGGTGGGTCGGTATCCATGACGGTCAAACCGCTCCGGAGGGGCGTACGCAGAGAATGGTCATGGGAGGAATGGTGTAGCGGACCGCAGCCGGAAAATAGTGAAGCGTACTGATGTTTCCAGAATTTGCTCTATTCATGTTCAGCCATGAGCCTTGCTGACGAACATACATTTAAGAGTGTTTCTTTATCCATTTAATTTCCAGAAATCACTGTAAAGGTGCGTTCACACCAAAAGCGATGCGATTTTTCGCGTCGCCCAAAACGCGTGAGTTTACTCGCTCGACCATTCGGGGGCGGGGCTTATCTCCGTGTCTCGTCTCCGTTAAGACTGTTATCATTTCCTTCATCCACCACGGAATAATGAACCATTAGTTCTGCTTTATACTTGTTGTGGACATCCCACACACTAACGCCATCGTGTTTGGGTTCATGACATCACCCGAAGGCTCACACAGCTCGGTCACTTTCACCGATGCAGTTACTGTTACATCTGAAAGACTTCCGCTTCCAGCGCTACGAGAGCGGAACATCTAAACGCTGTTATTGTGTTCATAACATGATAATATATAATGTATGTTATTGTGTTAATAACATTATAATATATAATATATGTTATTGTGTTCATAACATTAATGTCCGTCTTGTTCTGATTCAACAGCAGCGGGACAGCGATGACGAGCTGATTGGCCCGAGTTACGAGATTACCGCCTCAAAGTTGAAATATTTCAACTCGGGGCGAAAATTGTGCCGCTGAAAATTGTGCCGCTGAAAACGCGCCGCTGTAAACGCGTCGCCTACATTGCATCACCCCAAACGCGCCGCCCAGAAAAATATAGCGTCTATCACAGCCACACGCGTCTGTACGTTGACTTTTCATGGGATTCGGTCGCGCGAAAAAAAAGTTTCGCTTTTGGTGTGAACGCACCTTAAGTGCTAATGGAACACATCAAACAGAAATGAGCTGTTAAGAGTGTAAACATTAATTATATGACATTCAAATATACATGTGGACTTTATCGCCATCTTTTCTCTTTCTTAACCCTTGTGTTGCCTTCGGGTCATTTTGACCCGATTCAATATTTAACCCTCCTGTCGCCTTCGGGTCAATTTGACCCGATTCAATGTTTAATGTCGGTGTTCTTTCGGGAGTCAACAAACAAACATAAAGTACCTCACACTTAAACTTGGAAAACAATATTAATTCTAATAATTTTCTGGAGATTTTAATAGCTGGGGTCATATTGACCTCAAGGGTAAAATATGTTAGTAAATATAAAGGTAACAGGAGGGTTAAACATTGAATCGGGTCATATTGACCCGAAGGCGACAGGAGGGTGAAACATTGAATCGGGTCAAATTGACCCGAAGGCAAAACAAGGGTTAAAGGGCACATACAGCTCAAATCTAGCATTAGCATCTTATCACAATACGTTTTACAAGTTTATTAAAAATTAAAGTCACGAAACATGTCGTCAAAGCCCAAATAAAACACAAAGTACCTTGTTCCCGTTCCAGCTAGGTGCTTAGCAGTTCATACAGAAAGAAAAATACTCATGGACACCTTTTCCTTCAGTACACCTAGCTAACGTACTTTTTGCAAAGTCATGTTACGAGATTTACATCTACTTCCGGGGTCGCTGGAAGAGCTCAAAAATAAAAGGATCCAAAAAACATACAAAGGCACTTACAAAATAAAGGCTTGCGGGAAAGAATCATTTACAAATGGTACATGGGAGGAATGGGAAGAGAGATGAGTGAATAGAAAGAAATATCTTTGATCGGGACTTGTCCTTTCACTCCCACGTAAAGCAAATCTCAAGGACTGCATTCTTTCATCTACGTAATATTTCAAAAATCAGGCACATCTTGTCTCAAAAAGATGCAGAAAAATTGGTTCACGCGTTTGTTACTTCGAGACTGGATTACTGCAACTCCTTATTATCAGGCTGCTCTAATAAGTCTCTTAGGTCCCTCCAGTTGATCCAGAATGCTGCAGCTCGTATTCTCACTAAAACTAAGAAAAGAGATCACATCACTCCTACACTAGCTGCTCTGCACTGGCTCCCAAGTAAAATCAAGAATCACCTTTAAAATTCTTCTCTTAACGGGATTGGCAGGCTCTGTACCATTAGAACACTGGATCTGATAGGCGATTTTCCCAGCTGCTCCTGAACGCATCATCTCACTCTTCCGGTAAGCTCTGGTTGCCAGCTCAACAGCGAGCATGACTTCTTCTTCTCTCCCTCCCGCTCCCTCTTGCTCAGTGTGTCTCATGTATAGTTATCCCCCTGCCTCCCTTAATGATAACGATACATGCAACAAGTGTAGTTTATTTGCTAGGTTGGAGGCAGGTCTAAGTGGGTTAGATGCACGGCTCCGCGCTATCGAAGCTCAGACAGCTATGCTAGTTAGCCCGCCCTCTCCCGTAGTCGGCGCGGAGCTACAGTCAGCTGATAGCTGTTCCCCGGCGGTAACCGTGCAGCCGGGTGGTTGGGTAACTGTTCGCAGGAGTAGTAAGTCTACACAGAAGCCCGCTGTGCACCAACCACTTCACGTTTCCAACCAGTTTTCCCTGCTCAGCGACACACCCGCTGAGGAACACACCCTGGTTATCGGGAGCTCTATAGTCAGGAACGTGAAAATAGCGAAGCCGCGGACCAGAGTCGTGTGCCTCCCGGGGGCCAGAGCGGGCGACGTGGAGTCTTGTTTGAAGCTGCTGGCTAAGGACAAGCGGAGATACAGTCAGATTGTAATACACGCCGGTGGTAATGACGCCCGAGCCCGTCGGTCGGAAGTCACTAAAATTAATGTGGAATCGGTGTGTGCTTATGCCAAGACGTTGTCGGACACCGTAATTTTCTCTGGCCCTCTCCCAAATTTGCAGACAGACGAATTGTATAGCCGAATGTCGTCTTTCAACCGCTGGCTGTCGAGGTGGTGCCCAGCGAATAATGTGGGCTACGTAGACAACTGGAAGACTTTCTGGGGAAAGCCTGATCTGATGAGGAGAGACGGCATTCATCCCACGTTGGACGGAGCGTCTCATTTCTGCGAATATGACCAAGTTGATCACCGGACTTAATCCATGACAATCCAGGGTTCAGATCAGGAACCGGGAGCAGAGTTGTAGTTTAACACCCTTCTCTGCTCTTCCATTCGAGCAGTTACCCACCCATGACTTTAGAGTAGAGACTGTGTCTGTCCCACGGCCACTTCAATTAAATAAATCAAAAGTAAGCAGAAGAGGAGTCGTACACAATAACCTTATACAAATTAACACCATTATTTCAGCAGTGCAACAAAATAGGTCTTTTAAATGTGGTCTCCTAAATATTCGATCTCTGTCATCTAAAGCTGTGTTACTAAATGATTTAATATCAGATAATCACATTGATTTATGTTGCCTAACTGAAACCTGGCTGAGCCATGAAGAATATGTCTGCCTAAATGAATCGACTCCTCCAAGTCACATTCCTCGAGGCACCGGTCGAGGAGGTGGAGTAGCAGCCATCTTTGAATCGAGACTATTAATTAATCCTCAACCAAAATTACACTACACCTCATTTGAAAGCCTTGTTCTTAGTCTTTCACATCCAACCTGGAAAACACTACAGCCAATTCGATTTGTGATTCTGTACCGGCCACCAGGTCCATATTCAGAGTTTATATCTGAATTCTCAGAATTTATATCTAGTTTGGTTCTTAAAACCGATAAAGTTATTATTGTTGGAGATTTTAATATCCATGTGGATGTTGATAATGATTGCCTTAGTGCTGCATTCATCTCCTTGTTGGACTCGATTGGCTTCTGTCAGAGAGTACAGAAACCCACTCACAGCTTTGGCCACACGCTTGATCTTGTTCTTACTTATGGCGTTGACATTGAGCATTTGAACGTCTTCCCACAGAATCCTCTTCTGTCAGACCACAACCTCATAACTTTTGAATTTATACTACCGGAGTGTACTCCGTTAGTCAAAAGTTTCTACACCAGATGTCTAACTGACAGTGCTGTAACTAAATTTAAAGAAGCGATTCCTTCTGTATTTGATTCGATACCACGTCTCAATATAACAGAGGACTCCTGGTCTAACTTTAGTCCGTCCCAGATTGATCATCTTGTTGACAGTGCCACAGGCTCTCTGAGAATGACACTGGACTCGATAGCCCCTCTGAAGAAGAAGACAGTGAGGAAGAGGAGATTTCCTCCCTGGTATAACCCTCAGACCCGCAAACTGAAGCAAACGTCACGAAAGCTTGAACGCATATGGCGTTCAACTAATCTCGAAGAATCCCGCTTAGTTTGGCGAGATAGTCTTAAAACATATAAGAAGGCCCTCCGTAATGCCAGAGCAGCCTATTACTCATCAGTAATAGGAAAAATAAAACAACCCCAGGTTTCTCTTCAGCACTGTAGCCAGGCTGACAGAGAGTCACAGCTCTGTGGAGCCGAGCATTCCTATAAACCTCAGTGGTAATGACTTTATGAACTTCTTTAATGAAAAGATTTTAACTATTAGGGACAAGATTAATATTCTCTTGCCCATAACCAGTGCCAATCTGTCCTCAAGTGGAATGGCCTTGGAAACCGCTGTATGCCCTGGTGTATATTTGGAGGCTTTTCTCCCATCAACCGTGACCAATTATCTTCAACGGTTTCTACTTCGAACACGTCTACCTGTCTCTTGGACCCCATCCCGACGAGGCTGCTTAAAGACGTTTTGCCTTTAATTGCCGGCTCTCTATTAGATATTATCAATGTGTCTCTGCTAACAGGCCACGTACCACACTCCTTCAAAGTGGCTGTTATTAAACCTCTCCTGAAGAAGCCCACTCTGGATCCAGAGGTGTTGGCTAACTACAGACCGATCTCTAACCTCCCTTCCTCTCCAAGATCCTTGAGAAAGTGGTCGCAAATCAGTTGTGCGACTTTCTACATCATAATAGTTTATTTGAGAAATTTCAATCAGGATTTAGAAAACACCACAGCACCGAGACGGCACTGGTGAAAATTACAAATGACCTCTTAATGGCAGCAGATAAAGGACTCCTCTCTGTCCTGGTCTTGTTAGACCTTAGTGCTGCATTCGACACCATTGACCATGACATCCTGTTACAGAGACTGGAGCAGTCGATTGGCATTTCAGGCACGGCACTAATTTGGTTTAAATCCTACTTATCAGATCGATCTCAGTTTGTATTTGTAAACGATGACGCCTCGATAACCACCAACGTTAATCACGGAGTTCCACAAGGTTCTGTGCTTGGACCAATTTTATTTACCTTATACATGCTTCCTTTGGGCAATATTATCAGGAAACACTCCATAAACTTTCATTGTTATGCAGATGATACTCAACTATATTTATCGATAAAACCAGAGGAGAGCAACCAACTCGGTAAAATTCAAGCATGTCTTAAAGACATAAAAACATGGATGACCTGCAACTTCTTGATGTTAAACTCAGACAAAACCGAAGTAATTTTAATCGGCCCTGAGCACCTCAGAGATCAATTATCTGGTGATGTGGATTCTGTAGACGGCATTGCCCTGGCATCCAACACCACTGTAAAGAATCTTGACGTTATCTTTGATCGGGACTTGTCCTTTAACTCCCACGTAAAGCAAATCTCAAGGACTGCATTCTTTCATCTACGTAATATTTCAAAAATCAGGCACATCTTGTCTCAAAAAGATGCAGAAAAATTGGTTCAGCGTTCGTTACTTGAGACTGGATTACTGCAACTCCTTATTATCAGGCTGCTCTAATAAATCTCTTAGGTCCCTCCAGTTGATCCAGAATGCTGCAGCTCGTGTTCTCACTAAAACTAAGAAAAGAGATCACATCACTCCTGCACTAGCTGCTCTGCACTGGCTCCCAGTAAAATCAAGAATCACTTTTAAAATTCTTCTCTTAACGTACAAAGCCTTGATTGGTGATGCACCATCATATCTTAAGGAGCTTGTAGTACCATATTGCCCCACTAGAGAGCTACGCTCACTAAATGCGGGACTACTTGTAGTTCCTAGAGTCTTAAAAAGTAGAATGGGAGCCAGAGCCTTTAGTTATCAAGCTCCTCTTTTATGGAACCAGCTTCCAATTTCAGTCCGGGAGGCAGACACAGTCACCTCGTTTAAGAGTAGACTGAAGACGTTCCTCTTTGACAGAGCTTATAGTTAGGGCTGAATCAGGTTTGCCCTGGTCCAGCCCCTTGATATGCTGCTATAGGCTTATAGCTGCCGGGGGACGTTTTAGGATGCACTGAGTACCTATCTCCTCTTTTTTCTCTCCTTAAGGATGAATTTTCATCTCTCAATCACACGTTACTAACTCTGCTTTCTCCCCGGAGTCCTTTTGACTTCACGGCTCATGGGGTCATCGGACCCTATGAGACGGCATAGATCCTATCTGCCTGATGGATCATCGAGGTCTGGGTCGTGGAATTCCTGCTCCTGACTGCGCCACTGTCCTATTGAGACTCCGCCCACTGTTGAGACTCCGCCCACTCCTCCTCCCCACCGCCATCTGCCTGATGGATCGTGGAGGTCTCCATCGTGGAATATGCCTACTATGAACTATTCATACACTCTGTCATATTCATTGAATGTATTTTAACTCTAAATCTGTCCTTCTGTACACATTACATCTATTGCATCTGTCCATCCTGGAGAGGGATCCTCCTCTGTTGCTCTCCTGCAGGTTTCTTCCCTTTTTTTTCCCCCTGAAGGGTTATTTGGGAGTTTTTCCTGGTCCGATGTGAGGTTTTGGGGCAGGGATGTCTATGTGTACAGATTGTAAAGCACTCCGAGACACATTTGTAATTTGTGAAATTGGGCTATACAAATAAACTGAATTGAATTGAATTGAACGTACAAAGCCTTGATTGGTGATGCACCATCATATCTTAAGGAGCTTGTAGCACCATATTGCCCCACTAGAGAGCTGCGCTCACTAAATGCGGGACTACTTGTAGTTCCTAGAGTCTTAAAAAGTAGAATGGGAGCCAGAGCCTTTAGTTATCAAGCTCCTCTTTTATGGAACCAGCTTCCAATTTCAGTCCGGGAGGCAGACACAGTCACCTCATTTAAGAGTAGACTTAAGACTTTCCTCTTTGACAGAGCTTATAGTTAGGGCTGAATCAGGTTCACCTGGTCCAGCCCCTTGATATGCTGCTATAGGCTTATAGCTGCCGGGGGACGTTTAGGATGCACTGAGCACCTATCTCCTCTTTTCTCTCTCCTTAGGGATGAATTTTCATCTCTCAATCACACGTTACTAACTCTGCTTTCTCCCCGGAGTCCTTTTTGACTTCACGTCTCATGGGGTAATCGGACCATATGAGACGACATAGATCCTATCTGCCTGATGGATCATCGAGGTCTGGGTCGTGGAATTCCTGCTCCTGACTACGCCACTGTCCTGTTGAGACTCCGCCCACTGTTGAGACTCCACCCACTCCTCCTCTCTACCTCCATCTGCCTGATGGATCGTGGAGGTCTCCATCGTGGAATATGGCTACTGTGAACTATTCATACACTCTGTCATATTCATTGAATGTATTTTAATTCTAAATCTGTCCTTCTGTACACATGACATCTATTGCACCTGTCCATCCTGGAGAAGGATCCTCCTCTGTTGCTCTCCTAAAGGTTTCTTCCCTTTTTTTCCCCCTGAAGGGTTATTTGGGAGTTTTTCCTGATCCGATGCGAGGTTTTGGGGCAGGGATGTCTATGTGTACAGATTGTAAAGCACTCCGAGACAAATTTTTAATTTGTGAAATTGGGCTATACAAATAAACTGAATTGAAATAGGGTGAAGAGAAACTTTGTTGGAACATTAAAGTCATTATCAGAGATGAGTGAATTTATCCTCACACTGAAGGAATAGCAAGGCCGCTCCGTGGAGAAGCTGCCACTGCCAACATCGGTCACCTGGACTCTTGGTACACCAGAGTTGACGTGAATCAGGTCATTTTGAGAATACGAGCCGATGGCTGCGTCCACCGGCTGCCTCAAGAGATGGGGAGGGGCCGGGACAGAGCTGGGCTATAAGGCAACGCCTTAATGTGGATGACATGAGGCATGTAATTTATGTCAAAAATAGACCAAAGTAATTAAACTAAATGTCATTTTTAATCTATGAATTCAGATTTTCACTGTGCAGAATGGTCACACCAGCATTTAAATATAAAATACGTTTTTTAAAGCTAAATCAATTCATTTCATTTGAATTGCTGCAATCAGTAATGGTAAAATGCTGCATTGACTTTGAAGGTATAATGTTGAAAAATCTAAAAACAAGACATTTTTGAATTCGCAGTTTAAAGTTTAATCCAAGAGGATATTTGTTTATTTTTCAGTTGTTTTATCTTTTGTCACATTACTCCAGTGGAGATCAGGGATTCACTAATTAATTGATTGGTGATCGTTGTATCTCTGTTACTCAAATCAAAAAGTCTAATATTGCCCAAAAGAAATGTTTCCCCAATAACCAAAAAAGCCTTCACAGCCTTGCAAGTGAAGTTTCCATTTGAAATTTTTAGCATATTCAAATAATTTCAGCAACATAAATTGTGAATCTGTATATTTTTCCATCATTTACCATGTGAATATAATTCAAAAAGAAAAATGGGTCCCTTCTGATCCATTTGTACACTGTGAGGTGTTAACCACGACGGTAATGAAGAGGTTGGTGACATACAAGGGCCCCATGTTGCAGTTACATCAAAGACCTTAGTTAAAAGAAAACGGGTGAATGAGATGTAGATGTTAGAGTAATGATATCAAGATATTGTTGTCACCGAAATATTTAGTAATGGAGCCCTTTTTTGATGAGATGCTTGGATTGTTTATTTGTGTGCTTTTGCATATGAAGCAGCTGTAAACACACAGCTAACGATGAGCTTAGTACACAGCTAAGAATGAGCTAGAGTGTGCTGCACTCACACGCAGAAAAACAGAGACACTATAATATTGGTCAAAATGATCTGTTGAGTAGTAGTGGTACTCTTAAAAAACTATTTTTAGAAAGATAACTACCCGTAGAGCCACCATCTTTTCTTCTTGGACTGTTGAGCCAAAAAAGAGACAATGTGAACATAGCCATTCATTGCTTCTTCACATTTCCACCAACGTCTGCCTTTGAGCAAAGAGTTAATGCTTGGAGGTTCCACTCAAATGGTCAAGTATAAACGTACCTACAGACACCATTCCAATACTGTTCCATATAATTTAACCTTGGCTTAGCCCTGGCCCTCTGTCAGAGCTAGCATGGAGCCCACACTGTCAATAACTGCACCCACCCTTGAATCTAAATTATCTAGTTTTTTGGGAAAGCAATTTCAGAGAGAAGCTGATGAAGGATCTACGATATGCGTTTGAAGGATATATATCAAGGATATCAAACTGATTCAGTAGCAAACACAAATTAAAAAGATAAAGATAAAAGCTAATTCCTAGGCCTACACACAGTGTAAAAGTAAACCACCACATCATCTGTGGATCGAGACAGAAGACAATTAAATAAAGGAACAACAGGTAGGTCTTTATTCACTGTTGCTAAGGCAGCATGTTTATACAATTTGTATACCTTTGTTAGCTAGTGCAGCATAAAGGTGCTATTGCTAGTTAATGATGTGCTAACGTTTTCTGACAAAATGTTAGCTCTACAGGTAGTTATCTTTCTAAAAATAGTTTTTTAAGAGTACCACTACTACTCAACAGATCATTTTGACCAATATTATAGTGTCTCTGTTTTTCTGCGTGTGAGTGCAGCACACTCTAGCTCATCCTTAGCTGTGTACTAATCTCATCGTTAGCTGTGTGTTTACAGCTGCTTCATATGCAAAAGCACACAAATAAACAATATCCAATCAGGCCCAGCTGGGAACTTTAGTTTGAGTGTCCCTTTTTATTGTCAACAATAGATGAATGAATGAAATGTGACAGGCAGGGATGGATTTTGTGTGTGTGTGTGTGTATGTGTGTGTGTGGAGACAGGGGTTACAACAGTCGTAATGCTCTGCACTCTCACTAATGACTGATAACATGAAAAGTGCAAGGTGTCAGCTCCAATCGCTCAATGCAATTATCGGATTGGTTCACTAAACGCGCACGCACAGACGTGTGCGCACGTGCATCGACAAGAGAGTATTGACTGAGGATCACATCATTATAGTTTGTACACGTGTAGCATGTTATATATATGTGCACATACTGCTGGTGATACGAACAAGAGTGTGTGTGCGCGTCTTTGTATTTCGGTCACGTTTAGTGCTATTTTTTAAGCCTGAAAGACCCGTCACATCTGTGGAAACCTATGGGAGCAAGCATGTGAATGCACTACGATAAGAAGATTTCAATCTGGTATATCTGTTGTCAAAGCAGTGCCCCTTTCAAAGACCGGATCTGGTGTCTGCTGACCAGTTAGCATATATTTGTTGTTTGTGTTGTTTGTGTTGTTGGGTTTAATTCCTCACATCCCCCGCTCCCCTTCCACTGCACCTTGTTGTAATCTCGTTTTTTGTGTGCTGCTGATAATCTCGGTTTTTGCAATAATTTTATTACGCTACACAGCAGGATTTATTCGGGACCTGTGCAGTTATTTATTATTTGGACAAGTTAACAAGTCAACAAGTCAAGTTCAGACTGCTTTTGACCCATGGCCTTTATGGTAGTGTTCATGTGAGTGCTTTACTGTGACCACCCCAACATGTACAGTACCAGCTATACATCGCTGTAGTACTTTGAGTAGGCTAAACATGTTACGCCTTGCATTAAAACAATATACATTTCACAGAAAGTGTAATTTGAAACAATGAGCTTTGCTAACTAGCTTACACTACCTTTAGTAGCTAGCGTAGCAGTTACTGATGCTGCTAATGTCATTGTCTGGCCATTTTGCAATGAGGGCTTTCACCTTCTCATTGAACATGGCTTGTCCAAGAGATATTTTTGATTCACGTCTGCTACTATTTAACACAATGTTAAGCTCTGGTTCACGTTCAGTTAATTAGATTACATTAAGTTTAGCTGACGCTTTTATCCAAAGTGACTTACAATCATGTTACATTCATACACCATAAACACAGCTACAGGGAGCAATTCAGGGTTACGTCTCTTGCTCAAGGACACATCGACTACTGTAGGGCGGGGTTTGAACCGCCAACCCCCTGATTGAAAGATGGACTAACAACTGACTGACAGTCGCCCACAGTCGGTTAATCCGGACTACGTTGTGAAAGCACCCTTTGGAAAAGCTTTCAACTATTTTAGTTCACATTTCTATGATATCTTTGTGGCTCAGTGGTAGATCCGGGTCATCCTTCAATCAAGGCATTGGCTCCGTTAGTCCATGTCGGTGTGTTCTTGGGCAAGACACTTCACCCCAAATTGCTCCGGTAGCTGTACCTACGGTGTCTAAATGTTAGATAGTCCTGATGGGCAGGTGGCACCTTGCATGGTAGCCACTGCCTTCAGTGTAAGAATGGTTGAATGATGATCCGTAGTGTTGAAGCGCTTGAGTGGTCGGAAGACTAGAACATGCACAATGCAAGTACAGGTCCATTTGACTATTTTCCTATTAGCCCAATGGCAACACCCCAGAGGAATCCTTTACTGTAATACAATTAAAAAAGAATGCATTTACAGTTCATGAGCTGTGCTCTATTGATTATATTTGTCAGCCCACACAAACAACGCTTTTATTTAGAGAAATAACACACACGCACACGCACACGCAGAACATGATCCATGCTTCTGGGTTTTAACCTTGTTTTATTACTCTCTCTATACTTTATTATTCCCTCCTTCCCAACCCCTCTACATTATTAAGTGTGTGGGTGACGGACTAATGTGTGCATTGGACCTATGTTTATCGGCGGAATGCACAGTGTTTACAAGTTCATGTGCTTGTGTATGTGTGCTTACCCACATTTGGAATATATAAAATAGACTTCTGTTTGCATATGTGTGTGTGCGTGTGTATATATATAAGTGTGTGTTTCTGTGCTGTTGTTCTGGGTATTAGAGTGAAATGAAGTGTGAAATAAGCTTTTCTGTCTCTGGAGAGCAGCAGTGGGAAGTCCCCCCTCTCAACACATTGCAAGTGTTTACCACCTATCCCTCCATCCATATACCCTCCCACATTGCCCTTTAGGCCTGCGCTAAAGCTCACATTTGATAGAAACGAGGTGGGCATATCATGATGGATATACTGGTCGGCACTCTGAGGAGAACGTGGGGGTTTAATGGAGCGCATACACCCTCTTATTTGTTTGACGTCAATCTGCTTATAAGACAAAATACAGTAGATATCGAGAACTCGATATGTGAAATGACAAGACATATACTTAGGGTGTGTGTGTGGGTACTCAAAGAAATATTCTTGTGTAGAATACACTGTCAATAAAAAACAACAACTGTGTGCATGTGGGGAGCTGCAGTGCCGATGAGAGAATGAGATGCAGGTGAGGGGACGGACGGGGAAGGGCCAGGTTGGAGCAGTTGGGGAGGGTATTGTGAGAAAACTATGCTTAGTGATAGATATTGTGTATTATGATATGATTACATGCTGAAGGGTTGAGTCAAATGAAATATAGTGAATGTGTAATGCAAATGTGTGCCAATTTGAGAAAATATAGTCTTGTTTTTATTGTTTTGCCTTTAATGTGTGTGTAAGTGTGTGTGTGTGTGTGTTTGGGGATTTTTATGTAGAATCTACACGCAACTGAGAAAAACTGTATCACGGTATCATATCACGTAAAACCAACAATGTGATGCTCAACGGCGCCTGTGGACTTGCATATACGGGCCAAACTACCAGACCCCTGTGGCCGACCGCTTCAATCTAATGAACCAGTTCAGTCAAACACGTCCAACTCCCAATGAGGGGGGCCAGGGGGTTATTAACACTCCTCTCTTCAAACGTGAACTATGTACTCTAGAGACTCAGAAGACAAATGGACACTCGGCCCACTGCTCCTCAGTCCTATCTTGTGTCTTTAGTGTTGCTTCCTAGCTGATAGTATGTTTCCTGTACTTGATGGCAAACTTCTCTGCTCACATTTTGGATTCAATCTATTGTCATTACACAGAGTACAGGTACACATGCAACGAAATGTGTTCTCTGCATTTAACCCATCCTTAGTTATTAAGGAGCAGTGGGCTGCAGCGATGCGCCCGGGAAGCAACTGGGGGTTGAGTGCCTTGCTCAAGGACACTTCGACTTGCAACTAATGGGGAGAGCCGGGATCGAACCGACAACCTTGGGTTTGCTGGACGACCCCCTCACCCCACTGAGCTACAGCCGCCCCCATATAGACACATGATACACTTGTGAGTATCTGAAATGGCTTATGATACTGAGATGTTTAGGGACATAGAAATCTACTTGCCACTCACATGAAAATGATGAGATAAGCAGAGGATAAGACCCGACTCTGACATTATTAATACCAGGGTGATTTTTATTTGGCTTTACTTACTCAAGATATTTACGGATGGCTGCATTGTTAAAAAAAAAATGAAATGAAGAGCTCCATTAATCAGCGAAGTATGACCCCATCTTTTCTCCGGGGCAATGGAACATCATATCTGGGAGAATATTCCACTAACAACATTGAGGAGGATGCCAAAATGAAGAGGTCGTAAAAAAAAAAATCGTGGCCACTTGCACCCCAGATTGCAATTTCCAGCGTGTACGTGTTACTGTGTGCAGTGGATTACATTTTTAATCCCCAACTGTGGCCCCCGGCAGGGAGGGGGTGCAGGATGGGTTCCCCCAACCCAACAGTGGTTCTCCATTAGTTGAATTCTAGAGGAACATGCGGCCTCACCTTGCCCCAAGGCTGTGCTCCAGTTTTCATTTATCGGTAGAGGCCAGACAAAGACACTTGTCAGCATCCACACACATTAAACACTAAGCAATTCCAAACACACACACACACACACACACACACACACACACACACGCACAGGCACACACACATACGGCCTCACAAGTGGGTGGAAGGTATTGGATTTTTTAAATCTTGAAACTGAAAGAAAGAAAAGAAAACGCCACTGCCTCTCTCTTCTTAATCCCTGCAGTTTTTTAAAATGAAAAATATATAATACCCATAATGCTGCAGGGAAAATGGTGCCTGCCAACAACTCGGATCCTAAGGAACACAGGTGGGAGGTGACAGGTCTGCAAATCATTCACTTGCACTCTGATGCACAATATCGAGAAAGATCAGATCAGTCCGCCGCTAACATGTTTATCAACGTCAGACACAGCAAATTTCAAATCCCGGTGACTAACACTTTTTTCTCTTCCTGCCTTTGTTTCCTCTTCTCTATTGGACCCCCCCCCCCCCCACACACACACACACACCACCATCCACCTCCTCTCCAGCTGTTAAACCAATTAAATGTTCACAGAGGGTAGACTGCCCACTCTCCCGTTGAGAAAAATACATGCAATAAAAAGCCTTCTCTGTGCAGAGCCATTGTGTGGCGGCAGGGACGCCATCTTTAATTATGGCCTCCGCCCCCACCCTTCTCCTGGCTGAATAGAAGTGGGTTGTAGGTACAGACAGAGGCTGGCGCTGGATCAGTTTTGTTGTTGTTGTGCGTTTCGCGTTGAGCGAACGGCTCAAAGGCGAGTGAGGCGGCGGCTGGTGCTGAGGCTGCGTTACCGACCGGTTTGGACAGCTGACTACAGGTGGAATGTTTCCGGGCAAAAAGAAAACGTTGAAAAAGGGGGTCAGTGAGAGTAAGCAGTGGGAATATGTTACCGTATAGGCATCATGAAGACACTCTATACCAAACGGAAATTAATTATAGAAGAGAGGATTTCGAGAACAGCGATACAGTGTGGGAGTGGAGGAGAATGAATGCAAGAGATTGAGAGAGGAGAGACAAGGGGCATATAGGCTTCGGGCTGGGGAGAGAAAACCTTGAGTAAAAGAAAAAGAGAAATGGTGGTGGTGGGGGTCTAAAAGAGCGATAATATCCGAGAGAGAAAGGGAAACGGGGGCGAAGAGAGGCCCATGCCCCTCCCACTGCCCTGTGCCTTGAGGGGGGACCCAGGGTACGTCTGGGGAATGTGAGGGGGGGGGGGGAGTGACAATGCCAACTACTGTCCCCCAGAGAGAGGCCTTGTTCTGGGCCAGGGCGTACAAGAAGTCAGCCTCTCCGCTGTATGAATGGATGGATGGATGGCTGACCGGCTGGGCGCTGAATCCCCGGCTGGCAGGCTGGCTGGCTGGCTGCTACTGCTTGCCCACAGAGCAGGCATGTAAGGGAACCGGGGCAGGTCTGGGGAATGCGAGGCATGGTAGGGGAACAAAGCCGGCTACTGTCCCCCGGTGAGAGGCCCTGTCCCGGGCCACAGGGTACGAGGAGTCAGCCTCCCGAGATGGATGGATAAATGGATGAATGGAGGACTGCCAGTGAGCCGGCTGACAAGAAAGGAGACCGATGGTTTGAGTGAATACTATATCACACCCCAGGGTCTCTTCGACTCAAATCTTGCACAATCCTATCTGTAAATGAATCTGTCATGTCCACAGAAGGATAAATCAGATACATGGTTTGATCCCGAACAGTCTCAAACTCCAGGCACCCGAATGTCCCAATAACTTCATGGGAGTTTTAAATGTAATCTGTATCGTTCTGATATGAGAAGATATTGGTGATGTATTAGTTTATAGTTACTCTACCCCCCCCCCCCCCCCCACTGTTTGTGACGGACTGAATGCAGGACTGTCATGCGGTGCTGTGCTGTAGGACTGTAGTAGAGTGAATGCAGAGCTCTTTGCAGGACGGAGAGCCTCAGTGAATGTATAACTCAATGTATGGTTGAATAATGTAGTGAATGAAAGGCTGAATTGTGCCAGCAAAGAACAGCCATCTTGACAGTACACTCCTTTATTCTCGAGGTCTACTGCCAGCCCACTGACCGCTGCATTTAAGGACTGAAAAAGTATTTGGAATATTATTATTATCATGAAATTACAAAAATCTTATGGATGAAAAATAGGGTTAGAAAGTAAAATCGACACCCCTTTGTTTCACTATAGGTCTTATTCATTCCATTCATTCACTAAAATGCTTATCCTTCAGGTTTGCAGTGGGCCGGCTGGATCTCATCCAATGCACTGGGTTCAAGTCGGACCACAGTCTGCACAGGTCATCAATCCATCATTGGGCTCAAGCCATTTTATTTATAAAGCCAATTTAAAAGCAACAAGAGCTGACCAAAGTGAAAGGCTAGAATACCAGCGGAGCAAGAGCACCAACATAGAAGATGTGGAGAGCTCCAAAAGCTAAAATAAATAATATAAAGTTGCCTTTGAATGAACAATTGGGGGGGCTACTCTATTATTTAGGAAAAAGGTTTTTATTCACAGTCCAGGAGCCAAGATGATGAAGGTTCCACACTGCCAACATCTTGGGGTCAGACGTGGAGGAGGCCTTGGGGTTAAAAGCTTTGGTGCAGATGTCGGGTTGTTATGTTGGGCGACTTGTACTGACCTGAATTCAGAATTATGTGGGTAAACTTTTTTTTTTAAAGCACATTTGGCCTTAAGTCTACACCATCTTTTCACACAAAAAAACAGACATGTGTTTATGTGTTGAAAGAGCTTTCCAGAAAAAGACATACGGTACTATTCTCCTGTGGTAAACAGGCCCACAAACCAACATCGTGTTGTCAAGAGTTGTGTCGTCAGCGTATGGTCGGAGGCTCTCAGACAATCTGCACTTCAATGTGTGCGTTGCTCAGGTAAAGCCCCCTTTGAACATGGATATTCACATTTCGTGGTGGATTTCATTGTGATGGAACCGCCACAATGAAGTAATAGCAGCGCGGTGAGAGGAACGCGGGGGGTTCTTTGTCACAGGTTGCGGCTGTAGGCTGATAATGCACGCAATTAACAGTAAATCAAGCGGGCGCGCACACACAACTTCAC
Source organism: Pseudoliparis swirei (assembly GCF_029220125.1). Classification (NCBI taxonomy): domain Eukaryota; kingdom Metazoa; phylum Chordata; class Actinopteri; order Perciformes; family Liparidae; genus Pseudoliparis; species Pseudoliparis swirei. The sequence goes on along the minus strand of NC_079395.1, from coordinate 19,609,191 downwards.
CTTCTCCATCCAGTCGCACCAACCACCTGTCACCGAGACGGGTGAAGTTCGAGCAAATTGCCAGTGTTACCATGGTTATCACCGGTAATTCCAGGTTATTAATGCCTAATGTGCTGTTGCCCCCCCCCCCCCCCTCTTCATTATCCTACCCAGAGTATTTTCTCTCTCCAGCTCTTTCCAGTTTATATTATGGCCTCAATCTCTCGCTCATCCCTGCCGGATGACGAAGGGGAAGAGAAGCTCAGAGCACAGTTTACATGTTGTGAAAGAGTAAGAGTGGCCGAAGGGACTCAAAGACATTTTCAAGATGTTCTTGCTTAGCATTACAAGCTAATTATGCTGAATTCCCACTGCATGGCTTGACTCAACTCGCTCTTGGTATCAGATCCCCTATTTTTTAACTTTTGATCACCTTTTCCACTGCAGGTATTGCCATCGCCAAGGTGACGGCATGTGAAACCGCCGCGAGATCATCTTCAATGCCACACAATGCCGCTGGATCCTTACATTGCAACAAAACAAAGGGATGACAGTACTTTCTCCATTGACCTTGGCATGGCTTTTGTTGGCTGACATTTAGTTTTTTTCTTCTGGGGGAGTATACATGAAAATAATTGAGATCCATTAATAGTAACTTGGGGATTCCAAAAAATGACGGCTATGAGTACGATGTCCCGTGAAGCGCATGTGGATTTTAACAATGGTTCTTTTTAACCAATCAGTGGTCTGTGGTGTTATGAAGAGCATCTTGGAACCTCAATTCGAGGTGAGGCAGAAAAAAAATACTATGATGTACCTTTGCTAATGGACTACCAAAAAACAATCGTTCCAAGCGAGTCGAGGCCTCCCATGATGCATCAGTTAACCGCGCATTGGTGCCATGTACAGGCCGAAAACACCAAATATCAGAGACTTTCCCCTCCAAAATCGGAAAGCATTGCTCCTCTGTTGAAGCAGCTTGAAAGGACACATCAGGAAGTGACGGCAGTGAGAAGTTAAGGGGGACGGCTGTGCACACAACAATTACTTAACCACGGGCTGCAGATCAGAAAACGCTTGTATGAGTCATTTTGGAAGGCAATTACGGATTACCTATTTTGGCATTCCGCTACTTATGATTTGTTAGGGTGGGGGGTGGGAGGGGGGGTTTAATGTGCTGGTGAATCAAAGGGAAAAAACAGGACTCAATAGCACAACCAAGACACAGGATAAGGTGCAGGTAAAACAGTGTTTACTTGTCAGCAGAGGTTTTGGGAAAAGGTGGTGGAGGAAAAACAGTTAGAGATCAATGACACCAGGACCTAAACCAGGACATGACATTAGGATGATGGAGGACAAACACGACCTGGCACAGAGGTCGGAGGAAACACAGGGTTTAAATACACCGGGGAAGTGGAGGGGGATTAGACACAGGTGGGACGGGTGGGAAAACACAGAAAAGGGCAGGTAAGTGTGAGTGACACCGAGTAACAACAAGGAAATAATGATAACTGATCAAATAAGGAAAACAAAACGGAAGAGACCGGAAGAGAGATGACAAAGAGACCTTGAAGAGGGTAATGGGGAGTGCTGGGAAACACTGATGGGTCATTTAGTTTGACAGCTGGGAGAACTGCTTCATGCGCTCTTGCAGGAACAAGACACACTTACACTATACATGTCAAAAAGAAATATCATACTTTTGTTCTTCCTTTTTACTTTGCAGGTTGATGTTACATAAAACACACATATGATCTTCTTTTTTCATTGTCAAGTACACTTTTCTGATAACTTGTAGGTAGCCACTTGTAATTAAGTGTTTTAAATTCTCATCACTTGACCGTAAGACAGATATATTTGGTCTTTTCATCATTTCATCATTTCACCATGCACTGCAACACAAACTGTCACCACCAAAGTCTCCTGGTGTCGCGTTTGACTATGATTCTATCCAAACCTCCAATTAAACTGAGTTGTTGTTGCAGTTAACCAAGTAAAACATGAACCCATCCATTATCCTGTGCCCTCTGGAGGCTAGAGGCTATAGGCTGGGGGCTGGAGGATGAGGGTGGAGGCTGGAGACTGGAGACTGTATGCTGGAGGATGGAGGCTGGAGGCTAGAGGCTGGAGGGTGGAGACTGGAGGGTGGAGGCTAGAGGCTGGTGTCTAGAGGCTGGAGGTTAGAGGCTGAAGGCTAAAGGCTGGAGGCGAGAGGATGGAGGTTAGAGGCTGGAGGTTAGAGGCTAGAGGCTGGAGAGTGGAGGCTGGAGACTGGAAGCTGGTGTCTAGAGGCTAGAGGATGGAGCTTAGAGGCTGAAAGCTGGAGGCTGGAGGTTAGAGGCTGGAGGCTGGAGGCAAAAGGCTGGAGGTGAGAGGCTGGAGGCTAAAGGCTGGAGGCTAGAGGATGGAGGTTAGAGGCTGGAGGCTAAAGGCTAGAGGCTACAGACTGGAGGCCGGAGGCTATAGGTTAGAGGCTGGAGGATGGAGAGTGGAGGCTGGAGACTGGAGGCTGGCGTCTAGAGGCTGGAGGTTAGAGGCTGGAGACTAGAGGATGGAGCTTAGAGGCTGAAAGCTGGAGGGTTGAGGCTGGAGACTTTAGGCTAGAGCTCACACCTGTGGGCCATTCAGAGGATCAACCTGAGCTGCTGGACATCCTGAAGAAAGCCAGCATGCAGAGACACTAGTGCTGGTGAGCATATCGTGGCTCCAAGGAGAGAGAGAGAGAGAGAGAGAGAGCACCATGGAGATGCTAACAAGCCATTCTGCCTCCACTTGTGGTTGCCGAGAGGGAGACCAATCAGAAGGAGGCAGAATGGCCAATCAGAACCAGTAGCCTTGGAGGTAGCCAATTAGGCCTGTTTGTCTGTGAGGACAAAGGAAGTGATGTTGCAGAGTGATTGCGCCACGCCGGAGCTACACAAACATGCTCAAATGACACCTTGCTTGTTGCCTTCCAACCCTAATTTTCCAGGAGTGTAACATCGTGATTGCATCGGTGGCGGCAAGAGATGACGTCTCCTTATTACGCCAAAACAATCGGCACCTCAGAGGCAAAAAAAAATACAGACATTCTGTTTTCATTAGGGAGCTATTGAGTCACCATGGCTCTCAAGTCAAGGCCAGCCCCCCCCCCCCCCCCTCCACACACACACATGAACACACACACACGTAAGCGAGACTCTAGTCTGGCAATTTTCTTCAAAAGATTTGTACCTTGCTCCAGTCCACTTAATGAAGCTGTAAATTTAGAGGCGCGAGAGCCTCCACAGTGCTCCTCTGAGAGCTGCTACAATGATCCTGGGACTGAGCTGGTTAATTAACTGATTATTTGCTTGGCTGGAAGCCACATGAGAAATAGGGTAGATGTGGAGAGAGAGACAAGAAGGAAGGGGGGACACGAGGGGGGGAGGACGCGAGAGAATAAGGAGTCCAGAAGTGGGAGAGGAAGAGACGAGGAACATTTGGCAGGCAGAGAGGAAAGGTCAGAGGAAACCAGAGTGAAAGGAAATGAGCAGAGAGGGAGAGAGAAGGAAGCGGATTGTCAAGAGGAGGTTAGTTAACAAACACTGACTTCTCAGTAAAGCTAAACATCGGTAATAAAGAATCTGTTATCTGTGGTAAAGCTACAATGGAGCTTCATCCAGGAGAGGCAGCACTGATGTCCCTACAGCAGAGCAGCACTATGAAGAAGACATCCAGTGTCGTATTTTACTTTTTTACATAGTTTGTATTGACTTAAATTATAGGGTTTCACTTTGTGCCTTTCAAAAAAATAGACTTAATATGATCCCTTTAGTAAACATTGTAAGCAGGAATTTATGGTCTCAATCTCTAGTTTCAAATCTTCTTTAATGATGTTCATAAATGATGCTCTATTTGGACTGCCTGTAATGCTTCCTGCTAAGTTATCTGTCTCACAGCATGTCAGAGCTTTTCAATGGCAGGGGTACATTGAGGTGTCACGGTAAGTGTAAAGCCTTCTCAAATGCATATATACAAAAAAAACAAGGTCCAAACGGGGCAGGCAGAGAATCCAGGTTCGGGGCAGGCAGGGTCAACAGTCGGAACCAGGAACATGGACAGGACAACGGGAAAAGGACACGGAACTGGAGACGACAATCCAACAGGAGACAAGGGAAAGACTGACACAATATAATAGGGGGGGAAACAGGTGTACGACATCAGACAGTAACGAGACAAGAGTGGCTGAGGGCAGATGCAGGGAATTAATCAATTAAGACAGAGAAGACACAGAGGAGACACAGGAGACACGGAACACAGGAGAAAAAGAACTGGGAGTTACACCGACAGATGAGAGTAACTTGAATAAATGTTGAATTCTGATTGTTGTATATTTTGCTGATCGAAATAAACTAAACTCAAACTCAATGTGGAAATGAAATCTCAAAATATTAAATGAAAGTGGTTGTGACACCAAAAAAAAAGTGACACTAAAATGTTTTGACAACCTCCAAAATATGGTTGTGAAAATGGTGTTTGACAAATTCAACTCCAGGCGACAACTCTTGCTGGCTCATGATTATAAATGATGCGAGTATCCAATCATTCAGAGGTGGCCATTGCTCACTAATTTGTAATCCAAGGAACATATATCCTTAAAAGTATGTAACGTCAACAGGCTGCACACAGACGGAGACACCGGCTCATGTTTGTATCAAATTCTTGCATTTATTGTTTGTTCGTTGCAGTAGTAGCTGAGCTCTCCATTGTAACTGTTCAAGAGGTCAAAGGTCAGTTAGCCAGCTAACTGACCTTTTTGTGTTTTTTATTTTATTTTTATTTTTATTTTTTATTCTTGTGTTGCTGCTACTGGCTCGACAAATTTCCCCTTGGGGATTAATAAAGTATATTTCTATTCTATTCTATTCTTCTTCTAGATCTTCTTGCTTGTCCTCGTCAGCACTACGGAGCCGGCTTTGGATATCTAGAGAGAGAGAGAGACAGAAGAAGAAGTGGCACATTATTATAACAAGGAGTAGGTTATTGTCTTCTTGTGCTTCAAATTGATATAAAGAGACGGTTGTAAATGGCGTCTAACGTCTCCCGGAAGATTCTCACTGGTAATGTGTATGTTTTAGCTTCTGAGTTCCTTACTTTCCAAGAATTTAATAAAAGGAATTCTAGAAAAAAACAACTCTGGAAACTGGGATGGAAACATGGAAAGATGGTCGGGTGGATGCGTTTCCAGTTTTAAAGGTTGATGTGTGAGCTTGTTGAGATGCACGACGTCCGCGTTCCAAGCGTTTTATTTTTCTCCCTTCATTCCTGAGTCTAACGACGCCTGTGGGGTGTTGAGTGTAACAGCTTGTCCAAGTGGCTGCGTTTACCTCGATGAGCTTGCCTCCGCTGACCTCCGAGGTGTGTTCGTATTTGGGGAAGGCCACGCTCAGCTTGCCTCCCTCCATGTGCACGGTGGCCTGAAAACACACAGCGGTTACATAACCAGAACCAGGGCTTCAAATTCATGATGAAGTCAGGTTAGAAGCGGACGCTCCTCTACCTTGAACTTCTTTCCTCCGACGGTCTCCATGTCACACTCCTTGTCGATGGTGAACTCGTTGGAGACCTTGGTGTTGGCGGGGTAGGTCTGGGTCCAGGAGAAGTTATTCCCGTCCTGGGTGACCTCCGTGATCAGCTTGTAGTCGCGGCCCTTCTCGATGACGTCATCGGGGATACCTAGAGCGGAGGAGGGGGGAAACAACAGCCGTGAGTTTGCAAAAAAAAAGACGAAGAAAGAAGTGATATAGAAGAAGTAGAAGGCACAAGCTCCAAATCCCCGTCTCACCCAGCAGCTTGCAGAAAGCGTCGTAACCCTCCTGGGTCTCGGTTTCCCATTTTCCGGCGAAGGCCATGCTGACGGCGTTGGAGAGATGCTGAGGCAAGCTGAGGAGGGGAAAAGCGAGGTGCGTGGGACCGAGGCTCTTCCCTGTTTATATACCCCACCTCGTCTCTCGCCACCGCCCTCCTGTGATGACACAAGAGGGCAATAGCCTGAATATGAGGACTACAATGGGCTGCGAGGGAGAGAGCAATAACCGGCGTTAACGGCCGTTTATGGAGCTCCCCGAGCAGCGAGTAAAGCGCTGACTGCTCACCAGCAGCTCACCTCCCGGTCAATGAACTCCCCACCTCTGGCTTTATGGTTGCGGCCTCCGCTTTTACTGCCAGGAGACCGAAATGAAATACATATATAAAAAAGGCTTTGTTCGAAAATGTAATCTCTTTCTTTGAAGTAGTTTATAAACCGACATTGTGAACGATGTGTTCAAAGTCTTCATTCAGAGGCATTTAAAAGACCTGATGGACCGGTTCCACTGGTATCTGGAGTCATGTCAGCACTTTAGAATGTGTACGTTGGTGTAAGGAGATACAGACATGGCTTGAAAATATAAACTTGACCCATACCCAATCTTATATATTTTTATTCGATCAATTGTAAAAAAAAAAAATTGGGAAAATTTGCATCCGTATAAAAGTAAAACTGGGTCCTGCATTATTAAGGAATCCTGTAGCCCCGTGTTTCAAAACCTTTATTATTCAAGTGTATGTGGCTAAATATAGTGTTTGAAAGATATCGCCGGAATTACATTCTGTTTGTTTTAATCGTTGTTGACCAAAAAAAACCTTGAAAAGGCCGAAACACTAAAGTCTGCTCCGTCTGTGGCACTCGGGCCCATTTGTTCCTTCCAAAGACATGAATCTTTTAATACACACTGTTATTTTCTTGAAGTGGAATTTCCCAAAAACAGGTGGGCAATATAGCTCTCAGCCAACGTCACTCGAGACGGAGCATCTGTTGAGGACCGTGTGTGGCGGATTCAGTTATTTTGGATAAAAACTTGAGTAAACTGCAGCGTTCATGGCGAGAAAGGAAAATGTCGCCAAATGTAGGGATATTTGTTTTATATCTCTCTGGCACAGGGGATGAATCAGGCTTCGGCTATACAGGTGATATGTATTCCATGTAATCTTTTTGATATTTTTTTTTTATGTGATATTTTTGATGTGATTTATTGCACTGCAACTGACACAGAGAAGATATATTATTCCTGACAAGAATAATTTCTACTGGCCTGATCAACACGTATACTGCACTGTGTACTCTGCAGAGGGAGGGACGCACATACTACCACTTCTAATCACACATCCATGATCTTTATTATATTTTTTCCTCTTCTGTATTTTCTCCTAATGCGTCACCCCGAAAAAACAAGACGATATTTGTTTTCCCGGAAATAAAATTTAAAAATTAAAACATTTGACTCACAACGTCAGATATTTTTTCTTGAACGGAGAGTGTTGCATTATGGGTTGTCTGTAGCCTTTAGACCAACAAGTGTCTTCGAGTCTTCGCAGGCGAGTAAATCGTTATGAATTGTTATACAGTTACATTGAGACTTTTAAAACCCGGTGAGATAAACAATATTCCACGTTTCGAAGAGAATGAAGACGTTGGGGATGTTTTATCAGAATCAGAAACACTTATTTGCTATGTGTGTTAGACATAACATTTACAATGTTATAAGATAAAATAAAGTGCACAAACAGATAACAGTGCTGTAAACAGGGTACTGTAAGTGTGTGTGTTCAAGTGTAATGTGTGTGTTTTATCAGATTAAACTATATGTATACATTTTTTACTTTGAGTTGTAGTCTCGTAGTGTTTTGCATGGACATGTAATTCGGGTGTATGAATTCGTGACGATGTAATAAAACCGATGGAGCAGAAAAAGGGTGTCAGACGTCATTCAAGCTCGAGTATTTTTTTATACATAATTAGCTGAAACCCATCCCAGAATTACTGGAATGATACTACTCGCTCCTCATAACAAGTGAGACAGTAGATGCAGCAGCACTGGCGTTCCTTAAATCGTTCCTTTAAAGGGGGAAGAAAAAACCCCTGGCGCACGGCGGGGTGTGAAAGTGGCGGCCATTGTGTGGTGGATCGAAGTTAAGTGCCGCATCGAAGAGCTTTTTTTCTTTTTTTTGCCCATTCGCACTTTGTTGGAATTGAAAGCCCGAGGTGCTCCGGTCGTGTCGTCGCCTTAATGGACGTTTCCCGGCCGCAGCGACATTTATCCTGTAATTCTGTTAACGGTGTTTTCTAAAGCGTGAAAAGCCAACATGGCCTTGGAGCCCCACATTGATCCATAAAAACATCTTATTGGCCAACATCCTATAAAAGACAACACACTATCTCTCTCTCTCTTTTGTTTACTGTCTCTCGCTCTCTCTCTCAAGAGAGGTCAGTGTGCTTGAAGTGCAGTAATGCAGTGAGAACAATGTAAAACACCTTTAGCATGTTTAACGTGCCATCCTTACCACTTCTGTACTTCTTTTTTTTACAGCTGGGGTAATATTGTTGTGCAACACTGGGCTCAGTTTGACCTCCTTCATTTGACCTTTCAGAATGTTCTCCACCATGCGGCCTTTTCCGCCCCACATACACACTCTTGTCTGAACTTGTTATGCACATTTCTTCTACTTCAAGCTTGTGTTTTTCTTTTTTCATTATTTCCTTTCTCTCGTATCTTGTTGTTGTAAACAAAATAAACTTCCATAAAGATGACGCCTTTAGAGAGCAGAATCATTATGGATGAACCTCATAAATGACACATGACACCAGCAGCTTGTGCAATTAAGACACATGCATCAAAAGTGACTGAAACCACATGAAAATGTATTTATATATATATATATATTTCTTTTAAAGCATAGCAATTGAATACATGCATAATATTAGTTCAGACTTTTAATGGGCTGTGTTTAGCTTCATATTTTTCTTTTTTTCCCTGTTGTTGTTTTTTTACTTTTCTGAACTTGCAAATCACTATCATCATTATATCGTATTAATTGATGCCATTGTTTGATGTTAGAGAGACTTTAAGTTTTATGCAGCCTCAAATATCACCCGCATTGCTGAGAAGTGGCCGAGAGCTCCGGCTGAGAGGAAAAATTGCACACAGAACAATAATGGATCTTAAATGGTTCTTTAAAAGGCTTTGTGGAACCATCACCTTCTGAAGAACCATTTTGTGAGGCACCATTATAGGTTATTGGAAGAACTCTTTAAGGAAATGGTTCTTTAAAGAACCCTGGTTTTAAAGGTTCTTTGTGGAACCAGAAATGGTGCCTTCAAGAAGCATTTTTTTAAGGTTCTTTGAGGTACCTTTATAGGTTATTGGAAGAACTATTTAATGAAATGGTTCTTTAAAGAACCATAGTTTTAAAGGTTTTTGTGGAACCAGAAATGGTTCTTCTATGGCATCACTCTGAAGAACCATTTTCGGTTCCAGATGGCACCTTCATTTTTCCGTCCGTGCGTGGTTTGAGTTTTTAATTCAACTGCCCAAATCGGCCCCATAGAAAACTCCATGAAATATATTAATGCACTAATGCGCAACTGACTTTTCCAGTATAAGACGGTCACCAGCTGGGGTTACAACCTTTTCCTTTAATACAGAGCAGCAGCAGCACATGTACATTCTTATCTATATCGTCTGTATCGTGATGAATTGAGGGACTCCATTCTCCCGAAAACCATGCATATGAAAAAAAAAATTACAATCACCCACTGAATGGTGGGCAAAGTGCAGCGGTTGAGGTTTATTGTCGCTGCTGTAAACTGGTGGTTACTCTTTAATAGTGGGCTGTCATTGAAATCCCACATGACAATAAGTAACCAGGACGGCCTCACACCCCGTCTGGATGAAGTCATGCTTCACTCTCGCCACTCTCTCTCCCATATAGACATCTTTTGATGTATGTGTGAAGACGAGGGGGGGGGGGGGGGGGGGGGAGAATGGCGACAACCGATCACTGCGGAAAAAAACAAACACATAAAAAACAAGAATGTGGACAAATGAACAAGTGAACAAGGAGTAAATGAAGAACAAAAGAGAGGGGGAGGAAGAAAAGATTCTAAAGAAAGATACATATAGATAGATTCCTTTTATCTATGGCTATAGAGAAGGGATTTGATTTGCAATGGAGGAATTAAAGGCGGGGAGGCCTTGATATGCAAATGAAGCTGCTGCTAATCAAAGCAATAAGATTAGCCTTCCAAATTGAGATGAAGAAAGGCTCCATTATCTGGGCCGAGTGTCATGTTTAATAACGCGGAACGGCATGATAATTCACCAGTGATGCAACTGTAGCCCATGTGGGTGTGTTTGTGTGTATGTGTGTGTGGGGGTGTGTGTGTGTGTGTGTGTGTGTGCGAAGAAAGGTTGAAAGAGAGCAAAATTATATATAGCAAATTAAACATGTGAGGGACAAATTGTGACCTTCTGTGTGTGTGTGTGTGTGTGTGTAGATAGTGGAAGGCGCACAATTTGGTTCCCATGGGAAAGTGTGTGTGTGTATGTGTGTGCCTTTGATGCTAAAGTTGTGTGCCATGCAAGAGAGAAGAACACTTGGTAAATGGTGTGGAAGAATGCTTTAGACGTTTTCTCTTCACACAGACAGTGCAGCCTCACCTGGGTTGAGCAGGTGTATTAAAGCTTGCACAAGGGCGCCCCCGCTGACTTACTTACTCCTGACTTAACTTGCTCAAGTAATGCAATTTTAGAACCACAAAACTTCCCACACTCAGAACATTACTATTTGTATTACAAGTTCTCTGAAATTGTATGTCTAGATGTGAACATTGGGAGTGTGCTAATTTTGATAAAGTCCAGTTCAAAATACTTTTGGGGGATATTTGTTGTTTTCAGATTAAAAACATACTTTCAGCAGCCATAAAAAAGAGAGAAACAATACAGAATACCTTCAGTTGCATGGAGGACGTAACTGAATGGAATATATCTATCGATACATATCTCTCTCTCTCTCTCTCTCTCTCTATATATATATATATATATACACAAGGAAAATGAGGCATTCTCTAATGCTAACTTTTGGAAAAATTATAGCTAATATGAATTAAAATCCATTTTCAACATAGTTTGGTAAAATAAACACCTGAATGTATATTTTGTATGTTTTCCCTCCTCTTGTCTGAAAGTAGATGTGTTAGTAATATTACATAATTGTATTATTGTTCCAGGAGCATACATGTAAAAAGGAAAATGTTCCCATGATACTGACTTTTCATTCTGTTGGCTGGTGACAAAAGGTCACATTTCATAAAATAGCTATATGTTGTGTACGTAAAATGTCTATATGCTCAGTAACAACATGTCAAACGCACTGCTTCCCTCTCAAAGGTTAAGAGGTAAGTACATTGAAATAATTCAAAGTAATCCGAAATAATTGAAAACTTAAGGAACAAGTAGAAACATTGTCTTGAAGCAGCAAAGAGCTTTATGGTAAATACGAGATCACAGGACTCAATGATGACTACAGGCCCATCGCCCTGACCTCTGTGGTCATGAAGTCCTTTGAACGCTTGGTCCTGTCACACCTCAAGACCATCACCGACCCACTCCTGGACCCCCTGCAGTTCGCCTACAGAGCCAACAGGTCTGTAGACGATGCAGTCAACATGGCCCTTCACTACATCCTCCAGCATCTGGACTCCCGAGGAACCTACGCCAGGATCCTGTTTGTGGACTTCAGCTCTGCTTTCAATACAATCATCCCGTCCCTGCTGCAGGACAAGCTCTCCCAGCTGCACGTGCCCGACTCCACCTGCAGGTGGATCACAGACTTCCTGACCGACAGGAAGCAGCACGTGAGGCTGGGGAAACACGTCTCAGGCTCCCGGACCACCAGCACGGGTTCCCCAAGGCTGTGTTCTCTCCCCTCTGCTGTTCTCCTGTACACCAACAGCTGCACCTCCAGTCACCAGTCCGTCAAGCTCCTAAAGTTCAAGAATGACACCACCCTCATTGGACTCATCTCTGGTGGGGACGAGACCGCCTACAGGTGGGAGACTGACCACCTGGTGACCTGGTGCAGCCAGAACAACCTGGAGCTCAACGCTCTAAAGACAGTGGAGATGGTTGTGGATTTCAGGAGGAATGCAGCCCCACCCGCCCTCTCATCCTGTGTGACTCCCCGACGCTGTGGAGTCCTACCGCTTCCTGGGCTCCATCATCTCCCAGGACCTCAAGTGGGAGCTGAACATCCGCTCCATCACCAAGAAGGCCCAGCAGAGGATGTTCTTCCTGAGGCAGCTGAGGAAATTCAACCTGCCAGGGAGAATGATGGTACAATTCTACACGGCCATCGTTGAGTCCATCATCTGCTCCTCCATCACCGTCTGGCACCCTGCAGCCACAGCCAAAGACAAGCGCAGGCTGCAGAGCATCATCCGCTCGGCCGAGAGGGTTATCGGCTGCAATCTGCCTTCCCTCCAGGTCCTGTTCACTTCCAGGTCACTGAAGCGGGCCGAAAAGATTGTCGCTGACCCCTCCCACCCTGGACACTCCCTGTTCGAGTCCCTCCCCGGGGAGGAGGCTGCGGTCCATCATGACCAAGACCACCCGCCACACCAAAAGCTTTTTCCCGACGGCGGTCGGGCTCATCAATGGACCCCGGGACTGACTGACTGTCACCCCCAGGACTACCACCTCTTCTTCCACCTTCCTCTCTCCTCCTTCTTCCCGCTCCTTCCTCTTCCTCCTCCTCACTCCTCCTCCCTCCTCCTTCTTCTTCCCTCCTCCACACACGTCACTTTAACATGCACTTTAACTAAAACACACCACTTGAAGCACACACCCAAACACTTCACATTATTTGTTGTCTTTCTGTCGTGTTGATTGTTGTTTGTTTGTCATGTCCAAATGTTGCACCTTCCACCAAAAAAATTCCTCGTTTGTTTGTGAAAACATTCCTGGCAATAAAACTGTTTCTGATTCTGATTCTGATTCTGGGTAAAAAACAACAACAGCCAAACAAATTAAAAACAGCACAGGTGTGCAACAGAGCCTACGAAATGTTTATGGTTATTATAGCTCATCACCATTAATTTGCGCATGACGGTTGATGGCTAAATAATGCGGCGCATAGCACCTTTAGCCTCAGTCACCCGGCAGCCAGCCAGCGTAACCATTAGACACCCCGACAGAAATAGGCCACGCCAACAGTAAGCATTCTGTTGTTGTTATCTTGACTGTTTCTCAATCCATCCTGACAGCCTCACCATCCTTTGGGGGGAAGGAAGCATAAGAGTCACTGGTGATTATAAGGCCCCCCCCCCCCCCCACACTCCATCCAGAGAGCCAAATTATGCCAACGTTAATATTTCATATTACACGGGACTCACAGAGGAACCACATGTGTACGCAGCCCTTTGTCTTCGTGTCAGATGAAATGTGCTCGGCAATCATCAGAGTGTGAAGAGGGGGCGAGAGGAGGGGCAATTGGCAGGAGGGCCGGAGGAGGAGGAGGAGGAGGAGCAGGGAGATGAGAGGGAAGGATGAAGGAAAGGAGGCAAGGGAGGCAAAAGGACGAGTGAAGCCGAGGAAAAGGGAAGTGATAAGAGATCGGCGGAGTAGAGCATAGGAAAAAAGTACAGGAGTCGAGAAATGCCCCGGTGTGAGTCAAGCGGAGAAGGCTACGGAAATGTTTTACGCTGGCTTTAAGGTATTAGCTCATCTTTGTAATAGTTCATCAAGAGCCAGTAAAGTATTACTGCAGGATAGAATCATAATTTGAGGTAGTATAGATGCCCAGAGGGATGGAGCTGAGGGAAGGAAGGCAGCCGCGAGCTTCATGGAGAAACGTCCTGTGAGGAAACCCGCGAGCTAGCTGGACAGACGTTAGTTCGACAGAGGCTAGATGGACAGACGCTAGCTAGGAGAGCAGGTGGCCGGGCTTTAATTCAATTCAATTAATTTTGTTTGTATAGCCCATTCTCACAAATTACAAATTTGCCTCAGAGTGCTTTACAATCTGTACACATAGACATCCCTGTCCCACAACCTCACATCGGATCATGAAAAACTCCCAAATAACCCTTCAGTGGAAAAAAGGGAAGAAACCTTCAGGAGAGCAAGAGGAGGATCCCTCTCCAGGATGGACAGGTGCAATATATGTCATGTGTACAGAAGGAATCATTACACACACATTAAAACACAGTAACAACACAATCAATGAGTATGACAGAGTGTATGAATAGTTGGTAGTCGGCATGGACCACGATCCATCAGGCAGATGGAGGTAGAGAGGAGGAGTGGGCGGAGCATCAACAGGGCCATGGTATAGTTGGTAGTCGGCATAGTCCACGATCCAGACCTCCATGATCCATCAGGCAGATGGAGGTAGAGAGGAGGAGTGGGCGGAGCATTAGCAGGGCCATGGCATCAGACCCAGCCAGGTCCGATGGACCCTATGAGACGTGAAGTCAAAAGGACTCCGGGGAGGAAGCAGAGTTAGTAATGTGCAATAGAGAGATGACAATTCATCCATAAGGAGCTTATGGATTTAGCTCCAATGAGGTAACAACGTGTGAATTCCAATGTCTCCATTTCTATTTTCACACGTGTAGATGACTCGGTATTACCATGTCAACTTTTAAGTTGTAAAAATAACATTCAGCTTAGCTAGCTGTTTCCCCTGCCACAGGACCTTGAACCTGCATTATTTCTAATGGCCAGCAGGTGTTTTTTCTATATCAAGTAACACAATTGTTACTCAGTACAAATGTTCCCAATGAGCTTATGATTGATAATGTCATGATATTAGAGGAAAACAGTTCAAAGAATAAAGCACGGTATGCTTTCGGGCTACCTTGTGATTAAAAGAGTGGTCCAAAAGTTAGCATCCCAATGATGATTGCAAGATGATTTCTGGATGCATTACCTAGCCTACAGAGACCCTCCGCAACTTCACCCTCTCCAAATAAGGTTTCTTCTCGTTCCAAAAGAACCGAGATGGTGACGGACAAAATGTCAAAATGAAAGCTTTATAACGGTATTCGACAAACCAATTGGTGATGTCGCTGTGGCTGTTTCCACTACATTTATACAGTCTATGCACTGGATGTACCAACTTCAAATCTACTTCTGCACCAACAGTAATTCAATCATGTATTCTTAATTTCTCTCCCTTCGTCTGGAAGTCGTCCTCCTTTTGGGTGCTCCATATTTTCCTTCCTCTTGTGTGACCTTGACGAGTCTAACGTCTCCTCCAGTCTGTCCCGAACAATGTCTGTGTTTTAAACTTTGTCAATGTGACCCACCGAGTCTGAACACGGAGAACAAGAAGGTCCGTGAATAACACTGGCACACCGGAGACCAGAGTGGAAAAGGGGTCATGCAGTTGTCATATTGACCTTTGACCTTATTCCACTGTATACAGATTCCTGATGGAAACAGTCTTTTCTTAGTCTTGTCATTTTATGCAGGGCATCTTATTCAAAACTACAATCCTCATTACGATGCATAAATATAATTAATTGTATCTCAAAGGTCGATCTGTCTAGTCTTCTCTGTCGCTGATGCAGAATTAATTTTATTGACTGGATCAATCTAAATGAAGTCTAATAAAGGTTAGAGGCTTTAGAGCTGTTGCTTTTACCTGGCTATAGATAAGACCATTGCTAAATTGAGTTAGTGAAAGGTTCAAGGCTAGGTTTGCCTATTTGTGGCATATTACGTGTGATACTCGCCGGCTTTATGTGCTGGGAATACACTGACAAAGAAAGTACTAGTAATGACACAAGAAATAGCCCAGGGTTTTTTACATTGTGGCCACTGAGGTCGATGCAAAAACTCGACGTCTTGAACAGTGAAATCACATTTTTAGCACACAGTTACTCTATCAGTGCTCATGGCCGTGCTAGGAGACAATGGGCTCTTGAGTACAGACAACCCACCACCTATTTTAGAAGCAAGACACAAAGATGTTTGAGTTGTTTAGCCTCTTTTTGTCTTGTGTCTTTGGATCTTTTTGTCGTCATTTTGTGTCGCTTTGTGGTTGTTTTGCCCCTTTCCTCTATTGTTGTGCGGCTCTTTGTGTCTTCGTCCAGTTGTTTTCATTGTTTTGCAGGTATTTTGGTTTGTTTTTAGTCCTTTTGCCCCTCTTTGTGATTATACGGAGTCCCTTTCTGGTTGTCTCTTTGACTGACATTATGTGAAGGTGTTATGATTTGGAGTGTTTCCTGTTTTGTTTTGAAGTCCCTGTCTTGTTTCCTGTTTCCCTGTGCTTCGTTCCCTGTGCTTGTCTGTTTCGTTCCTGATTGTTCCCAGCCACGCCCTGATTGTTTCCACCTGTGTCTCGTTTCCCCAGTGTATTTAGCCTGTGTCCTTCTGCTTGTTCTGTGTCTGTTCGTTTTTGTTCCTGTCCGGTTCTTGTCCCTGTTCCTGTCCCTGTTGTTTCTCTCCTGTTGCCAGACTGTGGTTCTGCTCAGTGAACAATTAAAGAAACCTTTTTATTTTGAATCTCTGCCTGCTGAGTTTGGGTCCAAACCTCGCCCCACACAACAGAAGGTCAGCAGAAGCCCTAACATTTTCCTCTAGGCACACAGCCTGAGGGGCCCAAAATGTTATCCTTCACTTCACTAAAAGGAATCGTTTCTTTAGTTATTTTAGTCTGGACCAAAGTGGTTGACCAACACACCGACCGGCATTGCCACCCCCGGAGACACGCCGCCAGCTCGGCTAACACGTGCCGGCCTTATCACAAAACAATTTGGGCCCATTTACCCGAATCGGGTTCATGCAAATATAAATCAAATCAAGTAATACCCTGCGGGCCAGAGCCCCGCTGGAACACGTCTCCGTCTATCTCTCGCTGAGATTGTCTGACCCATAACGAACAATAAAAGCCATAAATCATAGCTGTCAAGACAAATGGCACATCCCCCATAGAACTTTGATAACATAGATACAGGTGGCACTGAGTTCATCCCATTGTCAATAGAGGGGGACGATGTCCCCGACAGATGGGGCTCCTCCTGGTTGAAAACAAAGAAACGCATGGATGCGCACACATGCACGGACACAATGTGGTTACTGAGTGACTGATAGATGTTTTCCAACTAATGCGATTTACACTCGAGGTACTAAAATGGAGAGGGACATGGAATGAGTCTGTGTTGGTCCCTACTTGGCGTTCCACGCTTGTTAATTACGCAGACATGCACGCACTTGACAGAGAGCTCCTTGCTGGTTGGCTGGCTGATTAAGACTAGCTCGCCTGCTGGTTGAGTGCGCTCCCATCACGGAGAGATTGCCACAGCCTCTTGTTAACCCTCATTGTATGACACAACCCAGTGGCTCACCTTCAAGCACACTCGGCAGCCTCTTATTCCCAAACCATTCTCACTATCGACAATTACGCCTGTGTGTGTGTGTGTGTCTGTGTGCGCAAGTGTGTATTCCTGTCCCTCTTACGAGCCAGGAGGTTTAGCAGCAGCGCTCCCATATCCTTTCCCTCTAACCTGATTATTAATTACAGTGTGCCTCGGGCTAACCCAAACACCGTCTAGCACTGTTACCAAGGAGATAGACCAAAAAAAGAATAAGAATAAAAATAAGAATTCAGGAAGCAGATTTAAGCCCGTTCACAGCCCGATGGATTTTCTTTGCGCTCGAAGTATTGTAATTAACACGGATGACGATCAAACGTTATTCCCGTCAGATGTAAGTGAAAAGCGTTAATGTCTCGGAAGCTTGGCATTTTAAAAAGCGCCGCAGCTCACTCGACACTCAAGACGAAACCCATCATCTGGTTGCATAATCATAAGTTGATCTGCGTGCTATAGAGTCAGTCATGCCTGAGCTGTACGGCACTTAGCAGTAATCAACCTGGAGCTGTGCCCGCCGGGAGGCCGAGGGACATCACTCTTTAAATGGGCTTCTGGCAATCAGCTGCCGGTGTGTGTGTGTGTGTGTGTGTGTAGGTGTGTGTGTGTGTGTGTGTGTGTGTGTGTGTGCTTCTACACACTATACTTGTGTTCGAAATGGAGAGCAGATTAAGTACTTGGCGAGCAGCAAAATATGGCTTATAATGCTACACAAGTGTGTTATTTTAGTCCTGGCCATACACTGATGCATTGCACTCGGTGACACGCGCACAGTGACTCTGCAAAAGCGCTTTTTCAAAGGAGCTTCTCATCCGTCTCTCAGACCAGAGTTAGAGGGTCTTGTGTGTTTGTGTGAGGCCTCACGAATGAGTTGAACCGGTTATTTCAAAGGTGACGCACTGGAGGCGCTGGTTAGCACTGCGTAGTGCTGCATAGCGCTGACTACCGCTGCACAGTAGGGCCTACTGCCTAGCGCTGCCTAGCACTGCATAGCACAGCCTAGCGCTGACTAGCACTGCATAGCGCTGCACTGTAGCCTACTGCCTAGCGCTGGCTAGCGCTGCTCAGTGGTGCTTAGCGCTGCCTAGCGCTGCCTAGCGCTGCTAGTGCTGCCCACACAGGATGGCTTCTGAACCTGCTCCAAGTCTGCTTGTTCCACAAGTTGGCTCTCTCTAAGCTTGTCTGATCATGGTGAGGAGGGAAAATGCTTCAACAAATACATTTGTAATGCTCACAATGGAATGGTCTCAAAAAAGAAAAGCACAAGTGTCACAAGTGCCGCACTTTGAATTGCCGCCCACTGAAGCACATTAATAACACGCTGTCAATGTCCGTGTTATTAGCTACACCTGTGCTTATTCTGCTGTAACTTTTTTAAATGCCCACTGTGAAAACGATCCATGTCAGGTGTCAGAGAGCCTGTGATTTAATTATGCGGTCGGCTTTGAATGCCCCATTGTCCGGACTGACATGCAACTGTGCCTTCCACACACTTTTTTTTGCTAAGTGATAAAATATTCTCTCTTTTTTCTTCTTTTTGAGAGCACTTGTCTCTCTTGTTGTATTTCACGAGTTGATTTTGAAAACTCAAGTTGCCCCATCATGCTGGTATAGCAATGACTCCACCGAGGGGCCTGATTTAGTCACTCAAGAGTGCTTATTCATGGTTTTCTGTAGAGTTTGAAGCAGAGCACAGTCAAAATGCTGGAAATGGAAAAGTATAGATATGTAGATGGTGAAACAGATTGTGAATATAGTGCAAGGGAAGCATACATTATTTCAGCCCACAAGGGGGAGTGGATGAGATCACTGGCTGACAATTATCCTTCTACATTATGACAGATGGAACCAGGGGGGTTGCAGGTTGGTAAGTAGGATTAAATGCTAGTAGCTAAGGGGAGGGGGTGGGTGGGGGACCCTGATCTAAAAAAGGAGGGATATGGGGGGTAGATGGATACAGAGTTAATGGCAGCCAACAGTTGATTGGCTGCCACTGCCATCCATGGGTGCGGGAGAAGAATAAAGCAACGTCTCATCCATTAGCAGCTGGGGGAGCGGTGAGACGGGGTTAATGTGTGTTGAGTGGGTTTTGTGGTCTTGGTACTGGATGAATGAACAGAGGCAACGCATGTCTGTGAAATGGAAGACCCTCATACGTAACAAACGGTTGTTTGTGTGTGTGTGTGTGTGTGTTTAGGGCACAAATATCATTCGTAACTCATAGAAAATGTTTTCATGTATTTATATTTTGCACATATAATGAATTGACATTGCCACATTCAGCCATTCACAAAACAAACAAGCAGGAATAGCTTTTTAGAGCCCTCCTCCCCCAACACCCTCTTTTCTGTACTTCCTGTTTCTAACTGTTTTATATACTACCGACAGACAGACAAACAGAGAGATAAGACAGACAGACAGACAGAGACTGCAGAGAGTGAGAGAGAGACAGAGAGAGAGAGAGAGACAGACAGACAGACAGAAGGACAGAGAGACAGACAGAGCGAGAGAGAGAGAGATACAGAGATACAGAGATAGATAAGATAAGAGAGTGAGACACTATCAGTTTCACTAAATTGCTAAATTATGGTCATGACATTTAAGAAAAGTAGACTTTGAGTTAGAGAGAAAGAACCTTTTGTTATATTATAGGTTAATGGTCTTGTGGAAGACGGAGGCTTCAGTTTTTGGTTTTGCATTGTCGGTGGATGTTACTTGTCCCACCAAAGCCACACGGCGCTTGTACTTTGAGACGCATCCATTCGTGCTGTTACGGTACCCGCAGAAGAAGAAATAATTCTATAATTATAAACGGAATAACGCTGACCGCAAAGAAGACCTGATGAAGTTAAGATAATTGGTTTGCTCAGAAGTCCTTTTAGCCCACAATGTTCCTGACTATAGCCAGTTACATTACTGCACCGGGAGAGCTAGCCAATCAGGAAATAAGTGATCAAACATTGTGCTCAATGTCATTCTGAAGCCGCAGTGTCACGACATTGACTAATCTATGTTTGTTTCATAGAGCCAGTATAGTAATCAAGGCCCATATGCAGTAATTAGATATAGGAGAGAACATTATGGATGTTGTGTCTCCATCCACTACACACACACACACACACACACACAAACACACAGAAATACAATCTCCCCAATCAACTGAACTGTCTCAGTTTCAGGGCTCCACATTGGTAAGCCAACCGTTAATGATGGCTTGGGGGTCACATCTAAGGTCAGAACAATTAATGTTACATAATGGCGTTCAGCCACCACACTGACCTTTATATGCTGCAGCTGTATAGAAAGAAGAAGACAAAAAAACCTACAGGATGCATTGTCTCTTCATCAACGCCATAAAACAGATGGTCCAGGAGTTAGTTAATCTGCCTAGTTATGCCAACGGCCAATCAGAAGACAAACAACCGGAGCAGGAGGCCTCGTGTTGGAGCTCTGGAACGTTCTTACAGTAGACAGCTCTTAAAGACATGGACCTGCACAGCAGGGCCTCAATACAGACCGAGTACATAGACAGCTTGTGTTCAAAGAAGATCTCATAGATATTTAAAATTGTGTCTTTGTATTGCCCAAAAAAACACAATTGTTCAAGTAAACTTTAACCCTCCTGTTACCTTTGGGGTCAATTTGACCCCATTCAATGTTTAATGTCAGTGTTCTTTGGGGTCAATTTGACCCCAGGCTGTTTTTCACTGTGTCAAACATATAAGAAATATCAACTTTTTTATTTATTTAAAGGGCTATTTAGGTAGTCAACAAACAAACATAAAGTACCTCACACTTAAACTTGGGAAGCAATATTAATTCTAATAATTTTCTGGAGGTTTTAATTGCTGGGGTCAAATTGACCCCGAGGGTAAAATATGTTAGTAAATGTAAAGGTAACAGGAGGGTTAAAACATAACTTATATATGATATTAATAATCTCTAAAGAAAACTTAATTCAACTGAATCCTTTTAAATGATGTTTTTTTGTTTTACGGATAATGCGATAATGGTTGCTGGGTCATATGTTAGTACTGTCCAATGTCAAGCCTCCATTTGATCATGTGACGAGACAATCCTGATAACTACCACTTTGACCACTCTACATTAATGTAATGTCAGTAAAGTACATACGCACACACGCACGCACACACACACATACACACACCTACACACAGCCAACAGGTGTTTTTAATACATTCAGCCTAGAAACACGCGTACAGGTTGGCATGC
The DNA here is from genome assembly GCF_029220125.1 of Pseudoliparis swirei. Taxonomy (NCBI): domain Eukaryota; kingdom Metazoa; phylum Chordata; class Actinopteri; order Perciformes; family Liparidae; genus Pseudoliparis; species Pseudoliparis swirei. Next base: position 19,587,764 of record NC_079395.1, on the reverse strand, counting down.
ACAAAATAACAAATGGTGGTCTTAAAAATCACGATAACTTCTTTTCACTCTTTTCGTACTCATGGTGTCACTCAGTTCGATCACTTTGGAGAAGTGGAGCCACCAGCACACGCTGTGTGCGTTGTCTTTTAGGGTGCACGTTGTGAGGTGCTCTTACATATCATTTCCCTCAGAGTGGAGCTTCTTGTAGAACATTTTGGCACAGCAGACTGTGTCTGGCCGACCAGGAGGAGGCTGTGAACTGGGAAGACAAAAGCTGCTTTTTCGTCTGTGTTTTCTCTAAACCATCCCATAGTCACACACACCTGCTGTGAGGAAGTGAAACCACTTCCTGTTTCACTGACGACGAGGCACATACACACTTTGGTGTCCTACATCAGCTAAGAAGGATGGTTGTCCTTTTAAACATGCATGTTGTTGGGTTTGTTTGCCACTTGGAGGCCTTGAATTATTGCTTTTTATGTTGATATTGTTAAAAGGTTGTCTGTATACACATCCAGTCGATATGGCGCAATATTGAAGAACAAAAATTGGTTTACTATTGCCAAAAAACAGCTTGTCAATCACAAGGTAGCCCCGCCCTAAAGCATACCCTGCTTTATGACTTTTGTTTACCATAATGTACGAAATTAACATCATAATGTATTGAAGGAGACTTGAAACTAGAGATTGAGATCATTAAGGCCATTACAATACTGAGGCATTTTCTCATAGACTTCTATGCAATCGCCCCCTGATGGCCATTAGAGAGAATGCAAGTACTACAGCAAACGGTTCAGTGGTACCTCATAGAACATGTACATGTGGCAAGGTTATAAACTATCAGGACGGATGTAAGATTGATTATCTGCCTCTACTCCATCAGCTTTGGCCCCACCCACGTAATGACCAGGTAGCACAGGAAGATGAAGCTGATTGGCACAGAGCAGCATCCAACCGGCTGTCCTCTTGTCTAGACAGAGAAGCATGGGTCAAGCGCTCACTGTGTCAATGTCTGACATAAACAGCTCACAATATACCACTGAAATATTGAAGAAGTAGAAAACACAAAACTTGCCTCCATTTCTTAAAATCGCTTGATAGAATAATTTCTGCCACATGGTGAGAGCCTAAACCCCCGACACGGACACAAACGAGCAGGAGAAACTTCCATTAGCTAGAAGTACTAAACTAATCTACAACATTGTGTTGACAATTACATTTTGTAATCTCTACGGGCCAGATGCCTTTGACGGGAAAGTTCAAGCACAGTGCGGTTAGAATTGTTAACATAAGGTTGTGTTTTTGTGTTGTTGTTGCATTTGTTCTTCTTTGCAAAGCTCCTTCTTATATCAACTGCCGCTATTATCGTACACGTCCATAGCATCTTAACGTTGTTTAGAAAAGTCTAGTCTTTAAGGGGACATAGCGTGTTCATTTTCTGGTTATGTATTCTGGGTTTCTTCATGAACATGTTGACATTAATTCTAAATAAATAATATATAATAATAAACACATTATTTTGCTCATGGTGTGTTTCTGGATACACCTGTATTCACCCACGCCTGTCTCTTTAAGAAAAAGCTCAGTCTGCTCTGATTGGCTTGCGAGAAAGAATATGGTGCACCCTTAAAAAATGGAGTTCTCAAGGTGTGGATGGAGACACTTAGCTGTGTATTTGTGTGTGTGTGTGTGTGTGTGTGTGTGTGTGTGTGTGTGTTGTGTGTGTGTGAGTATGTGTCAGCACATGCTTGTTGAATCTAGTTTTCTTATCAGCAACAACTGACTGGGTTTTCTTTTGTTCAGTGTGCACTCCAGATTTCCAAATGTATGTGCACAATGACTGAAAAAGTTATGTATTTCATGTATTATGTTCCCTTCAATGTTGTATTCCGGAAAGGTGACCCTCAGAGAAGGATTTGGTGTCACAAGGCCTTCGGTTCTGCAAACTGCACCAGAGCTAGAAGGTAAATTAAGGTAAAACACATTATGTAATCTGGGATAATACAATACAGAAATCTGTATTGTGTGTTTTAAAAGTCTACACTGCAACTGAGTGTGAGCAACACAAAACAACAAACTTCTTATGCTCATCCTCTATCGTCCTAAAGGTCTTATGAAAAGAATAGCACCCCTCTGCAAATTTCATTAAACCACCAAGAGATGATCTGGATTACAATGCGTGGATTACGTGCACTAATCCAAATGTATCTCTTGATAATGGATAATAACTAATAATCCCCTTGATGAATGGCTGCCTCATGGGCACGACGGAGCGATGAACCGCCATGTAGCATTAACCTGCGACCGTGCTGCCATCTAGCGGTGTCAGATGGGAGCTCTGCTCTCCATCTTCCTTTATGTATATAAATATATGGGTTTCAATGACTAGTTTTAAATTGTAAAATGAAATGCGCATTGCTGGGTTTTGAATGCTATTTAGTTGTTTTGATTTTGTTTTACTACATACCTTCTGAGTCGGGGAAATGAAAATGAAATAAAATACGATACAATAAACGGATCATCCAGTATTTCCAGCGCTGAAGACGATTCAGAAAGAAGCATTTAGAGGCCAACAGCTGATACGTTTGAACACTTAAATCAATGAGTGTCAATAATTCAACAGGCTTTCCTGGTGATGATGACATGATGTTGCACTGGGGGACAGTGCATTAAGGTAGACCTCTCCCCCTGAACATCTCACAGTGGACCAAAGACCTTGTAGGAATGGACTCTCACAATGCTCTCATTTTCTTTCTTTTTTTTGGGTTCTTCATTTCTCAGTTTAAAAAAAGCAGTGTGTATGATTTGGCGTTGTCTATAACTTTGGAGTTACAGACTGTAAACCAGCATCAGAGTACTTTATTAACCCCCAGAGGAATATAGTAGACGGCAGTCGCTCTTATATAGAAGCATGAAGACACATGAGGAAAAAAAGTTAAACTTTCAGTCTACTTAAATATTAAGAACTGCAAGTATTGGCACACGCTGGTCCTCGTTCTTACCTTCATGGTGGAGGTGGCTGTTTCCAAATGTTTCCCCTCAGCTCTGCTCTGTCAAAGCATCAACGCATTTCAACAATGTGTGAAGCATCCACCTGCTTTGTGTGTGTGTGTTTTTATGTGTGTGTGTGTGTGTGTGTGCCCAGCATGACATATGGCACTGTGGTCCTATGTGCCATGCGGCTAAAACCCGTTTCCAGTGTTATTCAGAAGGTACGATACATGATTGCAACTAGATTGACTCATTTCAAAAAGAGCAATTTATATACACTACCGTTCAAAAGTTTGGGGTCATCCATACAATTTCGTGTCTTCCATGAAAACTCACTTTTATTTATCAAATGAATTGAAAATTGAATAGAAAATATAGTCAAGACATTGACAAGGTTAGAAATAATGATTAATATTTGAAGTATTAATTTTGTTCTTCAAACTTCAAGCTCAAAGGAAGGCCAGTTGTATAGCTTATATCACCAGCATAACTGTTTTCAGCTGTGCTAACATAATTGCACAAGGGTTTTCTAATCAGATATTAGTCTTCTAAGGCGATTAGCAAACACAATGTACCATTAGAACACTGGAGTGATAGTTGATGGAAATGGGCCTCTATACACCTATGGAGATATTTCATTAGAAACCAGACGTTTCCACCTAGAATAGTCATTTACCACATTAACAATGTATAGTGTGTATTTTTGATTAATGTTATCTTTATTGTAAAAACAGTGCTTTTCTTTGAAAAATAAAGACATTTCTAAGTGACCCCAAACTTTTGAACGGTAGTGTATATATATGGTTTGCTTTCAGATTGTGTAATTGTGCTGTTATTCATTTCCAATGCATCCAGGTATCTTACTTTACGTATTCCTAAAGACAGGAAACGCATCACAACCATCAGCAGCCCACTAATAGACACCTACTTTGATCGGAGACACTGCATTGGGGTTTTAAAATTGACATTTTCGTATTTTATTTTTTCATCTAGTCAAGATTACCAACCCTCATTTTAAAAGTGAGATTACTCTCTTGCCTATGCTTCCTCCTCTCTTCTGCTGTGATGACTTCCTGCCCCCCACCCCCATCCTGCACCTGTTCCCGCTTCCCCACACATTCCTTGCTAGATGGTCAAACGTTGCCAAATTGACTCGTTCCTTGCCCGTTTCCAGCTGTCTGTGTTGGTATCTGATCTGCTACACGCACACACGTCTTATCAGAGGACCCTCTGACCCCTGTGATGCGGAACCACAACTTAACAGAGACGAGACACCGAGAAACGTTTCATCTCATGTCTTTTCCTTTTAATGGAGCACACAGATCTAGAGGGTTCATTCTACGTTCGGGCGTATCATCGGAAGTGGCCACATTTTAAAATCCACAGCAAACATGCAAACAAGTATTACATCCAGTAATATTGCACATAAACACAAGTGCAAAATACAAATTGTGTGCGAAACATGATTCATTGTGACAACACTTTTCAAAACACTTGCACGCGTTGGAAAGGACAGGGTTAGGACGTCGTAGCACGGCACAGAAGCAGAATGTTTGGGTAGTAATCTGACGGAGGTTTTTTCACAACGTCCTCAGTCTGTCCAGGTGACGATAACCATCAGCACACCCCGGCCTCTCCACGCGAGCATCCATCCACGGCCGTCTGCAGGCAGGTTTCACACCGTGGACTTCATTAATGGGAGAGGACCGGGGGTAGCACTGGCTACGCCATCCACACAGAAGGACAGAGGGGTGGATGTGCTCCCGGATATAAACCAATCTGATTACTGCTCAAAGAGATGCCGTGAACTGCTGTGTGTCTGAATGTTCTGTGAAAAGCACCGAAAGCAAAAAAAACACGAGTAAAAAAACACTCCTGGCATCCTAATGATCCACTTCCATCCCATCAGGATGACTGTGGTTGCCAGGCTGCTGATGATGATGCTGATGGTGATGATGATGATGATGAGGTTGGTGGTGACTGAGAGTGTGAAGAGTTGTATTGTGACTTGGATCCTGCTGATGTTGGGACTGATTCTGATGCTGAGGGTGGGGTGGTTGTTGTACGGTGGGAGGATGAGGATGATGATGTTGGTGATGATGATGATGATGATGATGATGATGGTGATGGGGATGAGTCACCTCCGGAGCGTCCGTGTCCGGTTGAACTGTGGGTATTGTAGTCGCCTGACTGGCGTTGAAGTGCGCTGTCTCGTTCTTGCCGCTCGATAAGGAAGAATTAGTCTGCCAACGATCAGATTCACGTTCGTTAGATTGTATTTTTGTATTTTAAAGTGTGTGTCCACTAGGGGGCAGCAGAACAAGCTAAACAAACATTAGGTCGACGAGTTTCTATGACAGATGCCCGTTTACATCCAGCAGACATGACGCAACGTTACCATCCACTTGGAGTTGTGTAGTGTTCTCTGTTACATCAGATGTGGTCATTTATTTTCCTCATGAATACAAAAATATGTAGATATGACTGCAGCTTTAAGTTAAGTGTGGTTTAATGGTTGAAGGGGAGCGAGTTCTAAAGACTGAACATCAGTGAATTACTGTTGCCTTTTGTGTGTGTAGAAAGCATCTGCATGTGTGTGTGTGTGTGTGTGTGTGTTGTGATTACTCACATTGCAATTGCAGATGTCCCTCAGATAAGTGGCTCTGATTGCGGCCTCGACGTAGACGTCGTGCAGGAAACTGTACGGCAGCACGATGTGGAAGGTGAGAAGACCACACCTGGAGGAGAAGGGGGAGGGAACCCAGATGTGGATGGGAAAATGGCCGCGATGCAATTTGTTGCTTCCATATTCTTGGGATACATGAACAACTTCTATATGTTATTCTTTTGTCTCTGAAATGTATTTGAAATACCATTATTTAAAATATATTTAAAAAAACAAGAGTGAACTTTAAACTTTTATCCAGAAAGTGGTGATTGGAAATATGTATTTTTAAAGCAGGGCAGTGTTTAGGCAGCAACTGGTCGGCAAAACAAAGCCAGTGCTTCAAAACCTGCATTATTTTTCCACTGACAACCAGGGGGCGACTCCTCTAGTTGTATAAAAGTCTCGTCATGTGTTAAAGCTGCATTCTCTCTACTGATCACCAGGGGGCGAATCCTCTGGTTGTATAGAAGTCTATGCTTCATGTGTTAAAGCTGCATTCTCTCTCCTGACCACCAGGGGCCGACTCCTCTGGTTGTATAGAAGTATATGCTTCATATGGTAAAGCTGCATTATCTCTCCTGACCACCAGGGGATGCTCCTCTGGCTGTATAGAAGTCTATGCTTCATGCGTTAAAGCTGCATCCTCTCTCCTGACCACCAGGGGCCGACTCTTCGAGTTGTATAGAAGTCTATATAATGACTCTACTTCTCTATAGATTTATTCCCTCAGTAAACATTGTAAACATGAGTTGATGGTCTTAATCTCTAGTTTCAAGTGTTCTTCAATACAGCACGTTATTCATATCGTAGATTATGGTCCATTGAGAGTCAAATAGACCATAAAGCAGAGTTTTCTTTAGGGCATGGCTAAAAAACAAAACATCTTAATTTGACCCAAGTAGGCCTCACCTATCATAGATCAGGAAGTCGTCTTTGTCGCCGTCCAGCGCCTCCCACACGTCGCTCTGAAGCGGCTCCTGCTGGTAGACGGGGACATCAGGGGGCGCTCTCCTCTTCAGCTCCCAGTACAGGGCTCTGGAGTGGGCCTCGCGCTCGTTCACCACCATGAAAGACACTCCTGTCATGTTCATGCGGTGTAGCTTGTCACGCAGGTCTCCGATTCTAGTGAGAGAGAGAGAGAGAGAGAGAGAGAGAGAGAGAGAATTGGATTGCTCGTGGATTGTTAAACTAACCCCCACAATGCAGAGGAGGGATTGTAATCACTTGCCCACTCATATCTCATATCTTATACTCATGGACTACTTTATTGCCTTTTGTACAAGCCCCGTCAAGACAAATATGAAATGCATTGTAAAGCAAACAAAATGTTAAATGTCCTGCAAATAATTTGATTTGACTGCAGAATATTTACTCAAGAAAAGATTTCTAAGACCTCTCAAGATGACGTGGCCTTCTTTTTCACCCCTACGCCTGTAAACAGTGCTTCTGTCAGTGAATTTGTGAACTAGGTGGAAAAGGCGTAGCGTGGCCTGAGGACATAAATGCTCTTACACTAGGACATGAATGCTCTTACACTAGGACATAAATGCTCTTACACTAGGACATAAATGCTCTTAGGACATAAATGCTCTTACACTAGGACATAAATGCTCTTACACTAGGATATAAATGCTCTTACACTAGGATATAAATGCTCTTACACTAGGATATAAATGCTCTTACACTAGGATATAAAGGCTCTTACACTAGGACATAAATGCTCTTACACTAGGATATAAATGCTCTTACACTAGGATATAAAGGCTCTTACACTAGGACATAAATGCTCTTACACTAGGATATAAATGCTCTTACACTAGGATATAAATGCTCTTACACTAGGACATAAATGCTCTTACACTAGGTCCTAGTGTAAGAGCATGTATAACCCTAACCCATAAATGTTCTTACACTCGGACATAAATGCTTTGAAACTTGTGTTTTTCCTACTGGGAGAAGTCGACATGTCTTGTGTGAAAAAGGACAACAATGTTTGAATATGACCTTTGACCTTTCTCGTTGTCAAGCGGACCCTTCTGACCCCTGTGGGTCGGGGAGTGGGCGTCCTCTTACTTGGAGGCCTGCGTGAGGCAGAAGTGTCAGCTGGCCTTCAGCAGCGCCACCACCGCCACGCTGCCCTGCAGCTCCTGCATGGGCGCGCGGCCCTTTATCGTCCAATGGGGGGCGGGCTTGCAGATCCTGGAGGCGTTGTTGTCCCCCTCCACCAGCAGGCTGACGTGCGAGGCCCACAGCAGAGCCGGCAGGGCGGCGTACAGCCACGGCAACAAGAGGCGGCTCATTGTCGCTCTCCCACCCCGCTGGCTGGAATCTACCGGACGAAAGGAAGACGTGGCCCGTGTCACTTTAACCGACGCCGTCCCGCGGTGGACCCCCCACATACACACACACACACCCCCACACTAGGCACTTTAGTTTACTCAGCACTTTACTTTATTTCTCCCCTGTATATTTAGTATGAGTATTAGTATTTAGTTTTTAGTTTTGTGTTTGGCGTTTTTTTTTTTTTTTCATTGATGCTCTAAAGTGCACCGCTGCTGTGATTTTTGAAATTTCCCCACTGTGGGACAAATAAAGGAATATCATATCATATCATATCACACACACACACACATTTTGCCCTGACCCAAACGTCCAGGCAGTGTCTGATCCCCCAAATAATTCAAAGAGTGAAAACCCTCATAATAATTGGCAAAAATAGTTTATTATGGGGTATGCTGCCAGAATGGATGGAAGAATGTTGGGGGGGGGGGGTCAAAGACAAGGCTGGGACAGAGATATTCACATTTTTCAATATTCAACACATGAGCACTTTTAGTTGTTGATTTAAAAGCACTTGTAGGTTCAATAATAAAATTGCAGTCACAACCTGCTGACGTCGGATTATTATTTTGAGGACTAACCCGCAAACGAATGAACTATCTTGAGTCGTTTTTCCTTTTTCAGAGAAGAACAACTTGCCCCTCAAACAGAATAAAGATCGGTGAGCACATTTCATAAAAGGCCGTGAATAACTAAATGGAGCCCCCGAAAAGAGAAACGCTGTCCCAACTCACCTCTGTCCACTCGCTGTCCCGATACCCTCATAAACAAAGCCCCGGGGTTTATGAAGGCTGATGAGCACTTCCCCTAAACCCAACAGGCGGAGAGAGAGAGAGAGACTCTATCTCGCCCTTAGCGCGGCATCAGAAGCACAGAATATGGTTAAGGCCCTCGCTGTGACCGGTCTCTCATTGACCTGTAGACTCTGGAGCCTTGTTTACCGACTCCGAGAAGCCCTCGCATATCGATCCAATCGGCTCTGATCTGAGTGTGTTTACTCTACTACGCAGAGGTGAAAGGTCACGTGACAAACAAAAACAACCGCGGCTGAGCTCTCGGGGCCCACGAGAGGCTCCCCTCGTCGGTCTGAGACAAAAACCCAGGGCAATGTTGATCTCTGCTCGGGTCACAAGCTGATATCTAATCTCTCATGCGGGGGATTTGCTCAAAGTCCGACCTGAGGCCAAAGTAAGTGCCCATATTGATATCCAGCCCCCCACCCATGAGGCCTCAAACCCTGAACCCTCAGTGACTCACTGATGCCCCCTGGTAAATGGTTGAGTGAGAGGGTTCAACGTTACTTTATTTACTCCCGACCATCTCCCAGGTCCTTTTCCTCACGAGATGAGCTCATTTCACATAATCCATTTAAAATGTGATAAATATCCACTGATTGTGTTTTTATGTCCTTATCTTTAATCCTTGCTGTTTCTGAGTACATGCAGTTCCCCAGGCTGGACTCCCATGTGTCGTCCTCTTTGTTTGTATGCATCCACTGGATTGGTTAGCCTGTGTGCGTTACATGGCTATGAATTGTGGGTAAAGGTTCATAAAAGGCTCAAAACTTCGGCTTCAGAGCCCACGAAACACTCCGTACACAATTTGACGCCTCAAAGTCTGTGAGGGTGGAGAGTGACTTATCGTTCAGAAGCTACACCTCTGATGAACCAGTGAGGGGCGTATTTAGTTACTTCAGCTGAATTAAAGGAGACTTGTGGTGAAGGTTTTGTTTCTCATAGAGTTCATGACAGTTATGTAACCAGTGTAGTGATGTCTCACACATGATGGGAAAAGATGGTCGGTAAGTCTTTACAAATAACTTTATTTTGCTAAGTGCCAGTGTGTGTGTTGTCACGTCACGGGCTGTCCCTCGTGCCGGCTAGGGTGGGGCAGTGCAAGGGAGGAGTAAAAACAGGCAAAATTGCAAGGTTTAAAATGAACGGGAAGGTTTATTCATAAAAATAAAATAAATCAAGAAATAGTCCATGTCTCAACAAAAAGCACCCAGGGGGAGAAAAAGGTTCCTCAAACAAAAAACTTATCTTAAGCAAAGTCCGCTTAACAAAGTCCTCCTCTGGTTCTTCCTCTTGGGCTTGTCTTCGTCCTGGAGGCCCTTCCACTCCTGGCTTGTCCAGCTCCTTCCCTCCTCTGCTCTCCCCTCTGTCTCCTCTGAAGCTTCCCAGCCCTGCCTCAATTAGCTGTCCTAAGCACCTGCAGCTGGGTGAGTGGTGAGGCAGTCTGGGAGCTGTAGTTTCCATTTGCCATTTTGTCAGGTGGCCGCTGTACTCGAGTGGGAACATAGCGTCCCTCCACTACCTGTCCCCTTGTGATCACACACACACACACACACACACACACACACACACACACACACACACACACACACACACACACACACACACACACACACACACACACACACACACACACACACACACACACACACACACACACACACACACACACCTCAGTACCCCGAATACTATCAGTTTTATTGTGCATGTAAACACCGTCACTTTAAAACACGTTTAATGAGCTAGAGACAAGTCAACCGGCGTTGTGTAAACGATGTCCTCCTCGCTTCATGGCGGCCTTCTTGGTCACAACCCTCGTCTCACTGTAGCTCAGCAGCTTTGTCCCGGTGACACCGCGACCACGCTGCCTGGCTGACATGCAGAGGGGCCCGGCACCTCGGACAAGTTGAGCGAAGCCATGTAAATGGACCTGTACTTAAAGCGCTTCTCTCGTCTTCAGCACTTTAACACTACATGACATCATTCACCCGTTCACACACTGATGGGAGGGGCATACCATGCAAGGTGCCACCTGCCCATCAGGAGTAACTAACATTCAAACACCGTAGCTACTTTGCAGTTTTGGGGTTAAGCGTCTTGCCCGAGGACACATCCACATGGACTAGCGGAGCCGGGGATCGAACCGCCGATCCTCTGATTGAAGGACGACCCTGCCCGACCACTGAGCCACAGTCACCTGTGTCTGAAGTGGCACAGATCACGGGATCAAATGAGTTAAAGTCAGCAAGTGGAAGGCTCAGGACAACACTCCTCTGAGTTCCTTCTCCTCTTCCTCTTCCTCTTCGTCCAATACGGCGACGTCAGCGGGGCTGTTACAGGTGGCCATGAGGCCCAGGCTCAGCTCGGCCAGCTCCTCGCAGCTCATGTCAGTCGTCACCATGATCTTTGTCTCCAGCCGGTTGCACAGGGTCCTGTAGGAGGGCAGCGGGTACCCCAGCTCCCTCAGGTACTCGTAGCCTTTGGTGCCGACCGCGCAGCGGATCTTCCGGGCCTTCAGGATCGTCTCCGGAGACCAGACGGCACGCCGGGAGCGTTTGGTGAGGGACAAGGCGCGAATCTGGTCCTCGTACAGAAAGTTCTGGAGACCCTTCTCGATCCGGTCCAGCCGGTACAGGCGCTTCTTCATCTCCTCGGCCTGACGGAGGAGGAAAAGAAAAGAGTTCATTCAGGGCCAACGTATTGAACATGGAACATGTGGAATAACTAACGCGAGGCCAACAAGAAGCAGAGCCAGCGTGATCATTTGGGAGTTTATCATTTATTGGCGTTAAAATTACAGCACGTGGGCCACACTAAAGAAAGAAGAACAACAACAACAACAACACAAATACAGAGACTGGAAGTCATCCTACCTCCTTCTGCAGCCTCGCCGTGTGCTGCATCTCCTGCTCCAGCTGCTTCTTGAGGAGATGACACTGTGTGCAGTGCTGCTGGTCCTCCGCGGTCCCGTCGGCATCCTCCTCCTCCTCCAGGCCGGGCAGAGGGGTGCGTCTGGCATAGCCATGGTCCCCGAAGTTCAGCTCCTTCTCCACTGTCGGCGCAAAAAAAGCAACGTCTGACTATTGTTGCATTTCCTGTCTTGATTTGTCGACCACCTACTACAACATTGCCATCCCCCTTTTGTTTCCGTTGGACATTTACCTGGTTCGGGTTTCATGGGCAGCAGGATGTACGGGATGGTGACCGCCGGGTAAGGAGGGTCTCCGATGGTGAACAGAGTGGGGATGGCGTTGGGCTTTAACTTCTTTCCCCCAGCCGGAGACCTCGCTATCTCCTCAAACTGGCTCTGCTCGAAATGGTCCTATGGGGAACAAAAACAGGGATACATAGATGATAAACACACAGACAGACACACTAAAACCAACAGCAAGATCATGTGTACAAGTGAGTGCAAAGTTCAGCAGAAGGAAAGTAGTGGAACAGTTTCTGGTGACATCAGCTGAGCCCAGCAGGCTCCCAGCTGTAATAAAGTAGTTATAAGTAGTTCCTTCTGGGTGTAAACTTGGTGACGCTACCTGACACAGTCTGGAGTGAGGAGTCGGCTCAAAGTCACGGCGACAGTTCACCACCCATTTCTTCTTGCGCACCGGGTCTTTGGGGAACCTGAACAGCTGTTTTCCGATGCTGGTCGAATTGGAGCAGTTTGGAGCGGAGCAGCCGCCCATCGCGGCGGTTAGGACGAGCAGCGAAATCTAGCTTAACCGTCAAGATAGCTCGGCTGGTAACGCAGCTCAGCTAGGCGTTGTTATTATTTTTATTATTCACAAAACATTTACGTTACTTTTTAAGCTGACAAACGTCTCTTACGCCGCGTGAAAAACAAGTCACATTAGCATTAAAGCTACGTGTTGTCTCGTGGAAACCAGCGCGGTGTCCCGAGAGCGTGCACATTGTATTTTAGGGACACAATTAAAAAGACTTTATCGAAGATACAATGTTTCTGACTTTGTTTGAGCCAAAATGGCGCACTTCACCTCGACCGCGAAGCACAGTGACGCACGGTGGTAGTTTATGCGCCGGTGGTAGACGCCTGCTCGAAATGTTTATATGAAAAGCAAAACCGGTCGAATGGAGAGGTACAATTGAAATGAAAAATACATTATTTACAATATAAATATATAGTGGTTAATTCAGAAAATGTTGTGGGTACAATTAATTGGAAATGAGTTGTATTTGTTCTCCGGCAAAAGCCCATTTACAATTGGATGTATGTTGTCACAGGACCCCGAGAGGCACGTTGAAATCTTTACGGTGCAGCGCGGTTAGCTGTCTGCCGGATACAAGTGTTTATGAACAAACAACTTTGAATTAAAAAAATCAAGTAGGCGACAAGATAATGGAAACGTTTAAGTAAACTAAGGAGGCTAATATTCCAGGAAGCTGTCGGTAACGTTAACCTATTTCAAGCGCTATTAAGAGCAGTGTGCACACACAACATGGTGTCTAAACTGGTCGTTCCGGTCATTGATGTCCATAATGATAACTTCAAAGAGCTTTGGCCCGCTTTGGTACTGGCCATTAAAACGTCTTCCTTCGTTGCGCTGGACACGGTGAGTGCAAGAGTGCGTGTGCAAGTGTGTGCGTGTCATGGATGGATTAAGAAACCACGGGCCCCTGGGCCTGGACGTGTCGGTAATCCATCCCTCAATTGGACTATTGGGGCCTTGTTACTGACATGAATGACTTAAGCCTAGCATATACCGGCTACGGCTACGGCGCATCGTGTCATATCATCATATTCATATCAATACAATGTTAATACAGAGCTACCAACTCTCACGGTTTCGCCGTGTGACACACGCTTTTGCATGTTTTCACACGCTCTCACGCCACACAACCAATTTCTCACGGCAAAAGAAATTCTGATTTGGGCCGAAGCGCGTTGGTTCCTTTTCAAACTCCCCGACGATAGATGGCGCTAAGGAGCGCATCTGTAAACCTATTCGCTGCATATACATCCTATTTACCCCAAATAGTCCCGAAGTTAGCAACAGAAGAAGATTTTCAAACAGACACAACGAGCAGAGACTAGCCTACGGTGTGTTAATGCAGGGCTCTCAAGTGTCACGCATTGAGCGTGACAGTCACGCATGTCGGTCTTTAGTCACGCACTCCCGCCACACATCGTATTTATCACGCTGAAAAAAACTCGGCTATTTAATGTTTTAATGTGCCGCAGCACGCAAACATGAGCTGGCCGCGCTGCCCTCACCGTGGAGGAATCAAGCGCTCCCCTGGAGTTCTGCTGTGAGGTGCCACTTATCAGCCAATCAAAAAAAAGAAATGGGCTCCACAACAGCCAATCAGAAAAAGAACGTATCTGTTGTATCTGGATAAAATTGAATCCAGCAACCAATGAAAATAAAGCATCCTGGAATTGCGCGCGACTCTTTTTATTTGCAGGCCTAGGAAAAGGACCCTCTCAAAAATGTTCTCAACAGCACTTTGAACAAGTAAGATGTATTATAAAGAATTTAACATAAGGATAGGACATTTGTGCAATATAATTTGGCATGTTTTTGTAAATGAGAGTAGTTATTAAAAAACATTTTATTTCTTTAAGGTAGCAAAGATGTCTCGTAAAAGACCTTTGCCAGGCCAGAATGCAGGGTACAACATGGGTATAACATGGGTACAACATGGGTACAACGCCACATTAATTAAAATTTGCTGATATTTGAGCCACCAACGTGTGTGGCTGCGTGCACGGCAACATTTTGGTCACCCCCGACAAAATCTCACTCCAAGGTTTTTTTAAAAGTTGGCAGCTCTGGTTAATAACAGCGACGTCACGCGCGGAGGCTCTGGCTTAGGGGCCCCCTGACTTCAATAAGATGCTATTTAAGTAGTGTGAAGCAGGGGCGTCTCTAGGATTTTGATACATCTGGGGCTTAGCCAGTGCAGCTGCTCGCCATGTTGGTGCCCTAAGCATAACTCCTTCATGATGCCCCTCTGAGATAGGAAAGTGACCCACGGCGAGCGTTGTCGACGGGGGGGGGGGGGCTAGTGAGAGTGTGCTCACCTGTGTGCGCGGATGTGTCGGCGCGCATCACGGCAGAGCGATTAAATATATCTCTTGTTCTATTTTGTGGTGCCCCCTCAGGACTTGGTGCCCTGCGCGTTATGGGAGCGGCGGCGCCAAATCTTTTTAAATTTTTTTTTTAATTAACATTCGGGGCTTTAGCGTGTGTTTGTGTAACCCCAACACACGCATTTGTTCAGTCCTCCAAAACGTCTAGTTATCCATTGTTATTAGTAGGGATGATTATTACCTGACAAAACTACTGATGCATATATAACCGATTCATCTGACTGTTGTAATAACCCATCGTTCAACAATACCATTGTAACACCATGAAACTACACATATCAGCCTGGTGGAGAGTCACTTATCCCACTTTGTTAAACAATGTACAATAAATACAAGTAGCAATGGTTCTCTGTGTATTTCTTCCCCGCAGGAGCTGAGCGGTCTCGGAAACAGGAAGTCCTTGCTGGCCGAGTGAGTAAATCCATCAGCCCCCCCCCCCCCCCCCTCCCCCAACCAAGCTTCGGTGTCTAGTTGTCACCTGACGCCTCGCTGTCATGTTTCAGATCGATAGAGGACCGGTACAGAGCCATATGCCAGGCTGCGCGCTCCCGCTCCATCCTCTCCCTGGGAATCGCCTGTTTCAAGAGACTGGACGACAAGGTACAGTCAGACGACAGGCTCTCTACGAGCCGCCTCCCACGCCCTCATGTCATGTACCATGAGCGTGTGAGGTCAGAGAATGTACCACTTCACACATCTGTGTCACGTGATGTTCTAATCATCCCTCCCCCGCCCCCACAGGCTGCAGAAACATACCTGATCCAGGTGTATAACCTCACCCTGCTGTGTTCAGAGGAGTACGTCATCGAGCCCCAGTCAGTCCAGTTCCTGGTGCAGCATGGGTTTGACTTTAACAAGCAGTACGCCAGCGGGATACCTTACCTCAAGGGAAATGGCACGGTGAGGATACCGACGTGCTGTTCTTTCTTTGTGCTGCATCTTCTCCAGTGTCAAGCCATCTGATTGGTTCATGGCCCGTGGTGTAATTACCCACGTACCACTGCACTGATGCCTAAAGCTCAGTTTCTAATCGCTGTAGTGAAGAGAATGACGTAATTGCGGCCTGGGCGTCGGGCACGAAGGCTTTGCAAGTGGTCGGCGCGATTATGTGACTTGGGAATTTCTTTGCACGTTAATGCTGAGTTCACACCAAAAGCGTTGTGAACATCCTGACGATTTGTGGTTTATTCGCTTCATTCGCGCTGAAGAGGGGGCGTGGCTTATCTCTGGCTTTACTCCATGGAAGAACTAACCACTATTTCTGCTTTATACTTGTTGTGGACATCACACAAATATCTAACGCCCTCGTGTTTTGGGTTCATATCATTAATATTATATATATATATATATACACACATATTTTTGCTTCGCTTTATTCGCGCAGCCCAGAGAAAATTCTCGTCATTCGCATCTGTGCATTGACTTTGCATGGGATCTACTCTTCTGGTGTGAAAGCAGCATCAAGACACGCACGTTACGAAGCACACGTTACGATGCACGCGTCACGATGCACGCGTCACGATGCACACGTCAAGATGCACGCGTCAAGATGCACGAGCTGCGATGCACGTTTTGCGATCCACGTTTTGCGATGCACATTATTCCGGACAAGACGCGATCAGACCGCTGTTCCATGGATGATGACGTTTGTTTCTCTCTCTTCTTCGTCAGGGAGCGTCGGACAACCAGGGGGTCCACATCCGGGCTCTGTTCACCGAGCTGCTGCGGGCCAGGAAGCCCGTCGTGTTTCACAACGGCCTCATCGACATAGCCTTCCTGTACCAGGTTAGTAGAGCTAGTGTTCGCTGTTCACTATCATTACTTTTCTCTTGTTCATTTTACAGATTTTCTTTTGAGAAAGAAAATACCAAATATATAAATTATTTTGTTTACATTTTTTTAATTTAACCCTTGTGTTGCCTTCGGGTCAATTTGACCCGATTCAATGTTTCACCCTCCTGTCGCCTTTATATTTACTGACCCTTGAGGTCAATATGACCCCAGCTATTAAAATCTCCAGAAAATTATTAGAATTAATATTGTTTTCCAAGTTTAAGTGTGAGGTACTTTATGTTTGTTTGTTGACTCCCGAAAGAACACCGACATTAAACATTGAATCGGGTCAAATTGACCCGAAGGCGACAGGAGGGTTAAATATTGAATCGGGTCACAATGACCCGAAGGCAACACAAGGGTTAAACAACGGCGTTCGTATTCAAAGCTGTGTTTGAATATATGTGTATATATTTATAAATAAATAAATAACCAATGTATTTTTCTGCCAGAGCTTTTATTCACATCTGCCCGAGCGCTTGGACACCTTCACCGCCAACCTGTCCGAGATGTTTCCTGCCGGCATCTACGACACCAAATACGTCACAGAGTTCGAGCTCCGGCTCACTGCCTCCTACCTGGAGTACGCCTACAAGAAATGGTGAGTTCTGCTTTGTACTCATTCAGACCTACAAATAGTGTGTGATTGAAGTTGCTGATTGAAATTGTGTGAAAATACAGTTTATTAATGTTTCCCCTGTTATTTAATTCTTTATTTGATTGTTTTGTATCCCTTCATCAAAAAGAACAATAGCTGATTATAGTGTTTTTAAGCTCTAAAATGATTACTCACAATACAGAGGACGGCACCATGCAAACTTTTTGCATTTCGATATTGATATATTTTTAAAACTTTTTTCATGTATGTGAGTGAATCGCTTTGTGCATCACAAATTCCCTGGACTGACTTGTTTTCAATTGATTCACATTGAGCTGCATCTACGTCTTATTTCACAATGTCAGAACATGAAGGACGTAGCTGAAGTGAAGAGCCGAGCAGCGCTTCCTATTTTCTCTATGGGAACCACTCGGTGCATTATTGTGATTATTGTGCCGACGTCGTGGCTGTGAAAAGGAGAGTCGGGTCGATCTTTTAAAGCAGGCCATATATGGCTCTTCCGGTGACGGCATATGGCTCCCAGACAAGTTGAAAAAAAAAAAAAATCTCCGCCCGCCCCCCTGTAATTTTCTCTATTGCGCCAGATTACAGCAGAAGTAATTTAAGGTCCTTTTCTTAAAGAAGTTATTGTTCTTTTATTAAACTAAACATCTGTTATTGATCGTTCCTACAGCAGCACGTCACTCTGTCTCTACGTGTCGCGTTAACACTTCTCGGCTCGCCGTCTCGCGCGCCGCAGAGCTCCGATGCCGGCGGGACATCGGGACGGAGCAAAGAGAAAAAGTCCCCCCCCCCGTAGCATCATGCAGCGCCAGAAGTCGCATTAAAAGCAAGACATTTAATTTATTATACGTTAAAAATACTATTTGGCTCTCAATGAAATATATTTAGAAATATTTGGCTTTTACGGCTCTCCCAGTCAAAAAGGTTCCTGACCCCTGTTTTAAAGTGTCCATCTCCCATATCGTCTCCTCCTCTTCTAGTAAGCTGGACAACAGTCGCCATGTGGCCTCCGGAGGGACCGGGCCTCACGTCCACACCGAGTTCTGCCAGTACGCCGGTGCCATGTCCAGCTACGTGGACTACAGAGTGTGTCCAGCTGTGGCCTCCGCTGAGGGGCCGACTAACGTCTGCCAGCGCTTCTCTGTGAGTCTCAAGCTTTTTTACTTCAGTTCAATGACATTCTAAATAAATAAAGTTCTCGAAAATAGGTTTCAGTGCAGTCCAACCTTTGTATTAAATACCCGGTTTGTCTGCCAGGCATTTGGCTGGTGTCCAAACGGCGCCCAGTGCCTGTTGTCCCATGACACGGACCTGATCATCTTCCAGGACGAGAAGGGAGTGGGGGACAAGAGGAAACGGAGAAAGAGGAACCGAAACAAGAAGAGAGGGAGAGGCGAGGTGGAGGATGACCCCTCCATCTTTGGCGGCGCCCCTGAGAAAAAAATCCTCCACATGGAGGCGGACCCCGGAGAAACGCCAACCGACCCGCGCCCAGAAGGAGGGCTTCTGGCGGACGTGGACGGAAACCCCCCGCAGAGCGAATCGGCGGACATGGAGGCGGATGGCGAGCGGAACGGAGACGACCCCAACTGCAGGAACCCGGTGATGGTGGCGCCGGTGGCCGAGGACGACACAAATGTAAAAAACAACACAAACGAGAGCAGAGAGGAAGATGGAGATGGAGGAGGAGGAGGAGGACCGCTGAGCGGCGACCCATCCAAGGCCGAAGCTCCGAAGACCAAGGCCGACCCAGGAACGCACCGGGCTGGGTTCGATGCCTTCATGACGGCATACATTTTTGCCCACTCGTGCAGTCTGATCAAGAAGGAAGGAGTGAGAGCTGTGGAGAAGAAGGAGAAGAAGGAGGAGAAGGAGGAGAAGAAGGAGGAGACTGAGAAGAAGGAGGAGAAGGAGGAGGAGAAGAAGGAGAAGAAGGAGGAGACTGAGAAGAAGGAGGAGGAGAAGGGGGAGCCTTCGTGGCTTCCTTCGTGTCTCAACAAGGTCTACCTCAGTGGCAAGGCCACTCCTCTCAACGTGGTGAAAAGTACCTTCGCCAGGTCGTCCAAAGCACACATACAGAAGATGAAGATGGTGTGGGGGGGGTCAGTGTAGTGTGACACGGCGGCGTCGTTCACCACTTCTATGGATGGAGGCGTCCAGTCATGATCCCCAGAGGATGAATCTCCACAAGGTTTTCATTTTAGTGACAGTTATTGGATAGAAATGTCTGTGATCACATCTTTAGGTCAACGTTTGTATTTCACCATTACAGCTTTTTTTGTTATTGATCATTCCTCTTTACTTTTTTAATTTTTTGGGCAATAACCTTCACTCAGAAATATTGACAGTCCAGGGGAGATATTTAAAAATCTTTTGGGGTTTTATGCTCCTCAGTATTTAGTATTTGTTTATTATTCCTCTAGATTGTTCACCTCCTCATCCTTCAGATACTCGCAGTATAAGTTGCAGATGCATCTTTTTTTTTTTTCTTTTCTCAATTGAGATGGTGATTTACATTTAATCCCTCATTTAAGATTTTGTAAAATAAAGGAATGATTTCATGATTCTTTTGTCTTTATTTTATCTTCTGGAGACCAAAGCAACATGTCCACATCTAGATAATCTTTGTATAACCAGCACAATAATCCAATAACACAGAATGCAAATAATGCTGTGCGGCGTCGTCCTCTTCTCCCTCTACCTGGTCAGCGGGCGATCATCTCCGAGAACACAAAGCGACAATATGTGTACGGACAAAAACAGACTATAGGCCTGTTGAGGTTACATCTCTGCAGATCATTTTATTTTTGTGAACATCTTGTAATATACTATGTTATATGATTGGATTGAATTCAATTTATTGTCATTGTTAGAGTACAGGTACAGAGGCAACGAAATGGCAAGAAAAGATGAAAGATTACAGCATAACATGAGGGGAGAGAGCACAAAGCACATACATTTTAAACATGACTTGTAACATGGAGGGGGAGGGGGGGGGGGGAGGTAAGCCAAAGACTGGGGGATCTAAGCCCAGCCATTGGGGGGCAGAAGGTAACCAGCACAGACAAGCAGCCATTACGGCGCCAGTCACAGACCCCGTCCCGTCACACTGGGGGTACGAAGCAGGCGGAGGCGTGGGATGGGGGTGAGGGTAGTGAATGCATATCACTATCAGTGTGTTGAAAGTTTGTGTATGAGTGGCCTGGTATGTTGTCCTCCCCCAGGCCACAACAGACAGATATGATGAGATATTTATGATGAGATATTAGCCTGATAATCAGACTTCATGACGGTGGTGAAAGAATTATTATCTGTTATTTAAATAAATATAGCAATGCTACAATTTTAAAACTATAATACGGTACTTCGGACTTGAACAGACATAGAAATACCACAACTAAAATGCACAGTGTGATTCTATTAATGTAAATAAATGTAGCAACACCACCATTAAATAACATGATATGAAGCTACTTTTACTGCAGATTTCACTGAATTTAATTTGTGCAATTTTATTCAAGAAATGTACACAGAGGATAAACATACGAATAAACTTATGACAAATAACACGTACAACTAGTTGTAGTATCTTGACCAGTCATGACAATAAAAGATCTAAATAACTGTGTTCAACACGTTCAGCACTGTCCTGTGAAAATATGGACATTTCTACTTTAATATTAATTTCAATGAAATATCCATTTTGAAATGTATCACTTTAGATGATTTATTCTTACATAAACATGTTTTATGGATCTCATAATACATTAATTGTAGTTTTAGAAGATGTCTTCCCAGAACAAGTCTATTGAAGGCCATTTTCACAGCAGCAGTCACTTCCAGCAGACAAGTTCAGCCTCGGGTCACAGGGTGTCCTACCAAATTGACCGTAGGGGGCGATGATGCGACATTAGCTGGATGCTAACTGCTGCTCAACAACACGAAGAAGAAGTAGAAGAAGAAGCGCTCCATTCGGGAAACAGGTCTTCCGTCTGCCTGCTCCTCTCTCCTCTTTTGTTTTTACGACAGCCAAATGAGCCCAACGGCAGCCCGACGCAGTTAATGCTCTCGCGCGCGGAAATGGCCGACGACGAAATGGACTACAACATCGTGTTTCCAGACGCGGGCACGTCAGGTGAGCATCACCCCTCCCCTAACCCCCGTTAGCCTAGCTCACGTGCTAACGCAAACAACAACAAAAACAACAACAACAAACAGACGAAATCCTGCTGCTCAGCTTCGCGAACACGTCTTGTTTTCCAGAGAAACACTGGCAGGGGACAAAGGAGCCCGTTGTGATTCTGCTTGGCTGGGCCGGCTGCAAAGACAAGACCCTCTCCAAGTACAGCGCCATCTACAATGAACAGGTGCACACAATGAAACGATGTATTGATTTATATATATATATATATATGTACATGTATATTCTTATTATATAAATAATATATACATATTATACATATAATTATATTATTTCTGAAATAATATACAATTAATGTTTATATATATATATTTATAAATATGTATATTTATATATATATATAGTATATTCTAATATAAATATATAATCTAAATATATATGTAGATATTATAAATGTACATATAGATATATATAATATAAGTGTATAATAACCCAATGCATTTTGCCTATTGCTTTGTCTATTAGCTTTGTCGATTTAACTCGTGTGTACATATATACATATATATATACATACATGCATGTGTATGTGTTTTATTTATATATATATATATATGTGTGTGTTTGTATATATATATATGTTTGTGTATATGTGTATATATGTTTGTTTATATAAATATATATATATATATATATTGTTGTTATTTTCTAACGATGATGATGTATTACTAACAGTGAAGCTTCACTTCCAGGGCTGCGTCACCATCCGCTACACGGCCCCCCTTAAGACGGTCTTCATCTCGGAGTCCTTCGGCTACAAGGAGCTGAGCAGCACAGCGCTGAAGCTGCTGGAGGTCCTCTACGACTACGAGGTGGAGAACAGCCCCGTCTTCTTTCACGTGTTCAGCAATGGCGGCTTCATGCTATACCGCTACGTCATCGAGCTGCTGGCTAAGGACGAGCAGTTCCGCTCCCTCCGTGTGATCGGGGCCCTGGTGGACAGCGCCCCCGGCAGCGGGAATGTTCGCGGGGCCCTGCGCGCGCTGGCGGCCACCCTGGGCCCTAAAATCACCCCCCCGCTGCGGTATGTCCTCCTGGTCCTCTTCGCCGTGACCGTCTTCATGCTGCGCATCGTGCTGTACCCGCTGACTAAGTACGTGCACAAGAATCACTACGACGCCGTGCAGGAGAGGCCGCCCCATTGGCCCCACCTCTACCTGTACTCCCGGGCCGACCAGGTGATCCGGCACCGGGACGTCGAGCTCTTCGTGGAGGCTGTGAAGCAGCGGGGCGCCCGGGCGGACAGCTTCGACTTCGTCTCCAGTCCCCACGTCGGGCACTTCCGGGACTTCCCCCAGCAGTATGCCCTCAAGTGCCGCGATTTCCTGGCGGCCTGCATGAGGGACGCGGAAGGAGCCGAGGCGAAGAAGAGACGGAAGGTCCAGGATCGGTGAGACCCGGGAGGGACGCTCGCAAGATATTTTGCTGAGCGTCTTGTCAAGAGAAATGGCCGATTTCAACGAGATGGCTACAATATCTCGGTGAATTCTTCCCCGTCCCAGTGCACATAATAATGATAATAATAATAATAATAAGGTTCCATAGACGTGGTCTAGGAGCCTAATCCACGTTCGGAAAGAAACAACCAGACGTGTGTGGCCCAAAACCCTGCCGACGTGTTATCATCACATCATGATGTTTAAAAAAACAACAACAACAATGATACAAACAATTGCTCTACACTGGAAAAATAACACTTCCTCTCGGATAATTTCAATGGTATTTAATATTGCTGTGAAATGTGATCGTACATTAGTGGTAGTGATTTCTAAATCGGAGGCTGGGTGTCGAATGGCGAATTTTTTATCTCCTATTTATAATACATACAATGTATTTATTATTTTTAAACATTGCAAATTGACCTAAAAATGTAGTCGCGATAGCGCTTACAATGAAGGCAACTGTCAAGACGGTATTAAATGCAAATTCCCACACTTTTTTTTTCTTCTTTCAAGGGAAATGTAGAAAATGTACTAAACTTGATTTAGTTGAAGTAAAATGTCATTTAATTGACGATGAATGTACGTGTCCAGCACAACTCTTGTTTTCTTTCTAACTCATGTGCCTTCAATAAATTAAAAGTGCTCATAGAAAATGCTTGTCGGCCTTCTTATTATCGCCGGTCCCCCGAATGATTTTGATTTGTCTCATCAATTATATCCAACAGGTTATTTTTTTACGAATACAAATAAAACTAGAACGGGCACTCGGTAGAGCGCATACCTTCGCATATCACAAGATTGGGCATTGAATTATGAACATTTTGGCATTAGTTGCATGCTAATTGGATAAAAATGTACCGTGCTATGTTAAAAAGAAGATTTTGACCTATCCATGACCTTGACCTTTGATCCCAAAATCTAATCAAATGGTCCCCGGATAATAACCAATCATCCCACCAAATTTCATGCGATTCGGTTTAAGACTTTTTTTGTTATGCGAATAACACGCATACAAATAAATAAATAC
Organism: Pseudoliparis swirei; assembly: GCF_029220125.1. Taxonomy (NCBI): domain Eukaryota; kingdom Metazoa; phylum Chordata; class Actinopteri; order Perciformes; family Liparidae; genus Pseudoliparis; species Pseudoliparis swirei. Next base: position 19,563,755 of record NC_079395.1, on the reverse strand, counting down.
ACGGCGATCAAAACATAACCTTCCGCATTTTCAATGCGAAGGTAATCAAGTCTCTAGATGCAGTCGGAGGGGGGGGGGAACAGCCCTCTTTGTTTTATATACAATACTGCTTTCATAAACTGTATCATGTCGAGGTCATTATTCCTGGTGTCTTATGAACCGCTGACCTCCTCTGTCATGTTCCATTATGATCTGTAGGTGTCAACGCCGTGTGGCCAGACTGTTCACTCTTCAGGAGGGTTGCGGACACTGCACGTCCTTTTTCGAAGCAATGCTGCGAATTAAAAAATCTAATTTCACCTTTTTATTGTCCAGTTTTCACCTTTTGCTTGACTACAAAGTGAATGTTAGTGGTCCCGGTGGATTTAAAACTACGGCTTTTCTAACCTTTGGTTTCCGGGGGAAATGTGTACTTGTATTTTGTTCACGAGGCCTGTTCTATTTGACCTCTAGTTGACCTCTCGACCGCTCCTTCGGCGATGACCTCACCCAAACACCGCACCCAGAGGCCGATCAAATCCAGCCCCCTTCCCTCTCCTCTCATCACGAGACATTAGGGACCCTTTGAAGAGCGGGGCTTATATATATATCGAAATGTCCACAACTCGGAGGGTTTGACATTTGGAAGAGCGAGCGGCTGGCATTTGTACGTTTAGACGTATCGGCGGCACTGGGTGGACATCGCTCACTGGAGTGCACGGGGAGGCCCTGATCCCACCATTGGTCTCCTGCACCTGGCCTCAAACTTGAATCCTGAAACCACTTCTGCAGATTCAGAGTAATAATGAATATGATGAACAAAAACACTGATGTATGATTACTGGTTATGATTGAATAATACTTTAGTGATTCTTGGGGGATACAAACTACCAATCAAGTGATAAACAGTCAAACACACGCACACACACACACACTGACACGCACACATACACGCACACACACGCACATACACGCCAATTGAAATATCCCTGAACGGCGCAGTGACATCGAACGTCCGGAAGGGGGCAGCATTGACTCACAGTTCCAATGGTGCATACCGAGGCCTCGACTGAGCACCAGGGAGACCGGGGTGAGGTTCAGCGGTGTTTGTTTTTATTCTTGGTCTCCTAAAGAGACGCGAGGATGGGGAGACGCCCCCCCCGCGCCCCCTCCTCCCTCCCTCTCCCCTGCAGGCTGTGAACTGCTGAAAGGAATTATTCAAGTTGCAAAATAACGTTGTCACATAATCCGAGTGTTGACCGTCCATGCAGGCAGCAACATTTCCGAAAGTACAACCTTCCACATTTCTATGAAATCAAAGGAAAGTTTCCTTAAGGATGGGAGAGATAAAGGAGAAAAAAAAGAACCAGGAAAAAAAAAAATGGAATTGTACAGGAAGAAAACGTCGTAACCCCCCCCCCCCCCCTGAAAACGCACTGAGAGAAGAAAATTACCCCGCGGAAGTTAATGAAGTCTCACAAGTTGATGAGGGGAAAATTGCAGCGGAGAGGGGTCAGCGCTTTCTCTTTAGCCTTTTCCCTCTTCCACGGAAAATGGCCGCGGTCAAGATCCATACTTTTAGAGGACGCCAAGGCACTCCAAAACGCCGAGATGGAGTGAGAGGGATGGGGATGGGGGGGGGGGGGGGGGCACCATAGATTAATGGTATTAAGTGGTGGCACTTGGCAATGCGGTAACATATTGTCCATGTTCTCTATTGCTCGCTGATAGTTTCATAGACCTTGGCTCCACACGTTGACTTTTAGCCGTGATTTACAGTGTTCTAATAATCCAGTTGGCTTTTCATCATCAGGACCCCCCCCCCCCCAGCCTCTTATCAGAAAATACAATCATGGGCCAATGTGTTGTGTTTGTTGTTGTTTTCTTTCTTCGTGCACCCCCCCCCCCCAAATAGACCGATTTCTTCTCAGTTTAATGTCATCCGGGGGAAAAAAAGTTATAGTATTTACGGAGATGTTGACATCTTGGCATTGCATGTCCATGTGCAGTATTTTATCTGATAGGCACACACACACACACACACACACACACACACGTAAATCCCCCTTTACATGTTATATGGTACGTGCAATAATGTTTCTTTCTCTCAATGTAACATTTTGTAAATTGTAAATCCTCCCCTTTTTATCTCTTCATACACACACACACACACACACACACACACACACACACAGGTGTGTTACGTTGTATTTCCCAGGCCACACACTCGACTCTCTCTCTCCACGCGAAGCGGCTTTGTGATCAAGTCGAGCGAGGAGCCGACGAGAAGTCAATCAAGTCGCCCTCTCTTCCCTCTAATGAGCAGTGTCTCTTCGAAGCTGAGTCCCCCCCCCCCCTACACACACACACACACACATACACACACAGGAACCAATACGCACACAAGCACACACACACCTTCAAGGGGATGGAATCCAGAGGATCAGGACCAAAGTCCCATCTGCCTTTGAGTAACTTTAAAAGGTCTCCTGGTGTTTCGGATTGAAGAATGAAGAGAAAACTGATGTGTGTCTTCATGTGTGTATGTGTATGTGTGTGTGTGTGTGTGTGTGTGTGTGTGTGTGTGTAAGCGGTTTGAGAGGGGAATCTGCTTGTTGGACCAGACAGGGAGCCGTCATCAAAATCTCCCCATGTCTATCTCAGCCGCTCAGCCTTCTACTTAAGACCAAAAGAGGCACACACACTCACACACCCCCACACACCAAAGCGATGGAATGCTGGATAAAAGGGAGAAGAGGTGTGTGTGTGTGTGTGTGGTGGGGGGGGCGAGAGACATAGAGGGAGAGGAAGATGGAGAGTGAGAGGACCAGCGGTGTAGGAACCCCTCAGCGTGTGTGCAGCCCCTCTCCCATCGCGCCGTGCAGCAGGCTCATTCAAAAAAGAGTGTCTGTGTTAGCGGAGGAGCTCGCCCGCGCGCATAAGCACGTGCGTGTGCACGTGTGTGTTTTTTCACAGATGCCCTTGAACAGAACCCCCTCGGCTCTGCGGATCCCTGCTGCCACTGGAGAACATTTGACAAGCAGCAGGCTCTTGTTAGAGCGCTGTCAAATTAAAGGTGTGTGTGTGTGTGTGTAGGTCTGAGGAAGTGTGCGTGCGTGCGTGTGTGTGTGTGTGTGTGTGCGTGCGTGCATTTCAGAAGCTCTATTCAGAGCCCTGTCAAATTAAAACTACCAAACAAACTGCGTGACACACAGACAGGCCAAGTCGTGTGTGTGATGGCATTGGTAGGCCTTGGGCTGCTTTGTCTGTGTTTGTTTGTGTGTGTGTCTGTGTGTGTGTGTGTGTGCGCGTGTGTGTGTGTGTGTGTGTGTGAGAGAGCGAGAATGAGAGATATTCAGTCTTTTTTTCATATGCATCTTTTACTCGGTTGAAACAAACACACACACACACACACACACACACACACACACACACACACACATGTTGGTGTGGAGGATGTAATGAGGTGTGTCTAAAGGTAAAACACACAGTGATACACACACAGCCTCAGCATGCTGTAGACTCATATCTCCATTCAGGTGATTTTACATAAACTCTACAGGAGTTTGAAGGTCTAAAAGAAAATTATTTTTGTTCACAATTTAAAATGAATCCTTCTACGATTATTGTTATTCATCCATACCAGTTGGAACTGAAATAAATCCCAAGTGTTGCTCAGGGGTCGAACGCGACATTCATTTCGCTCACAAAAATGCATCAAAGCGACAAAATGACAAAATATACAAATGATATTTCGTTGTGGTGAAACACCGAGGTATCGGAGAGATGATGTAATAAACATCAGATGATAAATGAACATTAAGACACGAGCGGAAGCTGCAGGTCTCCTGCAGGTTCTGTGGACAGACACATATGTAAATACAGGCAACCTTTAAGTCAGCGCTGAATCATCTACAGGATATCCAGCTGTGTGAGTGTGTGTGTGATTGTGTGTGTGTGTGTGTGTGTGTGTGTGTGTGGGGGGGGGTGGCTCTTATACTATTTGTACACTTACAAGGACTACTCTTACTGAGATTATTTGCAGTATATTCGTTATTTTTATTCTCATTCCTTGAAATGTTGGGTGTGGGGGGGGCATTGGCGTCAAGGTCATCAAGAGATGATGGTGTGTATTTTTTCTGACTTATTTGTACACATTTTTTCATAACTTTGCCTTCTCGATGCCAAAGATAGGCCAAGCGTCCGCTAGCCTGGGCCAAGAAAGAGATCGCACGGCAAAAACAATGTTGGGGAGGGCTGTAGTTTGGGTCGGGACACCTGAATGGACTTCGTCAGAGGTTATTCAATTCAATTCAGTTCATTTTATACAGCCCAATATCACAAATTACGAATTATACTCAGAGGGCTTTACAATATGTACACATACGACATCCCTGACCTTTGACCTCACATGGGATCAGGAAAATCTCCCAAGAAATAGAAAAAAACCTTTACACAGGAGCAACAGAGGAGGATCCCTCTCCAGGATGGACAGAAGAATAGATGTCATGTGACCAGATGAACAGAGTTACATAAACACATTGAATGAATATGACAGAATCTATGAATAATTATTCGTAGGCGTAGAGTTACATGAACACAATCGGCTCCATACGGGGTAGCCGGTCCAGATGGCCCTCACGCGTTCCATCACCGACACGAGCGCCACACACTGACCTCTAGTGGCCGCAGTGAGTAAGTAAAGTTTATGTATAATCCATTTATCACAGACAAAGTGTCACAAAGTGCAGTACAGTAGTCAATTAAAACAATTTGGCAATAACAGGGGCGAAAAACATGTCAACAGCTAAAAGAGCAAAGTACAATACACTGTAAAAGATGATGCAATAAAAACATAAACAAATAAGATAAAAAGCAGGCCATAGAATATTTAAATTAACCGAATGCCGGTGTAAACAGGTGTGTTGAAATGATGCTGTGGAATGTGAAAACCATAGAGGCAGAGCGTTCCACAGCTTTGGTGCTACAGCCTCAAAAGCTCGGTCACCACCAGTTTTAAGTCGAATATGAGGGACCGACAGAAGGTTCTGGAGGTTGGATCTGAGATGGAGCAAAGGAGGAACATCGCTGGGTTTCGGTGTGGTTCGGCACGTTCGGAGCGAGGGTTCAAATCCGCCGTGTTTATGTGCACTGTTTAGTCTCCGTTAGCTAGCGGGGCTGTGGAAGTGTTTTCACTTTGCCTCCATTAGCAACATGTTTTGATTTATGCAGTTGCTGGCAGACTAATATCTTAATATTTTTTTTTTTGTTCCTTTATCTTGTATCCGGGAATCCGATTCATCTTAAAGAGTGATGAGGGGAGGTCGCTCTCTATGCAAAACACATTAGAGCTAAATGAGGAGTCTATTACTCAAATCTGGCTGATAATCCGTTAGCTAAAGACCCCCGGCCGCTAACTAAGCAGATTAAGATATGTCATCGCCACGGCGACCAGGGTGGCAATAGTACACTGCTTATGTTCTCACCACACACACACACAGACACACACACACACACACACACACACACAGATATGCACATACTGTTGGTCAGTTAATCCCATACTTTCTATCACACACACAAACACTAACACACACACACACACACCTACACACACACACACACACACACACACACACACACACACACACACACACACACACACACACAGTTTCACGTATGCACATAATGTTGGTCAATTAATCTCATACTTTCTCACACCCACACACACAAACACACACACACAGTCTTAAACATGCACATAACGTTAGTCAGTTAATCCCCTACATTCTCTCATACACACACACACACACACACACACACACACAAACACACACACACACACACACATACCACTTATCTACGTACGGTTTCTCCTTGCCAACTCACTTCATAGAATTAATTCTCTCATCTCCGCCCACTCTGTTTTGCTGTGTGTGTGTGTGTGTGTGTGTGTGAAAGCAATGCACAGGGGACGCATGAAGAGGCCGTGTTTGCATGAACATGGACAATTCATCATGGCTTGATTAACATACACAATTTTTATCTCCGCCTCGCTCTCTTTCTCTCTCTCCCTCTAACTCGCTCTGTGCTTTGCTCCTGTGGTGATAATTACAAATAATTTATTCCTACTGGTTAATTAACTGATATCCTTTTGCAAAGAGTCTTGAAAATACAGGAAACGCGTTGAGCATGTAGCTCGGAGGAAAGCCGAGTCAGGGTACCTTGCTGCGATTCCTCCAAACAAAACGACATTTAAAAAAGTGACACGTGTGATGACATCATGCTTTTTTTTTTGAAGCTCCAGAAATTCCGATGCTAACACAGATATTAACAGTTAAAATAATGTATTACCTTTTAGTTAGTACCTCTACTATATATTATCAACGTGTCCTTATAGTATTACCTTTTGGTTAGTACCTCTACTATATATTATCAATGTGTCCTACATAGTATTACCTTTTAGTTAGTACCTCTACTATATATTATCAACGTGTCCTTATAGTATTACCTTTTGGTTAGTACCTCTACTATATATTATCAATGTGTCCTACATAGTATTACCTTTTAGTTAGTACCTCTACTGTATATTATCAATGTGTCCTACATAGTATTCCCTTTTAGTTAGTGCCTCTACTATATATTATCAATGTGTCCTTCATAGTATTACCTGTAGTTAGTACCTCTACTATATATTATTAATGTGTCTTTACTAACATGTACCACAGTCCTTCATGGTATTACCATGTCGTTAGTACCTATTATTAATGCGTCCTTCATAGTATTACCTTTAGTTAGTACCTATACTAGATATTATTAATGTGTCTTTACTAACCTGTACCACAGTCCTTCAGATTATTACCTGTAGTAAGTACCTCTACTATATATTATCAATGTGTACTTCAGAGTACTACCTTTATTTAGTACCTGTTATTGCATTGTCCTGAAAATGGCGGATTCCTCCACTACCAATAGGAACCGTCTCCGAGGGTAACCACCCAACGTAAACATACTAAATGACGAGTTCTCTTAAACCTCAGGCCTGAGGATGCTGCCCATGTCATTGTGGCACGTTCCAACTAAAAGTACACGTGAACCTTTGTGTACACTCGCCCCCTTTTTATCAATCGTTGTCACCCTTTTTCTGTCCGTGCCCCCTCGTGTGGGCCTGTGCCTGCAGACTGCCGGTGGCCCGGGGCAGACATCAGTGTCCACATCGCTCCAGACCTCGGGGCCGGGTTGACCTGTGCCGGGCCCGGCTTGTTTCCAACGACCGTTTGTTACTAATTAATGGACTGGAGCCCATTCTCCCCGGCTCTGAGTGCAACACAAACCGCATGCATTAAACATGACCGCGCCTCCCTCGTGCTGCCGGAGCCGGAGGAAGACGGACAGATGGAGAGAGAGGGAGAGAGAGAGAGAGAGAGAGGTCAACACGTACCTGTATACACTTCAGATGACAGAATACACAAATGAGAACGAGCACTCAGCGACCATTTCACTCCAAAGTGACACAAATGCATTTCCTGTGCTGTCTCGGGGACACGTTGTCATGAGTTTGAAGTGAAAACCTCCGGAAGAGGTTACAGGATACTACCTTTTGATTATTTGCCCGACGAAGACGTCCTCTCACCTTTATCGTCACTGCAGTATCCAGATGCAGATGTGAGCGGTGGCACGAAAACACCCGGGGAGGCGGGCGGGGCCTCCTCAAGAGGTTGTACTTGCCCTTTAAGACTGAAAAGCGTCCTCGACGGCCATCATCTCACACACACACACACACACACACACACACACGGTAACACACGCTAATGCATAAATTGCCATTATCTGAGCTGCCGCCGGTGACAGAAGTGCCCCCACCAAGATCACCTCAGCTGACAAAAGTTAATTTGCACTAATGATGTTTTACTCCTCTCATTACCTTAAATCATCTCCTTCCCCTCATCCTCCCCCCCCCCCCCCTCCCACGAAGAGGGATGCAAATGGGAATGGTGTGCTGAGAGAGAGAGAGAGAGTGTAATAAGTGAGACACAGTGAGATAGGCAGTGGTTGGAGGGAGCGTAACTGTTATGGTTCCTGGATGAAGTTGATGCTCTAAACAGCTCTTTCCTTTGCGCCTCGCCGTTGAATATTTTACGCCGTCGTATAATTACCAAAAGCTAGTCCAGTTAATTTTTGATGGAAGGCATGTGTGCTCTCCAGTGTTTTTTTACTGTACACACTCGGCGTTTGTATTTATGTTGCAGGCTTAAGTGGTGGACTTTGTAACCATAACGGAGTCTCGGCGTAACGAGCGGAGAGTGTTTAATGTGCAAATTAGTTGTTCTTGTTTTGTTTCTTTTTTTCTATTTTTTTACTAATGCAAGTTTGAGTATTATAGTTTTATGACTTGGGGTGATGAGCATTGGGCTGTGTTTTGCCCAAACGGGGGGGGGGGGGGGGTCTACGGGCTGCTTTTTTCGTCCAACTTCGATATTTTGTGTCGTCGTTTCTTCTTGTTCTTTCAAGCTGCAATATTAACGTCGTACTGTGGTGCATGAGCCGGATAGAGGATTCTCACGGCAGACATTATGCTGCCCTGTCACGGCAGAAAAAGCACATCATTCATATCCCACAATGCAACAGAAAAGCTAAACCTCAGTGCGATTTCACCTACTCTCTCAACATAGCACTGTTTTGAGCACCTTCTTTAAAAAAAAGAAAAAAGAAGGTGAAATCACGTCTCCAGCACCTCAAACGATGCTCCGTGGCTCTCTCAGACGATATCCATGACGGCTTCCCGGGTCACGGGAACCACATGTTTGGAGTTCACCTTTACGGTGAAGCATCGCTCCCCAGAGTTGTTCTCCAGACAAAGTCATGTGCCAGCGACCCTTCGCTCACATCGGCGCGGTCATATGCGGCCGATTGATGAGGGCCATGGTATTAGTCTGAAAACATTTGCAGCTCATTCAGAGAGAGGAGACATTTTTACAATTGGTTTAGAGGGGGAGGAGGGAGGAGGGGGGTGGGATATGAATGTGCCCATGTTCCGTTTGAAATGGGCAATGTTCATTTTGTATCTGTAATTGTTTCTGGAGGAGGCTTTTAGGGAGAGATGAGTTGAGATCCTATTAGAATCCACCGCTCGCTCGCTTCCTTTCGTTCATGAAGCGTAAAGTGAAAGTTTGGAGGTGACTTTTGAATCGAGAATGTCTCTTTTACAGCCACAAGTGTGGTCGTCGCCTTTGGTAATTATTATTAATATTAATATTATTAATATTATTATTATTATTATTATTATTATTATTATTATTATTATTATTATTCCACGCATTGAGTTCTGGAAAAGGCAAACGTTTTTGGTTGTTGTATTGCTGGAAGTAAAAGGGATCTTTCACATCTGGGCCACACCGAAATCTGTTCCGACAAAATGTCGTATTGCTGATCTATAAAGCCTTAATGAATGATTCAGCAACCATTAAAAAACAAAAAGGCCATTAGTTACCACTCCTAATCCCCATTAAAAGTGTGCCCGGTCAAAATGTGTGCAGACAGAACGTGAAGCGAATCGCAGATGTGTCTCCATCGCATATAAAATCAACGAAAAGGGCACTTCCAACATATCCGGGCGCGTCGCAAACATTTACAAAGTTCAACAGGAAAAAATTTAACATGCACTAAAAATCAAAGGATTTAATGTTTGAGACTAAATGCTGCGACGCACGGCTGGAAGAGTCACACAAGTCGTACACTCTCACCTAATATAAACTTCTGCCCTGTCAGGTTTTGCTCCCCTCTTCCTGATAATATTGGAACAAAAAGGCGCGCATGATTAATCGGAGAGAGGAAGAGAGAAAGAGAGAGAGAGAGAGAAAGAGAGCAACGGGACACGCAACACAAAGCAAGAGGTGAAAGAAAGCTCACCGGTGTTGCGTGATGTTACACAAATGCAGAACACAAATGTAACATCATGCAACACCTCGCTGACGTGAAGGCTTCTTTTCCTTTCTTCTTTTTTCGTGGTGCTCCTGATGAAAAAGCGCAGCCCATCTCCATGTATCACCTCGTCCAGAACCCCTGCGGCCGTCGGGAGGGTATATAGAATCACACGGGCCAAACATAATAAAGGTAATTTACTGCCAGGGCAAATTCCATAGCTCTGGGCCTCCGCCCCATGTTAAGCAGCCCGCTGACCTTTAGCGTCTGATTTCATAAAGAGGGACACAATCCGATTAGGTCCGGACGGGAAAGGTCAAACGCACACTGGCAGTTGTGGATCGGGCAACGTCGCCGCTAGCTGGCCGAGGGACGCACGGGTTGACCGCGGACGTGTGGACGGCAGCCACCCAACCCCCCGCCCCCACCCCCCCTCCCCCGTGCACGTGAGCGGAGGGTGGAGGCTGTCTGATGGTGGGTGGTTAGAGGTGGGGGGCAGCGACAGCAGTTAGCCTCTGTGGCCTCTGGAGCCGTTAGCAGAAAGGGCAGCATATCGGACATGGGTGGCGTGCTTCTTCTTTATGTCCTAGTGACCACACACACACACACACACACACACCAAGAGCTTTACCTGATAGCATCTCGCACCACTGGTACGTGTGTGTTGCTTCTCTGTCATTGTGCAGGCGAAGTCTTCTCTGATTGCTTGGACCTCTTTTTGACAAGCTTCGTTGCTTATCCCTGATCAGTTGTCCATTTTCCTGAAATGTTGAATGAACGTCGTAATTTTGAATTGAAAATTGAAAATTCAGCTTAAAGGATTATACCCCCTTTATTACAATTTACGCTTTACTTTTTTTGTATTGGTGGTCGTCTTGACAACGCTGTGCACCAGAGTGTCGAGAAGCGAGCAGCCGAGCGATCAGACGGGTTTTGTGAACCGCTTCAGTTCAAGGTGAAACCTGAAATAAGCGCACCTGAATTATATCGATAATAATCCCTCATGGGGACATTAACAAAACCACGAGCAAGCAAAACGACGAGTAGAAAACATCAAGGCTAAACCAAGAAGATGACATGTAATCTATGTCCTTGTTGATGTTGTTGCGCTTGTTTTGTAACATCGTTCTGCTTGTTTTGTAACGTTGTTGCACTTGTTTTGTAATGTTGTTAAACTTGTTGTGTAACATTGTTAAACTTGTTTTATAACATTGTTACACTTGTTGTGTAACATTGTTAAATTTGTTGCGTAACATTGTTACGCTTGTTGTGTAACATTGTTCCACTTGTTGTGTAACATTGTTAAACTTGTTGTGTAACATTATTACGATTGTTGTGTATTGTCGTTACGCTTTTTGCGTAATGTTGTTACACTTGTGTAACATTGTTCCACTTGTTGTGTAACATTGTTAAACTTGTTGTGTAACATTGTTACGCTTGTTGTGTAACATTGTTCCACTTGTTGTTTAACATTGTTAAACTTGTTGTGTAACATTGTTACGCTTGTTGTGTAACATTGTTCCACTAGTTGTGTAACATTGTTACGCCTTGTTGTGTAACATTGTTACGCTTGTTGTGTAACATTGTTCCACTAGTTGTGTAACATTGTTACGCCTTGTTGTGTAACATTGTTACGCTTGTTGTGTAACATTGTTCCCCTTGTTGTGTAACATTGTTACGCTTGTTGTGTAACATTGTTCCCCTTGTTGTGTAACATTGTTACGCCTTGTTGTGTAACATTGTTACGCTTGTTGTGTAACATTGTTCCCCTTGTTGTGTAACATTGTTCCCCATGTTGTGTAACATTGTTCCCCTTGTTGTGTGACATTGTTCCCCTTGTTGTGTAACATTGTTCCCATTGTTTTGTAACAATTGTTACGCTTGTTGTGTAACTTTATTAAACTTCTTTACTCCACCGTCTTGTTTTTCTATCTCCTATGTTAAACGCAGACGATGTGGTGGTTTGTCGTTGGTGTGGAGGGTTTGTATTATGTTTGAATAAAATGTATAATGCAACAGAATTCTCCTTTAAAGTACAACAGTCTTCGACACTTTCCGGTCGGTTTCATTTATCCGAAAAATGGGGTCTTTGTCAAATTAACTCGCGAAAAAAGGACCATAGAGACTTGTCATTATTTTAACTCATGCAGGGGGGAGAAACATAAAATATTGCAACTGAACTAGATATCAATTTCATACTTGTTCATGTGCAAGCTGTGTTTTCATTGATGATACTGCGAGTACGTCCCTCTGTGTGTGGCGCCAGCACAGGTAGTTTGTCTCTCCTGTGGATGGTCTTGGTAGCAGAGCTGTCGTCTGTTTTACGAGGTGCCCATTAAGGAGCTCACATGGATAATGCTGATTGCATGGGGCGCTGCCAGGATGTGTAATAGTGTCCGTGTGTGTGTGTGTTGGCGTGTGCGTGCGTGTATTCTTTTTGTGTGCGGTAGGCAGAGGTTAAATGTGTGTGTCTGTGCATGCATTCACGATACACATTTGTATGTGTGTGTGTGTTTGCATATTTGCGTACACATTTATTGCAGGATAGGAGAACAAATTTGCTTGTGTAAAGTTCTGGATAAATGTACATCGTGGCGTGTGTGTGTGTGCAGGTGTGTGTGTGTGTGTGTCATGGTTAATGTTGATTGTGTCGGGGCACAGCGAGGTGCTGACAGTGCCGCGTCTGCTGAATGACGGAGATGATGTTAACAAGCACAGGGAGGCGGTCACCACCCCCCTGTTTACAATATGGGGGTGCTAAAGCTGTCGAGACCATAACTACCGCGCGCTGCTGCTGTCTGTGTGTGTGTGTGTGTGTGAGAGAGAGATTGTGTGTATGTGCACTAATACCTCTATGTCCTCCACCTCTTTGTTGTCACACTCCTCATCTCCAGATCGCTGCAGAGCCGCTTCCCTGGCACTCCAGCTGAGAGAGACGGAGAATGAGAAATCCCTTTCAGCGAAGAAGCATATAAACCTCCATGCTGGAGGAATATAGCAGTAACAAGACACAGATGAGCACATGTACACAGCAGCCATGATAATTAGGCCTACAGCGAAGGACGTTTGTGTGTCTGTGTGTGCGTGTGTGTCTGGGTGTGTCTCAGCTATATAATGATCATTTTCGGCATTGAATAATCTGCAGATACTATTTTTCATTTTATCAGTAATCTTTAAAAAATAAAATCCGGAATAATGCGAATACACATTCCCAGAAATCCATGTTGATGTCCTTAAATTGTTTCATTAGAATTTATGAATATACCATTTTAATATTTTCTGACAAAGGCTAAACCGGTGGAGGCAACATGTTTACCACTTCAGCAACAATCAGTTGTCAGCGTGTGTGCTTAGGATGATTACATAATTTTCCATACCACATTGGCTTCTGGTTGTGATACAAATCCTCCATCCACATACAGTATGTGCATTGAATTGTTATTTAAGGTTCAAAGTTCAGAGACACTTCTCCCCTCCGGGCAGACGAGAGTGAAAACAACCATTTAGTGTTAAGCTGTGGACACAAACTGCACGTAAATAAGCTCCATCCATATCCATCCATCCATCTATCCATCCATCCATCCATCTATCCATATCCATCCATCCATCTATCCATAGCCATCCATCCATCTATCCATCCATCCATCCATCCATCTATCCATCTATCCATATCCATCCATCCATCAGTCTAAGCATCCATCAATATATCCATCCATCTAAGCATCCATCTATCCATCTATCCATCTCTCCATTCAGTTTTGATTCAGTTTATGTGTAAAGCCCATTTTCACAAATTACAAATTTGCCTCAGAGTGCTTTACAATCTGTACACATAGACATCCCTGTCCCAGGACCTCACATCGGATCAGGAAAAACTCCCAAACAACCCTTCACGGGGGAAAAAGGGAAGAAATCTTCAGGAGAGCAACAGAGGAGGATCCCTCTCCATCCATCCGTCCATCCAACCCACTATGTCTGTTTAGTCCCTCCCCGAAACAACAGTGACAAATCTACGGGGACAGATGTTTATCTTGATTTTGTTATGCCGACCCACACGGTCAGAATCATTGGAGCCCTGATCCAAAGAAATATGCAGATGTGTATATCATATACCTTTCAAAAAACACGTCTCTCACATTCCATCATGGCATAAAATACATGTCATGTTTACTTCAGTGTTCAAAAAATGATGGGTGGGAACAAATATTTGTCGACTTACACAGAAACCTTTTGCCATCTGTCAATAAATCCACACATCCAGCAGCCACACGGCATTACTTTAATATGGAGGGTGTCGAGACTTCTGCGACCGAGGTTTCATTGCTTACATTTTAAAATCCCGTTACACACAATAACGTCACGAGATTAAAGAGAGGAGACTCTCCAATGTGTTGCTGAATCCACGGACATATCTGATTTCACTTTATCATGAAAGTCCAGGTTACACGACCCCACTTCCATTCATCAAAATATTAGCATAATGGCGTGCTTTTCCAGTCACTCTATTCTGGCTCATCTCACAGCTTTTTGGAATTCAATAGATGTTACTTGGAGCGAAACAGCGAGATACAAGGCCCTTAATGGGTCCAAGTTAAAAGCTTGGCTCATGTAGAGCACCAGAAGTGAAAAGCTTACACAGAGTTATCATAATAGGCCACCCTCAACGTCAGCCAAGTTGTCTTTTTGAAGCGGGCCTAATTTCCCATGATGATGATGATGATCGGCCGGACAACATGCTCAGAAACAATTAGCGCTGGTCGCTGAAGTGGACACTTTCCCCCAGTCAGGCATCGAGGGCCAGGGCATAAATAAGTCCCCTTGTCAGCCATTGCCAAGCGACAGCTAATGACTCTCATTAATATGCAAAATAGCAGCGCCATTTTTTCTCCTTCTGCGGGTGTGTGTGTGTGTGTGTGTGGTTCCTCATTGTGTGCACTTGCTCCATCCAGTGCAAAGTGACCAGCTCAAGAAAATTTCTAATTGCAAGTCAATTATGTCATAGAGCCCATTTAGATGTTCATTTGTATGCAAATGTGGGGGCTGCTGGAAGAGGAGAGGGGAGCTGGCATCAGACAACACGGAGGGCAGCAGGTCTCGCTGAACGATGACCCGCACACACGAGGACAGGCACCACATGATTCATCATTATTTTCGGGTGTGCAAACACTGAACACTTGAGGGCCCCTCGGTCATGTGGCGGTAGTCTAAGAAGATGTTAAACGTTGGAGTTAGAAGATGTTAAAAGTCAATGTTCATTCAGAAATGACCACGGCAGGTTGGAAGATTTTGGGAAAATTTGTCGTCAACATTATGCGACTTTTGTTTGGTGACATTTGGACCCGTCAAAGTAAGAAAAGATACATTATTATTGTATAGCTTCTAGGATGTTTTAATTTGTGATGTAAAGCGTCTTTGAGTAATTTGAAAAGCGCAATAAAAATGTAATACATTATTATTATTATTATTATACATATATAGATCCCAATTTAGCTGCCTCAATATCAGAATCTTGGTATTGTCCACACTAACTCTGCCTCGGCTAAATATCTTGTAAACAAGCTCAGTAATAGTGTTTAATGAAAATTCAAACCAGGTTGCCTTTTTATTTTACAGGGTATAATCTAAATTTCTTTCATATTTATTCTTGTCATTCCTGAGATCTTCCTCAGCGCCATGTGTTTGGGTACATTTTGTAAAGGAAAAACAAAAGATGTTTAATTAAATCTTAAGTCATTTTCAAAGTGCCTTCATCATTTCAAGTGTTGATTGTAAAAAGACATGTTATATATATATATATATATATATATATATATATATATATATACACTACCGTTCAAAAGTTTGGGGTCATCCAGACAATTTCATGTCTTCCATGAAAACTCACTTTTATTTATCAAATGAATTGAAAATTGAATAGAAAATATAGTCAAGACATTGACAAGGTTAGAAATAATGATTAATATTTGAAGTATTAATTTTGTTCTTCAAACTTCAAGCTCAAAGGAAGGCCAGTTGTATAGCTTATATCACCAGCATAACTGTTTTCAGCTGTGCTAACATAATTGCACAAGGGTTTTCTAATCAGACATTAGTCTTCTTAGGCGATTAGCAAACACAATGTACCATTAGAACACTGGAGTGATAGTTGATGGAAATGGGCCTCTATACACCTCTGGAGATATTTCATTAGAAACCAGACGTTTCCACCTAGAATAGTCATTTACCACATTAACAATGTATAGTGTGTATTTTTGATTAATGTTATCTTTATTGAAAAAACAGTGCTTTTCTTTGAAAAATAAAGACATTTCTAAGTGACCCCAAACTTTTGAATGGTAGTGTATATATATAAATAAAATGTCTGCGATGACGCCTGTAATTGGGCCGATGAGATTGATTTGTTCCTTGTTGAGAGTCGTCTGCCGGTCCAATAGAGAGAGCTGGTGCGGATCATTGCCTTTGGAAAGTGGCCGTGCATTCCAGTTGGACTAAACACTGACAGTCCATTAGGTTTGGATTAAGTTAAGTTTTTTTATGGTGAGCTCATTTGTGCTCCCGCCTACACCCTGCAGTTATGATTTGAATGTTTCCTTTAAATGTACAGTATATCGGGTGTCACCGCTGGAGAGACAAGTTGTGTGTCAGTGATCTTTTCTCGGTAACTCCTGAGCATCACATCCTAGACGATTTATTTTGTTCTGCGATGCAGTTGTATATCTGAATTGGTGCTATACTATTAGGTCACTGTGGGTTAACGTTTGTCACCATTTTTGACACTCACTCATAGTTAAAAATGTCTCTCTTTGCCCTCGTACTCGTCTTCCCAGGGTCTTATAATATCTTTATATATAGTTCATAATCTCGGGCCAGTTCACACTGGAATCTCCTATTGGAACTTAAAAAATACAGACCGTTATGTGGCACTTCATATCGAGTTGGGACCTTATCATAATGAGATTAGGAACGTTGAACTCAATTGGAGGTTAAGAATAATACACTTTTGTCAAGCAATAAATCCCCCAAAAAGTGGGGGTCGAATTCCCAATCCTGAAGTTTCTCCAGCTCTTACACTTTGCACGGTGGACCCACGGTGTGGAACGGAGAGCTCATCATTTCATCGGGCCATCATCCTGAGGGTACCTAGCCGTGGTGTAGCAGAGCCGGCCGGTCCCAGTAAATGATTCCCAGATCCATCATCCTGCTGTGATCTGATCTGATCCCCTCTGCTGTTGATTAGATGCTTATTGGAGCGAGGAGCGAAGACATCAATAAGGAAGAGGGGGAGTGGAGGGTGAGAGGAAGAAAGAAGGGAGGACGAGTGGAGAGGGGGGAGGGAGGAGAAAAAGGAAAAGTAGGAGGAGAGGAAAAGATGACACCCTCTAGTGGACGAGGCGGACATCTAGATTTCTACTTGTTCGTCTGCACCTGTAACTGTATCTCTTTAAGTGAACATGCCTCCCTATGTATGCATACTGTACATGTGTGTGTGTGTGTGTGGGGCCACGCCCACCGGTCGCCGCTTCATCGATAGCGGTAGAATATCCCGGTGACATTGAGCAGTCATTACCGCAGCCATCAGCAGTTAATGAACGGATGGAGTCCACAGCATTACCACTAAATTCATTATCACTGTATTGGACTTGACGGTGCAGATTAATAATTGGTTTGTCGCACAGATATTTTGGATGATTAATATGGGTATCGATTAAGAAAAGGAGGCTCGGTGGCGCTTATATGTGTGTGTGTGTGTGTGAGAGTTAATATGAGGATAAAGTGCGCACAGCAGCAGCGGGCTGCAGGAGGTCAATGGGCAGCGGTTAGAAAATCACTGCAGCCCCAACTTAATCAAAGCTGTGGTTCGTGGTATCCCCCCCCCCCCCCACCGCTAAGTCTCTCTATTTATATTGTTATCAAGTCTGGTCTAGATCAACATTTTGAGTAAGCGTTATAGACTCATTTTAGTTGTCTCTTCCTTTGTGGCATCACTGCAGTCCTTTTAAATGGCCGGAGTTGGAGTTCTACGTTACCTGCTGTTCAGGTCGAAGCCATCGGGCGGTCCGACTTCAATGGATGTCGGCAGCCAACGACACAACGTTTGTATTTGAGATCTACGTGTACGTCTACACTCATGACATCGGTTCCCGGCATCAACACGGCAGCAACCATCGCTACTGACGCTGATTGTGATCATGTCTGGTGTGCGTGTATCGAATGACATGAGGTCATAGAGGGTAGTCACTGGGATGTCACCTAATGGTTTGTGGGCTATTTTTTTTAAAGCATCAAGTTCGGCAATACCATAGCCGCGAGCATCTTTATTTCCTTTAGGACGTCGCCATTTTGGTTCCTTGGAACCAGAAGTGACACGAGAGGGTGGAGCTCTGCAACCGACCACTGAACACGATATATTTAGAGTTCAAAGTGTTCCAGTTATGTATCGTTAACTGAAAACACACTGTGACATGGTCAAAGTTCAAAGATGAAAACATCGTGTGTAGTCGCTACTGGTTCTGGTCAATCGCAAGGTAGCCACGCCCTAAAGCATAGTCTGCTTCACGGTCTGTTTGACAGACCATCATGTACTAGATGAACATCATGCTGTATTGAAGAAGCATTAAAGAGATTGAGGCGGTCACTTCTCAGACCGAGAGGTGGACAAACGGCGTTTCTCAATTCAAAGTACACGAGTACAGACTTGTGTTCTTTTGGAGTCCGGACTTGGGAGTTTGGTCTTGGGAGTCCAGACTCCGGAGGACGGGAGGACGGTCTTTCTGCGATTGGAACAGCAGCTGACTTGATGACGTCACCACATCAGCTGTTCTTGCTCCTGGGTTTACTCTAATTATTCACTGTAAATAATTTTTTACAGTCAAATAAACAAAACATCCTAAAATTACATTCCGTGACTCAACAACAGTAGTATTTATAAAAAGTAATCTGTCAGTTGTTTATTTTCTCCTCCGCTATTATTTCCGGTTGCTGGTGAAATGCATTCTGGGATATCTGCTGGCCAGAGTACGCACAAGTCTCCTCTGATGCATCCTCCGGAAAGTGGGAGGATCAAGTCACATCCGGGCATTTTGACCGTGCTTTGCGAGAAGCGAACTTTGAATTGGAACATGTACTCGGGCTGAGACTGATGACGTTTCACGAGTCACGAGGACACAAGTAGAGGAAAGTAGGCACAAGTACACAGATTGAGAAACGCCGAAAGTCTGGGTTCACACCGACATAAACACCGTGGCAGGAAAGGTCCCGGCTAAGAGAAACAACAGTGTCTTACCGACGACACTGTTGTTTCTGACCCCGGCTCAACCTTTTGCTGCAGCGCAGTCTAACAACGCACTGATTTGTCTTGACAGGCATAGTTAAGTGCAGGAGACATGTAGCACTGTGCTAACGCTACTGTTTAGAGGTGGAGGAGGAGCTTTGCAGGGATATGAAACCCCGTCCCAAAGGAGAATAAACTGCTGTGCCCAGTGGCGGTTCGTCCATAGGGGGCGCTAGGGCGCCGCCCCTCTTAAAATTTGGACATGAAAAAAAAAAGAAGAAGAAAAAAAAAATCCTGTCAAAAAACATTATATGCCAAATCATTTAAATAGTAAATATACCGTGTTGACGCGCTAAATGTGTGTGGGAGACCGTAAGCCCCTGTCAACAACCACTTAAGTTAATGTGAAAAAATATAATATATCGCCATTATCACGGAGAGAAGCCCCTCCCCTTTTTCGAGGCGCTGGTCTAACGTGTGTGTATTGCATCGATACAACATTTCAGTCGTTTTGGCAATGACCGGCTTCACATTGGCGGATGAAACCGGGAATCTTGGGCGCACAAATGTGCACGCGATTGGATTATTCGGCAGATCAGAGACCCGTATGTTCCCTCAGCCCATAGAGCAGTGTTGCCAGGTCCGCGGTTTTCCTGCGGAATCGGGCCACTTTTGAAGTGTTGCGCGGGTTGAATTTTGTGTCCTTGGTTCGGGTAGACCTATTTTGCATGCAAATTACATAAATATCTTTAAATAAAAATCCATATTTGAAATGAAATAATTTATTCATACCCAAATCCTACCAAACTGACTCCAGATCAGCATGTACACACATTTTATTTATGATAATATACTGTATCTAATTACACAAGGCCATTTTAGGAGCTAGGTGAAATAACTTGAGGGAAAACTGCTTTTAATGCTGGCAAACTAAACATATGTTGTTACTTTGTAGATATTACAATACATTTGGCAATGATAGCAATGCTGTTGGACTTTAAAAGCAGTGTATATGGTTTGGCACGGGCATATTTTGCGTTCTGATATTGGGCTGGTTTTATCTCACAGACCTGGCAACCCTGCCAGGGAGCTCCACCTCCACACAGGTACGCAAGCAACATAGCTAGCAGAAGCTTGTTGTTAGCATGGCGTCGGTGACTGAAAACTCTGTGGTATCTCTACGCGAAAGACCTTTCAATCGACGGTCAGATATTGATAAGAAGAGGCTGAAAGAGTTGGGACCCGAACATCCGGAATTAAAAATTCAGCAGCAAATCGATATGCTAACCGGAGCTGGTTAGTGGATGCTCCGTGAGTAATTCGTTTTTTGTTCCCCCTGTCTGTTGTTCCAAAGTCCTGGGACTGAAACTCTCTGGACTACAACGGGGTGAGGGATCTACAGAGCTGCAGACAAGTGTAAAGCACGAATCTTGCCGCAGTTATCTAGCTAAGAGCATGGAGCTAACTCGCTAAATTCTGAATAACAGACACATTCCCTCAAGAATAATGAAACAGGCTAGTTACAGACATGATTGACTTTAACCAGAGAGTTATTGAGACGTTTGCCAACTTTAAAGAGAGGAGGCTACTTTTCTTTACAGTAGTGGGTCTACTCTGTCACCCAATGTAACATGTGATCTCTTTCTGACTCTATTCTGCTCTGAACCTCTTTCATGTGAGGGTGAAACTCTTTTATTTTGCAAACCTCTGAAACCCAACCCAATGTTCCTTAAAGCTGCTCTGAACCTCTCATGCCCAAAGTTACAGTGTGTTGATAGTTGTTATTGGACAGTGTTGAGCACGCTGTGTTCTTGAAATAAAGCTTTGTTTTTTACTATATTCTACTCAAAACCTCTTTTCTTCTTATTGTTGAGTGCTATTTAAACTGCGCCCCCCCCCAAAAAAAATTCACCAGCCGCCACAGCCTGTGCCGTGTCTTGACAAGCCTTCTCACTGGACTTCCTGTTTTATATTTGGTCCTTTTACATCGGTAGCAACACACTCGGCATTTTGCTTTAATTCTCTTTTTTTAAGACATTTCAGGGGCATTTTTATGCCGTAATTAAACAGCGGCGGAGAAAGATGGAACCCGGGGTGATGGTTTAAACCTAAAACACGACAATAGTGGCAGTATTGTCAAGTATGTGATGTCATCAAACGACGTTGAGCCACAAATGGCAACTTTAATTTATTCATGTTTTCAGAATGACCTTGAAGTTAAATTGACTCAAATATATTGTGAACAAGTTTTTTTGCAGGATGGTCCAGGTTTTGAGTCTGTGTGTATGTGTGTGTGTGCATGTGTGTGTGTGTGTGTGTGGTGTTTTGGGCCCATGCAGCTGACTCTCAGAGGAGACATCTAGTTGTCTATCTACTGGGCTCAGATTCATTGCTATCGATCAGCCATGTACTGGATATATAGATCCAGCAAGTATATAGATAAGCCATATATTATGGGAGGATCTGGGCCCGCGTGTATAGATTCACCCTGTGAGCGTATAAGGATCGACCGCAGGCAGGTTTACTGCACATTATCTGCATCTGTACTGAGCTGCTGCTCGACAATTTGTTCCTAAAATTGACATTTCATTCTTCTCCTTTCCTCCTGCCCTCGGGCGTTAGAGACCGTGAGGATAAGAGCGTGTAACATATCTGCCAGGGGGGAACAAAGACATGCAAAGTTGCAGATTTTCCGGCTTTAAGGTTTTTTTTGATTTTAGAGGTTTAAAATCTTTCATTCTCATTCTGATGAATGCCAACATTTCAATTTGAACAAATATGCCCCTTTCAAAAAGCACAAGCGTCACAAAGCAGATAACGAAAGAATAACAATGATTGAAAAAGGGGCATAATGCATTCACACAATCCCAGACGTTTGAATAGATGGATTTACAAGTGTAAAAAAACCAGACACACTTTTATCACAGAGGATTGATATCTCAGAATTGGAGTTGAAATCAGCGCTCAATGCTTCACAGTCACAAATGGTGAGTTATCTCTCCCTCTCTCTGGCAGGAAGGGGGATTAAAACAATATCCAGTATAGAGTTATCATTGTGTCCCCCCCCCCACCCTCCCTGGAACATTATCCATCAACAATGCTCAACCTCTTCTCCTCTTCTGATTCACACACTAAACACGCGACCGCGATACATCCATCCAGACGTCAGCGGGCGACCCGTCGTCATCATCTTCATCGGCATCTGTGGAGATGATAAAGTGACGGCGGGCTTCGTCGCAGCGGAGAGAGACGGAGAGGAGGCCTCCCTCTCAGATTAAAGAAAGCCTCGGGTTTTTCCGCTGGGGGGGACAATGGGGAGGAATTACCATATGAATATGACCACGGCACCCCGGCCTCTTAAGACCATCAATCTCCCCGCGCCGAGCGCCGCGACGCCAGATAACCCCCTGGATATCCCCTCTTAACCTCAATTTCTCAGGATGTATTAAGAGATGGTCGCCACCGAGGGGAGGGGGAGGGGGGGAGGGGGAGGGGGAGGAGAGAGTCTGCAGCAGCCGCTGCCATTTTTCTCCCTCCACCCCGACCTGAAACAAGTTATAACGCAATTAATCTTGTCCTGCAAGGAAGAAAAAAAAACATATGGCAGCTAAGTGAATTTTACATGAAGACCCTCCCTCTACTT
Source organism: Pseudoliparis swirei (assembly GCF_029220125.1). Lineage (NCBI taxonomy): Eukaryota > Metazoa > Chordata > Actinopteri > Perciformes > Liparidae > Pseudoliparis > Pseudoliparis swirei. Next base: position 19,540,941 of record NC_079395.1, on the reverse strand, counting down.
ACCCTCTTTTCTCCTGTATCACAGCATCTATCCGTCGGGGAGCCGTGGCGTGATGAAGTGGGCGTGTGTTAGTATGTGAAACTCGTGGCGGTATGGGTGGGTTTTTCACGCTGCTTCTGCTCTACAATGAAGAGAGCGACGTCTATCTGTCACCGGAGGCGGGACAGTGACATCTTATGAATAGGGCTCGTGTGTTAGAGAGCATCTTGCCCGTTTACACACACCCGGGCCGACACCGCGCAGACTCCGAGTCACGTCATCCGAGTCCCACATCCTCGAGCACAGTGGTTCTCACCTTTGTTTTGCTCCGGCACATTTCTCACAATAAAAAAATCCCGCGGCACAGCAACAAGAAAACAATTACAAAATGTCAGTTCAGAGTTTTTCTTTTTAAATATTTCTTCATCATTTAATTCTACTATCTTAACCCTCCTGTTACCTTAGGGTCAATTTGACCCCATTCAATGTTTAACCCTCCTGTTACCTTTATATTTACTGACATATTTTACCCTTGGGGTCAATTTGACCCCAGCAATTAAAACCTCCAGAAAATTATTAGAATTAATATTGTTTTCCAAATTTAAGTGTGAGGTACTTTATGTTTGTTTGTTGACTACCTAAATAGCCCTTTAGATATATAAAAAAGTTGATATTTCTTTTATGTTTGACACAGTGAAAAACAGCCTGGGGTCAAATTGACCCGAAAGAACACCGAGATTAAACATTGAATGTGGTCAAATTGACCCTAAGGTAACAGAGGGTTAAAGGGTACCTGTAGTGCAAAACAACAACGTGCTACATCCATTCGGCGCATCAAATAAATCATATTCACCCCGCCGCTATTGTCAACAAGTCACGCATAGCCCGAGGATTTACATTTCTTTGTTAACATTCCGAGTCCGTGAACGCTTCAGGGCGCAGCCATTTTGCTAGTTATTTACTCATGTCAAAGCTAACTATGACGTTGAGTCGTTGAAAGGAATTCAGCCAATCCGGAGCCACTTTGTGACAAAACAGCGGATAGCCTATAACAAACAAACTGAGCTATAAAGGTGTACCAAATATAATGTCTTTCCCTCTATCGTGAAACATTCGTAGCGAAGAATTACACAATCTATATGGTCAAAATCAATGGAGATACTGCGAATGCCACGATACACGGGCAGCGGACGCGGCCTTATTCGATATACCGCGGCCTCCATGGTGCGCGCCTACTGAGACCGCTATATAAAGTATGGGCTTTAGTCTATGCTAAAGGATCATCATAATCATGGGCGATAGTATGCAGGCAAATGTTAGGCCTCTCGCTTATGGGAGAATAAAGGTGAATATATTCAGAATATTAGTAATAATCACACCAACTCTGGTGATCGCAAATTAGCCTACATGAAACAACTGGCAAACTTACCGATTTGACAGTTCTCCCTCGGGTGCAGGCCCCCGAACATGTCGGCCGATCATTGCATCAATGAAAGACATCTCCAGCGCTGGCTTATGCGCGATGTAGCTATCAAGCTCACTCTTTTGTGTGAAGCAGATGAGGTCTAATGACACTATATCATCGGACATAAGTTCGTGCTCTTTACAACAAATGCACTCTATGTCTGTTTTTTGTGGCACACATTTCCCACAACTGCACCAAACGTCCGCCGACTTGCGTGCACGGTCCGCACGGTGAAGCATCTGTACCGGCGGTCCTTCGGCATCAACTTCATCAGAATCATCGCTATCATCGCTGTCACAATTCACTAAATGGGGATAGTCTGCTTTTAAAGGTTCAAACAAGTATCCAGTTGCTGAATCAGACAATCTTTCATCGTCCATATTATCAATCTCTCAGCATTTGTTTGCGAGCGCTCGACGTTGTTTATATTGGTATCTGAACACATCCGCTGTGGCTGGCTGTCGATCGCTCAACGATGTGACGTCACACCACCCGCGACATATTCAAGCTCCAGTGCAATGTCGCATGTCGGAGTTGAGGACTTTGAACAGCCTAAACTACGTATTGTTATTGAATACTGGACCGTCAGTGCATGAATAACCTTTAGAAACACATTATCTTTTGATCTGGCTACATATTCGCTTTCACTACAGGTACCCTTTAAACATTGAATGGGGTCAAATTGACCCTAAGGTAACAGGAGGGTTAACTGCGCTACCTATCGCCACCTACTGACAGGGAAGAGTATTTAATTACTAGGCCAGCCACTACATTACAGTCTGAAATTATTTGCGACAACTAAATAATATATATTTTTTGACCGATTACAGTTTTTTTCATTTGCTAAACGACAGCGGGCACAACTGGAGTCACATGTGCAAAACTCTAACTACAGTCTGCACAGCAGCAGTTCATGTGGACCAAACTCTAGTTTGTTTTTCATTGCTTGAACACAGTTTTCAAAACTCTAACACTTATCCCACGACTTTAACCACAACCTGCACAACACTGTGGATCTACAGCACTTTGTTCAAATGCTAACACACTGCTGTCAAAACTGTGAACCACACATTCAAAACGGAATAGAGTTCAGCCTGGTGCCTTTCAAACACTGCGGATTGCAATTTCAGCTGAAAGGCTAAGCAGGTGTCTTGTTTTAGACTTGTTAGTGAACACACACACATATATATATATATTACAGTATATATAGGTAGAGCTCAGAAAGACTCATTTTGGAAATGGAACAAGGAAGACGGGTTCGTGGAGGGAGAAGGGTGGCAGGGAGAGGGGGATGCGTGGAGGAAGACAAAGAGCTGTTATTCCAGATGAAATAAGGGCTCCACTTGTAGAGCATGTAATGTAATGTTGTGAACCAAGTGTTTGGTCACCACCCACATGACCAAATGTCTCTTTTGTGAGGACACAAGTCCAGAAGACTGCCAGGGATGGATAAGGCCCTCCAGAAGGTTCTTCCCCAGGTGCATGGCAAGAGAGAACATTAGATGTGATGTTGATGACAACATGTGGCCTGATGCTAGAGAGAGGCAGGATTAGCCCCTCAATTATTTGTTTGAATTATGTACTTTTAGTTTCTACCTTTTTTTTCTCATTACTGTAATTACGTAAATTACTGCAGACTATTGAAGCAAGCTGCTAATTCTCATTTACCTTAAAGAATTGTTATGTTCTAAAAAAAATCATAAATCATGTGAAAGAATGTCACTCTTTTCTTTGAAGAAAATATTACTTTGTTTGAAGTCACTGAAATTGTTCAAACTGTAAAGATGAAAAGTTAGTATTTTCTGTATTGGTGTTTGATGCTAGTGTTTTTACTCTCAGTGTGTTCTGAGTGACAGTGTGTGTTACCTCAGTGAGGGCTGTGCATAGTGTTTGGCTGCACTGAGCGTGTTTTGAGCCATGTGTTAAGAGTTGTGTTGCTTGGAATGAGTTTTGCAGGTGATGTGAACTGTTTAGCTCAGGTGACTGTTGGTAGTGCAGACTGTGGTTAGAGTTTTGCACATGTGACTCCAGTTGTGCCAACTGTCGTTTAGCAATCGAAAAAAACTGTAAGTGAAATTGGACATTTTCCCACTGCACACCTGCCGATCTCTCATGGCACACTGGTTGAAAATCACAGTGGTTCTCAAATGGGAGTACGTGTACGCTTAGGGGTATAGGTGAGATTTAAAAATATTTAAAATGAGCATCCATTAAAAAATCCTTTAAAAGTAGTTATTTAATAAATATTAAATAATATCCATCCATCCATTATCAATACCGCTTCATCCTCATTAGGGTGGAGCCGATCCCAGCTGACATAGGGCGAAGGCAGGGGACACCCTGGACAGGCCGCCAGTCCATCCAGGGCTATTCAATAATATATAAGTGTAAATTCATGAACTGAATTGTATTTATTCTATATCTACTCTGGGAAACTTATATGTTGTGTTTATTTTGGCAGTACCCCGCTCAGCCCTGAATCTGGTGCTTCCCGTCCCTCCAGCCGGGCCCCAGCGATGCGTCCCAGGTCACCGGCAGCGCGGGGTCGGGGGTTGGGCTTTCAGGACAGGACAGATTACGGTGAACCTGCATGATTACGTCTGATTTTCGCTGGAATCTGACCCGGTGGATCCTCATCTCGGTCACATAGAGGTGTCGGTATTACATGGAGTCAGTTTCATGAGCGGGTCAGAGGTCGTCACACTGACTTAACGAGTTGGACAACAGTTTACATATGAAACATGTTGAGATACCAGCTGGAGACAGAAAGAAAATATCATCTTTGAACGAAAGCCAAAGCTGTGAGGACAAAACAACAAGCAGGGGCTTGTGGGTCATAAACCACCAAGTCGCTATGAAAGATAATCCATGGTGTGAATGTTTTATCTCTGCTTCTGGGGAAGGAAAAACAAAAAGAGCACAGAGCCCAACAACAAAAATCGTCACTTTTTTACGGGCTGCAACAGCATGAAAAAAACAAAAACAATAAATATTGTTCTACATTATCCATAAAGCTGCTCCCCGTGTCTTTGCTGGGAAATCACGATCCTGGTCACGGCTTCAAATTGTTTATTTCTAATGTTTTTCTCTGATGTAATTTGTGATGAAAACACAAAAGCCTGTGTGTGTGTGTGTGTTTGTGTGTGTGTGTGTGTGTGCGTGTTAGATTGGTGAGTGGGTGTTCCAGGATGTACGGCGAGCTGAACACATCCTGCTGTCCAGGTGTCAGCTGCTGCGCTGACCGTCAACAGGTCGTACTGTAACAACACCTCGCTGACATCACGGAGCTCGAGCTCTCTGAACAATGGACCCGTGGTATCAGCACCTTTTAAAAAAAATTCATTTTAACATCTCTAATTTCCTTATTTTGTCAGGTGTGGTGTTCAAAAGGCAAAGGGAATTAAAAATAGTGTCCTTTTTTTCTTTTTTTTTACAGTTCAACCGAGGTGAATTCTAGATGCGTGTGTACAGAACTGCAAGTGTAAAAAAAAATGAGTCGTTAAACGATTGGTAGATAACTAAATGTCCATAACTGTCTACTGAGTATCTTGAAGAGCACCTCATAAATAAATACTCCCTTTTGTGCCATCTCGGTTTTTCATATTTTTGATGTTGCAGTCTGGATGTTTGAGGCGTCTTGTCGTCAGCTGACAGTGACACACAGTGTGTGTATGTGTGTGTGTGTGTGTGTGTGTGTGTGTGTACACAGATGGGAAACAAGGTGGCCGACAGCTGGGTGTGAGATATTACAGTCATCCTGTCCAGAGACATTTCGTCTTACCGACCGAACCACCAGGAGGCCCCTGAAGATAAATGGCGGGGGTAAATATGTCAAAACAGTTTTTAAACCTAATTTCAACAGGTAATAAAACGTCTTCTTCATTCATTGTCATCTCATTGTCAAGAAATAATAGCAGCAAATGTATTCACACATCTCCTGCCCCCTCATTTATACACAATTAATAAAAGGTTGTAATGTAGCCGTCAGCAGATACACACATTTAATGTCAGCATCTCTGGTGGTGAGAACATAAAATGGGAGAAGTTTTAGTTTCTGAAAAATACCGAATGGTTTCTTTAATAAACACTCAAAATATCCTCATGCCCAGTGTGTATAACGTTTTTTTATAGAGCCCATAAAAGTTAATTGGGGGATTAAATAGTAGAAAGGATTCTGTTTTCATGACAAAAGACAGACCAAAAATTAAACAAATACATCAAGTACATGAAAACAAGCGAGAAAAGAGATATTCAGAATATTCACTTCAAAAAATACTTTAATTGACTGGAATTACCGACAAAAAAATAGTGCTTTTCTATCCGTATCCTCACTGTTTTTTAAATCTTAATTCAATATTTCTTCAGAACATGCTCGGTTTCCCTTTGTACTCGTCCCATGACTATTTTTCGGTGAACATCTAAAAAAATACCTAAAACCTCAAAACAGTGCCCTTTAATGGACACATCAAATCAGAATCATATCAAAGTCACAAAGCCTACAGTTTTTTTCAAAAAAAAGAAAAAAAAAAGTGATTCCCAAATAGCGCCCGGCTTTGACGGACAAAAAAAAAAAAAGAAGTCTTCTCAACGTCGCTGCGCATAAAGGGAAGCAACAGGAACACAACGCGGCAGGGAAAAGGTCAGATAATTATTGAATATGATCGACCTCGCCATTTGTCACGCCGATGTACCGACAGATAACATAATGTACATGTCAGAGGGAAAGAGAGAGAGAGAGAATGAGAGAGAGAGAGAGAGAGAGATGGAGAGAGAGAGACGGAGGGAGAGCCAAAGCCTCGGAGGACGAGGGGAAGAGAGACGCGGGGCGAGAGACAGTGATGTAGATGCATCCACCTTCGGGAGAGAGAGAGCGAGAGAGAGAGAGAGAGAGAGAGAGAGGGAGAACAGGTGTAATAGATTTCTGGTGTCTATATTTCATGTTGAAAATTGGCTGGTACATCCACGCGGTTTGATCTATGAGGGCCGTCGTCTTAAGAAAAAACCTTAGTAAATGTGTAATTTCTCCCTTGATGGAACACAGGCGAAAGGCTATTCTTCTTATCCCCCCCCCCCCCCTTCTCTCTCTCTCCCTCTCTTTCGGCTCGTTTCCACGCTCCCCTCCCTCCCCGTCCCCTTCTCTTCATGCTTCTTGATGTCTCCATTTCATTACCAGGCCTCCATCTATCAACCTTTTCCCATTTTGTTCTTCTTTTTTTTCTTTCTTCTTGTAAGGAGTGACTTTCCTCACACAGTTCTGGACAGGGACGCTGTGATTGTGGTTGCATACACCTGCTCCATGGTCACTTCATTTGTGTGTGTGTGTGTGTGTGTGTGTACCTGCACACCTGCCGGCTATTGTGTCTGCGTGTTTGGATGTGTGTGTGTCTTTGTGTGTCGCAGACAAGTGCACTCTTGCACAAGTTTATGTATGTGTGTTTGTACTTCTTCCCGCTTTGCTGTATTGTGTTATTGTGTGTGTTTGTGTGTGTGGAGGGGGGGAGGGGGTTCAGATATGTCTTTGCTCTACACGCCTACATATGTTCACTGTCCGATGGTTTTCTTTGTCTCTCCGTGAGCTCAGGGGTCAGTCAGAGGAGCTCTGGTTGTGAGCAGCGGCATCATCAGAGGTAAAAGAAGAAGAAGAAGAAGAAGAAGAAGAAGAAGAAGAAGAAAAGAAGAAGAAAACAAAAGGTGTTGGGAATAAATGGGGTGGAGGGCTGAACGGCGTCGCACTACTGATGTGTAAAAGATGAAGAAGGTCTCAGCATTGATCTACGAGCGCGACGGCAACTGAGGAGAAGATGGGAAGTAAGGAAGGGGGGGGGGGGTGAATAGAGAACATAGGAAGCATCCGGTGTTGGAGCAGACACATCAAAAAAAGTTCCACTTGTGCAGGATTCAGGAGATGAGAAGAACAGACTGTACAAAAAATTATATTTCATGTATAAGAAATACTTTTTTTGTTCAGGTTTTCCTCCTTTAAAAAAAAGCCAAAACATCTTCTCAACCTGGTGACAACAAATGAATATTAACTTTAACAACTACACATTTACACATAACACACAGCCAAATGAACTAATGCAATACATGTGTGAAACGCTATTTTAAATCCAACATAATTCCTTTAAAGACGTCCACAATATTTATTATTTCATTTCCTGGATTCAGGAAATAACAAAATAAAAATAAATTTTTTTTCTTCTGAAATCCCATCTGGAGGACCCAGGAGACAGCAGAAGCGCCATATATGTGTTTTTGGGACATAAATGAACATGAAAAGCATTAAAAAGAGGAATAAAAAATAGAAAAAACAACAACACGCCAATTAAGAGCTGAGTAAATGTTCGTCAGGGAATGATAAATGAAGAAAAGCCGTCGCAGATCACATGAGAATGAAGCCGCTGCTGCTCGGCGGTGATCGCACTACTAATAATGTGAGATCAGTTGTCTCTATCAGCGGTGGGCCGGGCGGGCCTTTTAATCATGGTCTAAGGGGCGCCGGGCCTCTCTATCATCATTGAACTGTGTCCGGGGCTAATTGTGGCTATATTTCACTGTCCCCGCGGCCCGTGCACCGCAACGATCCGCTGGTCACACACACACACACACACACACACACACACACACACACACACAGGCGTTCACATTGTCGAGGACGAGGGAGATATTTGGTGGCTTCCAGAATCAAACAACGACATACATTTCAGCTTCAGTCGAACAAAACTGCTCCGAACTCTCGAAGGTCTCTCTGGGGCCCAAAGTAGTTTTTTTCTTCTTCTTCTCAGATTGTGTGCGCCCCAGTGTCAGGAAGTATCTGAATGCCACGTCGTATTGCGTAACGTCTACGCCGAGTTTTTTTTCTCACAGCGATACTTTCACCGCCAACTGCCGTGTGCTCTTCGATCTGTCGACGACGATTCGTGCAAGTGCCTGGAGGCCTTGGAGGAGGCTTTTAATGTGAAACATTTGCGCAGGAAGTGGAGCGCCTAACGACGGACGAGAAATACAAAGGAGAGGGGAGTAGAAACTTTTGAAATGACAACAATAAACAACAGCAGCATCGTGGGGGAAGGCGAACAGGAAGTCAGGAGTATCATCTTCCCGGTCTCAAACACATGTGGATGTCTCAGCATTGGAACACTTTTCAGCAGTCCGCCTGCTGTTGATAAACACGTCCTGCAGATGTTTCGTGATGAAAGCCCAGCGGGGACGTGAGGTCCCATAATATAACCTGGAAAGCTTTCATTGTGCAGACCGAGGCGGCTCGCCGCTAATGTGTGACCGACCGCGGTTCACACCGGCTCTCAGGAACAGATAAACGCTGACTCTTGATTTGAGCCAAATAAAGGCGTACCTCATGGCATCACACTTATCCACACACACACACACACATACACACACACACACACACACACACACACACACACAAGTTACAAGTCTTTTATTGTCAGATGCACAGAATGACACAGGGTCAGACTGGGCACTGAAATTCTTAGGACAAGGCACCACACAACAACTACCATAGCATAACATAATAGAACATAACATGACATACACTCTGTACAAGTACTCTGAACATAATTTACATGTTATAACATATAATGACCTTACTAAATATACCAACCTATCCATATAATACTAACATATATACATATAACATATACTACACATATGGTGACATATAATAAACTAAACGACAGACAAATGGGAGTAGCAGGTAGTGCAATAACACACACACACAGATACACATACACACACACACACACACACACACAAACACACACAGACACACACACACACAAACACACACAGACAAAAACACACACACAAACACAGAGAGACACACAAACACACTCACACAGACACACGCACACACACAAACACACACAGACAAACACACACATGCACACACACAAACACCCCCCCCCACAAACACACACACACAAACACACACACACGCACACACACAAACACACACACACACAAACGCACACGCGTACACATACACGCACATAAAGAGAGATGATATTTTGACTCCATCGTCTCCCTCTCTCTTCGGCGTACCCTGTCGGGTCACCTCTGCTGCGGAAACTTTTAATTAAAGTTAAAGCCTCGACAAACTGGACAAGTGAACGAGAGGGAGGGGGAGGGGGGAGGGGGGGGAGGGGATGGATACTGCTGTGATTCTTCCGACCTGCGAGTCCTGTTTCCCTTTTATTCATCTCTTAACTTCTTCTACCCCTCCCTCTCCCCCCCTCCCTCCATCTGTGGTGGAAGGGAGGCTGAAAAAAAGAGAGAAAAAAAGAAAACCAATTTCCATGAATTGGACTTAATGGACAGGGTTGTGTCCCTAATATGCAACAATGGATTGACACCCTGACTGAAAGTGCTTCCCTCTGCCCTATGGATGTGTCCCATATTCATTTACACACACACACACACACACACACACCTACATACACACACACACACACACTCACCCACGCACACAACCACAAGGCATTTTGAGACGCGGAGTGTTTTGACTTGTTTGTGGAAACCAGAACCGTATTTGCGGCGAGTCAATGCACAACCCTCCCAGTCGGGAGTGATTTCCCGTAGTCATTAAACAACAATTTGGCCCGGTGCAAAAGCATTACGCTCTCTCTCCACGTTTACTTAACCTGGATAAAGGGCCCGGGATGTTCTCGGATACGGGAAAGCAGTTAAAAGCAAGAATCGGATTGAGGAAAATCAATTATTTGGCTTCCATCAACACCAGTTTGAGTTGCAAAGCAGATGTGGCAGACCAGTAAGAACACAGCATGAACAAGTGTGTGTGTGTGTCTCCATCATCAGAGATGGCTGTCTGTGGTTTCCAAAAGAAGCTGCGGTTGCCGCACAGATGTGCATCCGTGTCTGTTGCCGTGTGTGTCCGACGCATGTGAACATACTCTGTGTGTGTGTGTGTGTGTGTGTGCACTTCAGAGTGCATTTGGACCGCCGTGCTTTCCCACGCCGTGGGGTCTAATTTCACAAAAACTCCCGCTAACACATTTACACGGTAGACTGCTGTACACTTAGCGGAGGCACCCGATGCCAGAAACACGGAGCCGACATTAGCAGCAGACACGAAAACGGATAATCTAAAAAGCCACATAACAGCGTTAGTAAAGGAACCGTGTGCTCAACGGCTCTCAGCGTGGTGGGACATTAGAGAGATAGTAGGGGTGGGGGTGGAGGATGAGGGGGGGGGGGTCGTGGGAATTAAAGGATCCGTTCACACAGTTTCAAATAATCACTGAACAAACGTGTTTTATACAGTTAGGGCAAAACTAATAAAGATCGGTCTACAGCTCAGCGATGAGCCTGTGCTAAAGTACGCTGTATCTTTTAGTTAAATACTAGAACCAACATGAACACGTTCTCATCCCAACTCGCCACACACGGTGGAAGCTTCCCCCGTCGTCCCCTCTGAAACACACAAAACCACTTTCTCTAAAATATCACCTTCGGTTTAAGATAACAACATGAATTTAGTTTTGGGGTCAATAAACGTCTTTGTGAGGTTCAGGAAAAACATTGTGGTTCGACTTTAAATAAACAAGTTAGTTAAGTGAAACGTTAACAACAGGAACGGAAAACATGTCAGTTATAATGAAGGCACCTTTCAAAATAGTGATATTTCACACTTAAAATGTTATTAGCATGCTGAAAATAGCTAATTAGCACTTAACACAACAGCTGAGAGACAAATTCAAATTTGGACTTTATGACACTTCTGAATGAAAAGTAGAGGGGTCACCAAAGTCACTGAATTCATTTAATAAATGTAAATATATTTTGTCTAATTCAATGGCGTTCCATCCCAATGTTTGGTGGACCAATCAGCAGACTGAAAGATATGTAAGGGTACCTTAAGATATTTAAGGGTACCCTAAGATATGTAAGGGTATCTTAAGATATTTATGGGTACCATAAGATATGTAAGGGTATCTTAAGATATTAAGGGCATTTTAAGATATATAAGGGTACCTTAAGATTTGTAAGGATATCTTTCAATTCAATTCAATTCAGTTTAATTTGTATAGAGCCCATTATCACAAATTACAAATTTGCCTCAGAGGGATTTACAATCTGTACACATAGACATCCCTGTCCCAGGACCTCATCTTAAGATATTTAAGGATTTACTTAAGATATGTAAGGGTATCTTAAGATATTTAAGGGAATCTTAAGATATTTAAGAGTATCTTAAGATATTTAAGGGTACCGTGGACCCCAGAGCAATAATCAACCCATTGCTTCTTTTGTTCCAAATGAGAATGAATGGATAATGAAATTATTTTGTGGTGTTTGAATTGTTCCTCTAAAGGCTCACGTAACCATGGATTGAGTTTACACCACAAAGGTCTCACCACTTGCATAATCTCTGAGGTGTTTTGGTGAAAATGTGTCTTGCGTGGCGCGCTACTCGCTGACAGTCAGTGAGCATCGGTCCCTCGGTCCCTCGCAGGAAGTTTTCAGTGGAGAGATGGATGGAGGCAATCCTTCCTCACCATCAACCACCTCATTAGTCCCTCTCGGCCATAAAGCCGTCCCATCAGGCCACGCTGTCATAACTCACTTTACGCCATTGATTTTAATCACGGCAAATGTAAACATACGTATTATCAATATCAATGCACAAAATATCGCTGTAATATGCAATTACCTAGTGGCATTGATTTTTCTTCCTTCTCCCCCTTTTGCCTCTTTTTGCCCCCCACGCACACATATATACTTCAATGTAATCACGGGCTCGTCCTACTTTGAACTGATTTAATAAGGTTGTTATATATAAATATATATAGCAGGCAGGCAATGGTTGAATATTACAGAGATGATTTTCATAAATTTCATTGCAGGACGGAGTGAATATTTAGCCTGGAGGAAGGTGAAACCAGGACAAAGCAGGAGGAATTTATTGTGGCAAATGGGAGGACCTGGCAATCACTTCATACCCATTTCAGCTATTTCCAAATGCTCTTTGACCGTTTGACATTTTTGCAGTTGGCGTTAATATGTTGAAAAGAAATGAGGTATATCACTCAATGATTTATGAAGATAATGTGGCTTAATGTGAAGATGCCCAACATGGACCACAACGTCAGGCTTTGAATCTGTGTTGCGTCTCGCATTGTTTCCCTTCCTCGCTCCACTGTTGCTAATCTAATAAAGGCACAAAAGGGCCAAAATAATAATAATTGAAGAACGCAGTAATGGTAGGTAGCGTAATGGAATGCCGTGCATATAGCGTATATAACATTACGTGACCTTGGTTAAGTTACGCACACAACTCAAAAAAGGTACGTAGCGTAATGGAAGTTGACCATGATATATATATATATATATATATATATATATATATCATATATGGGAGTTTTTCCTGATCCGATGTGAGGTTTTGGGACAGGGATGTCTATGTGTACAGATTGTAAAGCACTCTGAGACAAATTTGTAATTTGTGAAATTGGGCTATACAAATGAAATGAACTGAATTGAATATATATATATATATATATATATATAACATTACGTAACCTCGGTTAAGTTACGTACATGTGGCAGCGGGTGGTGTTTAGGCTTGGCTGCAGAGTGGGTGGAGGGGGGTGTGGTTCAGGGAACGGTGTCTGATTCAGTGCGTTTACATGATGGTATAATTTGAATCTTGCTTTAGTCGGACAATGCTATCTTTTGGGAGATCTGCTATTATCCCAATATACATGGCAGTGAGTAATTCGAATCATTGGCCGAAAGCATGTCATATCCGATACGATAGGTGGCGCTGTTTTCATTACAACTCGTGGTGATACAGCCATTTCCGCTTGACCTCTTCACCACCACCAACAACAACCAACAACAACAACATCAACATTTCGAGAAAGATGGCGAACAGAGAGCAAGGCGAAGCTACATCCCTCTACTATTCTTGCATGATGTTAATAGGAGTACAGCGAATGCAAATGGCGCTATTGACGTTGTTTGTTTGTTTTCTGCCGGCCAGGCTCCCGGCAGTGACAACTTATCGTCTCTTTCGACTTCCGGGTCACGACATGGGAGGGAGGGGGGAGGAGGGCGGCGGGATCTCAAGCATGCGCAAAGACGCAAAGTCCAGTTCCGAATCCAATTCACCGTTACATACCGCGATAGTCGAATTATCAACCGGATCGGATCGAGTTATCCAGGGGTGTTAATCGGATCGTAGTCGGACCGCACATAGTCGAACAAAGGTGTTTCCATGAAACGGATAATTAGATTTCAGTCCGACTAAGCCAGTTATTCGAATGCATGTAAACACGGTCATTGTCATCAGCTGGTCTGATGCGTAATCAGTCCAGCTGATGACAATCTGTGTTTTGTGTATCTGCGAGGCTTTGTCTTTAAAGGAGCTGGATGGATGGAAGACGGGAGTGGAGTGCCGAGCAGAGACACTGTCTGCGGTCTGGAACAATAAAAGATATTACCAAATATCACTCCGACTGCTCATTCCGTGGTGCTTATAGGGAGAACCTACTAGTGACGGCTAGAAACCTGTCACAGTACACAAAGCAGAAAAAGGTGAGTAGCGTAAAGGAAGTAGACCATGCCGGGCATATAGCGTATGTAACGTCACGTAACCTCGTACGCGATGCGTAAGGTTACATAACCTCCGTAAGATAGTTAAGTAGACTCTGTGTTTTCAGACATCAAAAGCCTCAATATTTAAATTAAGTTGCCTTTCTTCATAAAAGTTACCCCCCCCCCCCCCACACACACACTGAATCCACTTCTCCCATGTGACACCGGCAGGACTCACACTGGATCAATCTGTCACCATTTGTCACTGACCGCTCTCCACTCGACCGTGGGTCTGTGCCGTGAATCTGTGCGCGATGTGTTCTCGGTCTCCGGCGCTTCAGAATGACCTTTGACAGGCGCATCGAGGATACGGTCGCCATTCATACACGATCGCCTCCAGTAAAAAGCCTGATTGTTACCCGTCTGTACATGAAAACGATGGAGGGACAAAGGATGGCGGCGGCGGCGTCGGAGGAGAGAAGGTGGAAGGCTCCGAAAGTGAAGGCGCTTTCCACAGAGGGGGATCTGGAGTAAAATCAAACTGGATGAAACAGACGAGGCAATGCCTGAAACCGATGGTGCACACAGACACCGAAGAGGAAGTGGCTTTCAGAGTTGGCCCGTGAAAGAAAATACGGCCCCTGCATCGGAGAGAAAAAGAAGCCGGCTCAAAAAATGATTAACTACATCACAGATTCAGTTTTTATACGGCCGATACATCTCTGCCTCGCTCACAGCACAGCGCCGCGCTTATGGAATGTGCCTAATCCATAACCATAACGCCGGCGTGGCAGCGTGGACTTATATATCAAGGCATTTTGCTCGGTATGATAATGCTCATCGGAGCTCACATATCATCGGGTCTAGCGCAGATAAACAGATGCTGGCGTCACATCGCCGGTGCTTCACCAAAACGCCAGCCCTGTGGAAAACCAGTCGAAATGATTTCCTTTTATTGGCATCCTCATCATCCTCTCGTCATAAATCACGACCTTGTTAATTTCAAATTTGTGCAAATGGCATGTGTATAAAAAAAAGAAAGAACCGTAAACACTAATTAACCACGCAGTGATGAATGAGACGACTGTTTCTCTCTTTCTCTTCTCTTCTTGGCTGTTGCACGACATCAGAAATGAATTCCCACCACCGTGCTTTGTTCCCCCGGTTTCGTTCAGAACCGCTAATGAGGACAAACGGCTCCCCGGTTGAGCCGCAAAGGCTCTGAAAAAGAACTAAAATGGCTGCATGGAAATGAGAGGGGCAGAGGAGGTCAGCACTCTGCATCAATTCCCATAGTACCGCACACACACACACACACACACACACATGCATGCATGCACACGCACGCACAAATGACTATTGCACATTGAGGTGTCATGGACGCATAACGGTGACAGCAGCCATCTCTCTACCCCTCTCCTCTAATATCATCATTTGAATCTCTCTCTCTCTCTCTCCCTCTCTCTCTACCCCTCTAATCTCGTAACATTATCATCTGAATAGCCGGCACGTGATGGGATGTTGGACCGGGGATCAAATTGAGAAAATGTATTAGGAAAAGTGGAATAACTGACCGGCAACCTTATTAGCATATATCCCTGTCAGAGGCTGGCAAATGGTAATTTATGTATTCATCATTTTATTTATTTTGCTGTTACACAAGATTGATAAGACAAATAATTTACAGCAGACCATATAGCAACGAGCTAATTCAAGTGAATAGATATTTAAATATATATACAGTACAATGACATATTGCCATATATACTGTATATATATATATATATTTATATATATATGACACTATGTAATTGTTGCTTTGGTAATTACCAATTGGGACCAATTTTAAGGCCCACTTTTAAGAGCCTGTGTTTTTTCTCAAAATTTCCCATGAACTGCAGTGATAGTGTCCTATTGTTTCACTTGTGGGGGGATGGAAGAGGCCGGGAGAGGTTTTTATTTGTTTACATAGCCGACATCATCACGTCACCGGACAAGGCCTGGCTCAAGTTCTCTGATTGCAGGGTCAACCGCGTGAGGGTTAGAAATCCAGTGCGTTGGGAATAAAGCATGTATCCATTCATTATTTTGAATGAGGGACTGAGGGCTGACATGGGCCATCAATATTTGTTTAGTATACAGAAACTGCTAGCGCAACGGAAGGATTACTAAAGCCTTAAACACTTCGGAAATTTAAATGTATAAAATATGGGTGATTTTTGCAACCATGACAAAAAACTACAATTCAGTTTATTTTATATAGCCCAGAATCACAAATTTGCCTCAGAGGGCATTACAATCTGTACACATAGACATTCCTGACCTTTGACCTCACATCGGATCAGAAACAACTCCAAAGAAACAGAAAAAAAAAAAGAAAAAAAAAGGAAGAACCCTTCAGGAGAGGAACAGAGGAGGATCCCTCTCCAGGATGGACAGAAGAATAGAAGTCATGTGACCAGATGAACAGAGTTACAGAGATACATAAACATTCAATGAATATGACAGAAAATATGAATAATGCTTGAGATCCCGCCGCCCTCCTCCCCCCTCCCTCCCATGTCATGACCCGGAAGTCGAAAGAGACGATAAGTTGTCACTGCCGGGAGCCTGGCCGGCAGAAAACAAACAAACAACGCCAATAGCGCCATTTGCATTCGCTGTACTCCTATTAACATCATGCAAGAATAGTAGAGGGATGTAGCTTCGCCTTGCTCTCTGTTCGCCATCTTTCTCGAAATGTTGATGTTGTTGTTGTTGGTTGTTGTTGGTGGTGGTGAAGAGGTCAAGCGGAAATGGCTGTATCACCACGAGTTGTAATGAAAACAGCGCCACCTATCGTATCGGATATGACATGCTTTCGGCCAATGATTCGAATTACTCACTGCCATGTATATTGGGATAATAGCAGATCCCCCAAAAGATAGCATTGTCCGACTAAAGCAAGATTCAAATTATACCATCATGTAAACGCACTGAATCAGACACCGTTCCCTGAACCACACCCCCCTCCACCCACTCTGCAGCCAAGCCTAAACACCCCCCGCTGCCACATGTACGTAACTTAACCGAGGTTACGTAATGTTATATATATATATATATATATATTCAATTCAATTCAATTCAGTTCATTTCATTTGTATAGCCCAATTTCACAAATTACAAATTTGTCTCAGAGTGCTTTACAATCTGTACACATAGACATTCCTGACCTTTGACCTCACATCGGATCAGAAACAACTCCAAAGAAACAGAAAAAAGAAAAAGAAAAAAAAAGGAAGAACCCTTCAGGAGAGGAACAGAGGAGGATCCCTCTCCAGGATGGACAGAAGAATATAAGTCATGTGACCAGATGAACAGAGTTACAGAGATACATAAACATTCAATGAATATGACAGAAAATATGAATAATGCGTAGTAGGCATAGACCCCGATCCAGACCTCCACAATCCTTGTAAATAGAAGAAGGTAGAGAGGAGGGGCATCAGCAGGGCCATGACAGGAGGCAGGGCCAAGGAGGCAGGAGGGAGGGCCAAGGAGGCAGGAGGCAGGGCCAAGGAGGCAGGAGGGAGGGTGAAGGAGGCAGGAGGGAGGGCCAAGGAGGCAGGAGGCAGGGCCAAGGAGGCAGGAGGGAGGGTGAAGGAGGCAGGAGGGAGGGCCAAGGAGGCAGGAGGCAGGGCCAAGGAGGCAGGAGGGAGGGCGAAGGAGGCAGGGCCAAGGAGGCAGGGCCAAGGAGGCAGGAGGCAGGGCCCATGAGGCAGGTGGCCCATGGTTGGTATTACTAGACTCACCACCAGTAGCAATGGAAGTGTGGATCTGCTGGTCCATTTTCTTGGTTTGAGATTTATTTGAGATTCATTTCTACATTATATGACAGCAACTGTATCAGAAACACTAGGAGGATTTTCCTGAAATAACTACTCCATTGAAATAAAAATTAAATGAATAAAATGTTACAAAAACTCGAATAAAAATGCGGTAATATTTTGTCTTTGGAATATTACATTACTGTCAGATTTGATTGAGGTAGTTTTCTATCTGTTTTAAATCATCCCGGGGAAACAGGTGCACAGGAACTCCCTCGCATTCTCCCGGAGGAAGGCCAGGTGGAGTTGCATACCCTTGTTTGATGAAGGGCACTGTGTCCTTGAACCAATACACCACAGTAAGTCAGCCTAAATCCAACCAAATATGCCATCATTAACTGTGGTTTTGGTCAATGGAGGCCGGACCTCGATGAACTTCCTCTGCTCAACGTGATCGACTGAGAGAACTCCTAAAAACAGCTGTGCGAGAAAAAGGACGGTGTGCAGCCACCTGTGGAAAGGAGGGACTCGGGAGACATGGAGGTGTGTCCATGGGAGGTGACGTTCTAACGCTGCTTTAAACACACCCCTCCTTTTAGTCATAGTATATGTTATTGTATAGATATTAGAATTTGTCCTTGGACACCAACACTCACTCTATAATAACATGTTTAATAAACTCCCACCTATTTAACCCTTATGTTGCCTTCGGGTCATTTTGACCTGATTCAATATTTAACCCTCCTGTCGCCTTCGGGTCAATTTGACCCGATTCAATGTTTAATGTCGGTGTTCTTTCGGGAGTCAACAAACAAACATAAAGTACCTCACACTTAAACTTGGAAAACAATATTAATTCTAATAATTTTCTGGAGATTTTAATAGCTGGGGTCATATTGACCTCAAGGGTAAAATATGTTAGTAAATATAAAGGCGACAGGAGGGTGAAACATTGAATCGGGTCAAATTGACCCGAAGGCAACACAAGGGTTAAGTGTGTGAGTGCAGGTTGGAGCCCGTGAAGAAGTGCTGTTTAAGTTACAAGCTTTAAAATGTACTCCCATAAGGAATACTGTGTGTTGGATGTGTGTATTCAATGCAATTTAAATTGTCAATATATGTATATATTTTCAATATATTACATATATATATATATATATATATATATATAATCCATGTTATATTGTGAACATATGGGTGTTAGGACGACCTCCACAGTTCCTGTTGAGTTGGTGACATGAACGTGGTGCTCAATGGAGGCCGCTCCAAAGCAGAGATATTGATTGATATATTACCCTCACTACAACACACACTGCTGTGTAGGACATGCTGTATGTTCCCCTTCCACTTGACCGGTTCGGTTTGAGCTTTAAGGCTTTTATCCTTTGTTCACCTTGGGATAACGGTGCCCTCCTCCGGCTTTGTGCTGCGTAGCTCATACGGAATCTGGCCTGAGTGAATGACGCTGGGATGTCTCAAATATCACGCAGAAATTATACATTTTCGGGGGGTTAAACCCCTCCCACAAAGATGCCTTTTGATGCCTCACATCTGCTATCTGCCTTCCCTGAGGCTTAGACCGTCTTTCTCACTTGTTCCTGTCCATTTATGTTGGTCTCTCTCTCTCTCTCTCTCTCTCTCATCTCTTGTTTCCTCTGAGGAGTGCCGGTGAGCGAGAAAGGAATCATAGAGCCATCAAAGGTTGCCAGCTGTATGAAATGTCTTCATTTGCAGCGTGCTAGCCCGACACCTGAGCTCCGGACATCTGGGCCTGCTTGCATGCATCTACAGTATAAGCATACATGTGTGTGTGTGTGTGTGTGTGTGTGTGTAGTGTGCCTGTGTGTGAAGGATAGTCAGCCTATCCCAGCTCCCCAGCAGGTCCATCTTTAAATTGTCTCTGTTTGTTATAGAGCTGTGTGTGTGTGTGTGTGTGTGTGTGTATGTGAGAGAGACTGTGGGCCCGCGTCTCCCATCCATCAGCGTTAAGATGGCACATTACTGTTAATGAATGATATTTGTGTTCAGCGTGTATGTCAGCGGGGAGGAACAGGCGAGCAAAACAAGCCCTCCCCAATCACCTCACCTCCGGCCCCCTTATTTTCTTTGTCAGCCTCTTGCCTGTTTTGCATCGCCGGGATTTATTCAGCTCTAGGGCCCAACTCCATCGGAGCTGTCGCATACAAACAGCAACCCGAGTTACAAGCTGAAGCGGGCCCGTTCACGCGCCGAGTGGATTCCCACGACTAACGGAGACTTTCGTAGGACCTGTTGGTTGTCCTGAACTCTTCACACGCCTTCAAGTGGGATTGGTGCCAGCGGATGTCGGTGAATCTCCTGGTGTTGGGCGTCACAAGAGTTGAGATGAATCCAGCCATCGTGCTCTTTGGGTGTCAATCAGAGCAACGAGTGGTGTGCAAAGGATGACGTCGTCGTAATGTGTTGTGTGACGGAGCCCCAGTGGGGACGTTGTCTTTGCGAGGGAGATCAGAGATCAGAGGTCAGAAGTCAGAGGTCGGAGGTCAGGTTCGGCTGCAGAGTGGCAGCTGTGGAGCCAGTTGGGGATTCGGTGTCTTGCTCAAGGACACGTAGGCAGGGCGGGGGCTTTGCAGAAATGAGAGAGGTAACCGAGATGGTTTTGGTCACGAGTTGTAACTCACCTGGAAACATAACGGATATACTAATTGAAAATGGCAGAAAGAAAATAGAGAAAGAAAGGTTCAATTATATTCATCAATTCTTTTGAAGCACATCCAGAGAACTGCTACGTTCGAGAGGTGTCAATCATAAAAGGAGCTCGCAATTCTCACCACTCAAGTCTAAGGAGCCTTGGGAGACGTAGCTGTGAGGCTAACGGGCACGTTAACGGCCTTCAGACACAGCTCACGCGTCTCGCGTGCGATAAGCCGCCTGAAAATCTTTTACCATTTTACAGTAGATTATGAAAACGCGACCGCACCCCGGAGACGCCGTCGTCTGTCAAACGGTTGGCGAAAAAATAAATAAAAAATGGAGACCTGGAGTCCCGCCGTGTGGAGGAAGCTCGTAATCCACTGCTCACAAATTGTTATGAGGTCGGGTGCTGATGCGAGCAGAAGCACGAGGACTTTATGACATGGGCAGAGGGAGATGTCTCAGAGCAGGTGTCAGTGCTATGTAAAACCCTGTGGTCCAACCAATTATTGACATTATAAAGGTGAAAGAATTATGTTTCTATTATTATAAATCACTTTTATTTTCTTAATTTTTTTTTTCACATTAAATTGAAGAACATTTTTTTTATTGTATGCCGCAATTACAAATAAATATCATATTTCCAATCCAACCTTTACATAAGGCTCTCAGAATCAGTGACTCCTTTTTAATCACTTCTTAAAACCCATTTTTATAGAACTGCTTTTAAATGATGTCGTCCTTTTATGCAGTTCTTTGGTTCCCCTAATTTAGTTTTTTCTGTTGTTCTTTATTTTGTATTTGTATATATTTCTATTCCATTTGTTTTGCGTTGATTCTCACTTTGTAAACCCTTTTTAAAAATGTGCTATATACATAAAGTTATTATTATTATTATTATTACATGTTTATAACATGCCTGCTTGCCACAAGAGGACGGAGTGATGAACCGATGGATAAATAGACGTGTTGTCCCAGTGTCAGGCTGGGGGTGGGGTGGGGGGGTGAAGGGGGGGGGGGTGTACAGATGTCACTCACTCATGAGTGAATGATGAGACCAGCCGGGGTTGAGCCACAGTCAGCTGAGCCCTGACGGAGGAGGAAGCACACCGATGACATCACCGTTCCCCGGCCCGTTTCTTTTTCTGCATCATGAATTTGTGCAAAACCCAAAAACTCCAACCTGCTCAATCCGCTCATCAGAAGGGAATTCTGTTTGCCTTCACGGCCTCACAGAGGAAGTCCACTGGCCCCGTGTCGGGAGTGAACACGCGGGATGGGCCGCTTTGGCCTCTGCGACCCCCCCCCTGCGTCCGCGTCCGGCCCCGTTTCACCTTGGCCAGCGTCAAAACATCGCCGGGGCAGGAAGCTGACATGAGCTCACCGTCGGGCTATTTCCTGCGAATTCGCGGCGAGCTGTTAACGAGCCGAATGACGGTCGGGGAATGGGGGGCGGGGCGAAGGGAGGAGTCGAGGAAGAGGATGGTCCAGGGAACAAAAGAAGGGGGGAGAGGGTTGGGAGACGAGAGCGGAGCGGTGGAGAGAGAAGGTGAAGGATACAGGTGTGGTAAACATCCTGTGGAGCTGCGTGCGTCTTTGTCGGCATCGAGCGGCCGAGAAACAACAAGAGAACAAAGTTGACTCACTGTTTGGGATGACTGGAAACTGTCTGGTGTGTGTGTGTGTGTGTGTGTGTGTTTAGTGTAAATACAGTGTTATTTTAGACCGGCACCGACTGTTGGTGTTTAACATTTTAAAACAGGATTTTAGTCATTTTCCCTCTCATCCAGATACTGATTGTTGTTCTCATTACTTTTTTTTTTCCAACTGGAATCCGGGCCATTATGGGAGAAAATAACACAAATCTGGTTTGCAGGTGGTCAAATAAAATGAGGCCTCGGGCCACGATTCAGAATGAGTTCAATAATCCGGCGAATGTTCCCGTTTCTGTCACACCGTGGTGAAGCTTGTCTTGTCTTGGGTTTTTGTCTCGTAACTTCCTGTTTTATTTTGAAGTCTAACTCTCCTCTCGTTTCAGGTCACTTGCCCTTCCTCATGTGTCACCGGTCTGATTGTCTCCCCTGATCCCTGATTGTTTCCACCTGTTCCCCATTACCCTCATGTGCTTATAGTCTGCGTCTTCCCTCTGTCCTGTGCCAAAGTGTTTCGTCTCATGGTCGTTCACCAAGGCCACGTTCATAGCCACAGAGCCTTTTTGGAAACTTATTACCAACCTCGAAAGAGCGATTTTTGTTATAGTTTTCATAATCCAGCGTTTGGTTTCTTAGGACATTATTTAGCCTCCACCTCTTAGGAGAGTTTTTGTTTTGATTACTAAACTGCTCACTGGCGCCTCAGCATTTGAGTCCTGATCGGAATCTCGGCCTGACAGTTTCAACCTGTCGGGCTCCCGTGAAGCTCGCCTCCCTGTGAGGGAGTTCACTACTGTGTGTCAACACCGGCTGGTCTTCCTCACATCTCAGGTCAGATGGTGATGCGTGAGGAAATGAATGATCCCCAGTGATGCATTGGGAGTGAGATGTAACGTCCTCAGTTCACTTTGCACCACTTTTAATGAACAAAACAACAGCAACGCGAGGATTGTGCGCGCCACAGTTGTGTACTGTGGGATTTCAACAATTTATTTTAGGGCAGTTGTGTGTTCTCCGGGTTCCCCGATCCACGCGTCTCAGTCAGGCAGGAAGTAGCCGAGTCAGAAACAGGAAACAGGAAGTTATTAGACAGGATGATCTGAGCACACTGGACTGTGGAGTACATCAAGAGAACAACAACAGGCTGCGTGTGTGTGTGCAAAAGGAGGAAGAGGAAGGCGTTATAGAGACGGATAGAGACCAGACTGTACTATCCTGAAAGCAGTAAAGACTGCTGACAACTCTGTGTGTGCGTGTGTGTGTGTACAGTGGGACTGTTCCAACACCTGCACTATCACAGCCAGTCCTCACAACACAGCACTTCCTGAAAACATCACAACACCGCAGGTAAACCTCCAACATGAAGGAAGCGCAGGAAGCACCTGAATAAATGACTCTTCCTGCTGTCATCACCGCGGTGGACTTCACTCTCAGAGGGAACCGGGGGAACCAATAAATAAGAAATACACACCCTCCTCTGTGTCGTGTGTGTGTGTGTGTTACGGCAGGGTGAAGCAGATGTAAATAGATATCTAAAAATGTTCCATTGTGATTGTGTTCGTCTAGAATTTGTTGTTAGTTCTTGGAATCTAGAATTTGTTGTCCTCAATGGCTGATTATTAGAACTGGGTTTGTCGAGGCGACACGTGATCTATTCTCTCAAAGAATTAATGTGTTCATTTTTTGGTTTAATCGATAAGATGTCAGGAAATGGTAGAAAATAATTCTCACAAGTTCTCCAAAAATCATTGTTGTCACACAGCGGCCCAGCTCTCCAAATGAATTCATTTTTCAGTCAAAAAATTAATAAAATCTGCAAATCTGAGAAGTTGAAAATATCAAATGTGCTTCTGCTTCCACCAGGTCATTTATTAAAGACTACACATGTACATTCCTCACACAGGGCAGCTCCAACAGACAGACAGGTGTTTCCCTTAACGGGGAGATGGGGAAGCGGGGTCAGAACAAACTGGCAGTCAGTTAGTGTGTGTGTGTGTCCAGCTGGGCCAGCTGCCAGTAGGCACATAGGTCCCCCGTGGCGTGGCGTGTTGTCTTGTCTGCGTGTTCGCTGGCTCTGGCTTCCTGTGGACACGTGTCTGTTCGATGGGACGGCCTAGACACGAGGAGGGGGGGGCTAAAGTTCTAGCTCTAAAGTTTACTCCATTAGGAGGAACAGTGACACGTTGAGATATTGATATTTTAAAAACAGCATCCGACTTTCAGGAATTGAAAACGATTATGCTATGTTTTGTTCATGAGTTGAACAGCCTGATCCGACTGGAGATGATGGGCGAGTTGTCCAACGTAGCTCCTCCCCCTTCCAACTTCACCTCGACCTCATCAGCAGCTCGTCCGCTGAGCCGGAAGTAAATAGAAACGGCCCATCGGGAAAAAAACACACATTTATATGAGAATAGTTTGAACGTAAGAGGTTTATTTTTTATTTTTTAGATTGAATCTTCAAATGTAAATTTGTGGCCAATTTTGGCAGCCCTTCATTTTTCCAGCTCTGCCCTTGGCTCTCACTCTATTCTCCACATATTGTTTGTCATTGTTCTTCTGACCACGGCGCTGGAGAGGAGTCCTCCCCCCTTTCTTTTCACTCTTTAACTCCAACATGATGAGAGGACGCCAAAAACGACCGAAACCCAAATCTTGAGCACGACACGTCATGGATAGTCTCGCTCTCTCTCTCTCTCTCTCTCTCTCTCTCTCCATCCGTCCCCTCTAAACCTGACGGTGTTAATTGAAAGTCAGGAGAGGGCACTCTCTTGCGGTTTCATTATTAATTTAACACTCAGGGTAACTTAAAGTGCAATTTTCACCCACATGTGGAACAGAAAAATCAATGGCCGCAACAGCGGTGAGCATCAAGGTTGATTCCCGATGCACGGGGGGAGAGACGGGCAGGACGCCTGCTACTTGAAGAAGAGGACTGACACGCGTGTGTGTGTGTGTGTGTGGTGTCTGCGTGTGGTTTTTGCTAAGTGTTCCAGACGCGTGGGCCCTGTTTTGACACCTCTCTCTCTCTCTGTAACACAAACACAAAGACATTATCAGCTGATTAAAAATGACACCTGATGGCGCTGCCGCTGTATTCCTGCGTGTATACAAGCGAGGCGTGTGATCTAAATCATGCTTGTGTGTGTGCCGCCGTTTCTCCATATTTAATTGCGCGCATGCGAGATTCTACCGTCCTATTACCTCTAGCTGTGCCCTCCCCCCCACCCGAGGAATAAATGAGGGGTGGGGGGAAGGTTGGGGAGGGGGTGGGGGGTAAAGGTATATTGCCCAGTAATGCAATCTGTCCCACCAGTTGAGAAATGAGCAGCCTGCCCTTTTGCGGCGAGCGGACTCGCAGATGATTTAGAGCAAGCGGATGGAAAATTCTAATATGTTAGCCTAACCCCGAATGGCTAAGAGCTAATTTATTACAGTCCGCTCCTCCGATGCCTCATCTTCTCTTTTTGTCTTCCTTTCTTCCTCTCCGACCACTCTTTCGCTCTCAAACACAAGGGCGGAGAGCGAGCGGAGCGACGGGACTAAAGTGTATTTAACCCACCACGAGGAGCCAGTTTTGTGGAATTTATTCCCTCCTCGGAGTCGGAAATTGAACTTCATTTAGGGCGCGGCAGTTAATTGAAAATATGCCATCCCGTAAAGCGGGGTAAAAACAAAGTAGAAAAATAGATAAACCGGCAATTTATGGTGAGCTCAGTTGACTCTGCCAAGAACATTACTCTCCTCATCCTCTCATGATGTATGCCTGTACTTTATTTTAGGCAATTTCGAGTGCTTTGTGCTGTTAATAATTTGTGTGTGTTAATTCGGTTATTATAATTTACGACCGAAGCATTATACGGTTGATAAGGAATTACTTCTTTATTGAGGACCACTAATAGCCCCCCCCCCCCTCCACCCGTTCTCACTTCCTCTACCTTCAAAACCAGCCTCACGCCAACTTCACGAACACAAAACCACACAATGCCTCGAATAAAAACAGATTTGCACTCCTCTCTACCTCCATCTGCCTGATGGATCGTGGAGGTCTCCATCGTGGAATATGCCTACTATGAACTATTCGTATACTCTGTCATATTCATTGAATGTATTTTAACTCTAACTCTGTCCTTCTGGTCACATGACATCTATTGTTCTGTCCATCCTGGAGAGGGATCCTCCTCTGTTGCTCTCCTGAAGGTTTCTTCCCTTTTTTCCCCCTGAAGGGTTATATGGGAGTTTTTCCTGATCCGATGTGAGGTTTTGGGGCAGGGATGTCTATGTGGACAGATTGTAAAGCACTCTGAGACAAATTTGTAATTTGTGAAATTGGGCTATACAAATAAACTGAATTTAATGGAATTGAAAGTAGCACTTGAATGGCACTTACTTATGGTATTACTAATGTTATTAATTATGGTATTACGTATGGTATTACTCATGTTATTACTTATGTTATTACTTATGGTATCATTTATGTTATTATTTATAGTATTACTCATGGTGTTACTTATGGTAATACTCATGGTATTAGCTATGATATTACTTGTGGTATTACTTGTGGTATTACTTATGGTATTACTTATGGTATTAATTGTGATATTACTTGTGGTATTACTTATGGTATCACTTGTTGTATTACTTATGGTATTATGTATAATATTACTTATGGTATTACTTATGGTATTACTTGTGGTATTACTTCTGGTATTATGTGTGGTATTACTTGTGGTATTATGTTTGGTATTACTTATGGTATTATTTGTGGTATTACTTATGGTATCACTTGTGGTAAGAATTTCTGGATTCTTGTTGTTCTGAGTTTATCTCATGGTTACATGTACTTATTGTAAGTCTCTTTGTGTAAATGCTTCAGCTAAATCACATGTTATGTTCTGTAAAAAACCCGCTACAGCTGGAAGACGCAGGCCCAGTAAATACACCCGGCTGCGTCTCTAGGTCCATCCCAAACCCAACAGTGCCATCGATGAAGACCACGTTGTCCCCTCCCCCCTCGTTTGCAGGCAGCCAGATGAGGTATTCCGCCGCGATTACCCCTAAGTGGACATGTCTGTCTTGATAAACACTTTATGCAGATCAGCCTCAACTTGTTTTCCCTTTCCTTGAGAGAGGGAGCGAGGGAGAGAGCAGAGAGAGGGAAATAATACCTCTCTAATTGACCCATTTGGCTGCTCCTCTACCCACAGGATGGAGGGGTGGTGGGGGAGGGTGGGAGGGGGCGCGGCTTTTAATGTTTGATCGGCCTAATTTCCCCCAACACATCATTAGCGGCCATCTTCAGCCTCGACTCTTAATAACCTCTTTATGAGGCGAGTGGTTGCCGTTAAAAGTCTTTGTCTCTCTCATCCCTCTCATCCCTCGGCCCGGGTCTCGGACCCTCCTCGTCCTCCTAATTAAGTCAAATGTTTCTGAATTTCCGTCAAATGGGGGGCCCCAAACCTGTTTGAATTGAAAAAGCAAGCGTCTCCTGGACTCCTCCGCCATTTACATAATTTCCTGATCAAGTGAAACGCGCTAATTGTCGACCGTGGTTGTGTTTTTGCGTACAATTGCGCAGCACTAACTCCAAAGCGGGAGGCGCTCCAGAGTTGGGGGATGTGTGTTTGGAAAGCAACAAGCCCTTTTTTACAGGTTTCCCGATCTTGCGCGGCCCCCGGGGGCCGTTTACGCCGCCGCAGTTTTATTACGCTTTGCATCCTAATAACGGGTCAGCGCTGGCAAGGCTAATGCGCTAGAGCGACACGCCACCCATTCCCATTCGTTTGGGCATTAGCAGCATTCTCCCAACGCCGGTTGAGAAGCAATTACCCAAAAAGAAACACGGAACAAAAAGTCACATCAGATCCGTCAGTGTGCGATGCGGCGGGGGCCATGTTGGCAGCGTTTTCCTCCCCCAGGCCTCATCGTTGGAGGGTGTAGTTGATAGTGATAGCAGTCCCTTATAGAGCTTTTAATATTTATATGAAAACATCCTTTGGCTGCCTTTTTCACATTGGCAGACTAATGGGAATACCACATGTAATCTCCAGCCACATTTATACCGTTGTAGATAAAATACTAATGCTTGTGTGGCCCTGTGTGATATGTAAAAGTACGTTTATGTCGGTCAGGAATCCCAGATGAGAATTGATTAAAGCGGGAACTTCTAATATTGTTTTCATGGCGTATGGGGAGTTTCCAGCTAATGGCAGCATGTTGACATCCTGCTCATTCTCTCTGTTTGTGTGTGTGTGTGTGTGTTCCTATACCTCTATCCCGGTGGGGACTTTAACCTGAGTGCACACAGACCCATGGGGACTCGTGTCAGCGTGGGGACCAACAATTAGGTTTTGTTCAGTTCACTCTTCCACTTCCACCGCAGAAACCTCTTTTGAATACCTGCACATGGCAATTTGTTTTTAGGATAGATAAAGTTAACTGAAGAATCTTTGTTACAGTTTCTGTGAGGAACATTTAATTAGTTAAGCAGTCTCATTTCAAAGCAGATGTTCTTGAATGACCGGCAGTCAGTAAACAAGACCATCATGGAGGTTCACCAGAATGGTCTTCAGCTCAGAAACCAACCGGAGGCCAGAGCCGGCTGGAGGAGGAGCGCTCCATTGTTCTCCTGTTCCGGGGGGAAGAGCTTTGTGTCGATGCCCATGCGTTCCCAGCTTAAGGAGAGGTTTTCTAAAACTGCCACTGCAGCCCTGATTCAATGTGTCATGTCACTGCACGAGCAGAGACAAGCAGAGCGACACAACACAACACCAACCACTGTGACGGTTCAAATGCATTGCCAACTTCACCTCTGTGGAGGAAACACATGGATACAAGCCATGTTTAAGGGGCCATATGAAAAAGCACTGAATCAGGTTTTGCTTCCTGTTGTTTGAAAAAGTCAATGAAGTGAAATCTCTTTAGTTTGAAATGCTGATTGAAAAGGACTGTTGTTTAAGACTGTCTTTGAAAATTCTGACCCTATCTTTTAAATATGCCATTTACTATTTAAAAAAAAGCTTAAAGCTTTGATAACGTCCATTTCCCCATAACTATAACTTAATTATGACATTTCTTTTGCCAATACCATCAATCATATGAATTAACCTTTTGATCACTGTGTTTCCCTTTCATTGTGTGTGCGTGTGTGTGTGTGTGTGTCTGTGTCTGTGTGCATATTTACAAGTTAATGAGAAATACATGAATTCCCCCGTCATTAAGTCCTTTTAAAACCCAACCCGTCCACGTCTCAACGTTTGATGAGGTAACACTGACACCCCCCACTCACCACCCGTCACCCCCACCCCCAAGTGTCTGTGCCCTCCCCTCTCTGACAGCCAGGAAGGTGTGGCAGTGTGTGTATCCGATTGGCTATCAGAGGCCGACTCTCTCGCCTCTATTTATGCCGTTTGCCATTCACACCAAATGGTTATTAATTACCAGACGGGACGAGAGGGGGAGGAGCCAGCTGCCCCCGGTGCTGGCATGGAGGTGGCTGGCATCTCGTACAACGTCTCGAAATTTTGATGTGTAATTTGTTTTTTTCTCTTCATAAAGAGCATCAATGTGTGCAAACTGTCTGAGTCTAAATCAAGAGACTTTCCCCCGTCCTTTCTTAGAGTTAGATGAGCAGATCAATACCT
This sequence comes from Pseudoliparis swirei, assembly GCF_029220125.1. Lineage (NCBI taxonomy): Eukaryota > Metazoa > Chordata > Actinopteri > Perciformes > Liparidae > Pseudoliparis > Pseudoliparis swirei. The sequence goes on along the minus strand of NC_079395.1, from coordinate 19,511,144 downwards.
CTCTCGAGCTCAGGGGAACCGCTTGCTTTACTCTCTTCAAAGTTAAAGGGGCAGTTCACCCCAAAATAAAAGTACACATTAATACACACGTTTTTCTCTAAAACTAGGCAACACACACCGAAACAATTCAGATTGATTAATAGCACAACAGGTAACAGGAGTACTCTCTATTTTAAGGACAACTGTCCCTTTAAGAAACAAGCCTAAGAACCCATCTGAAGGTCACTAATTCACACGGTGTGTGTGGGTTGTTCGCGTGTCCAAGAGGAGTCAACCGCCGACTCTACTAAAGTCTTTGAACACATCATTTAGTTCAGACTCAGTGTACATGCACGGGCATCCGTCCCCATTGCAGCCCCGAGACAAGTGAGGTAGACTAAAAACAGCTTTGAAAAGACTCTCGGTTTGTGGAAAAATAAGTCGATTTGCATCGGAAACAAGTGGAATCACCTCGCCACCTTTTCTCACGTTGTGTAAAATAAGATGGATACTTTTCAAAGCATGTTGCCACGAACACGCTCTCCCTCCTTTTTTTGCTCCCCCCGTTTCTCTCTTTCACACAATAGCCTGACACCACATAGCTCTTCATCAGGTGCCGGCCGTCGGGGCCTCTCGCGATTACCTTGTCCCCTGATTGCCTCCGCACGGGAAGGGGGAGGGCTTTTTCTTACAAATTAGCGGATAAATAGATACCCCACCCCCATCGCCTCCATTCACCCCTCTCTCTCTCTCTTCCACAAACTCCACCCATCCTCCCTGCGCCTAATGACGGGGGCTGGGGAGCAGTAATGAAAAGCTATACATCACAATCAGCCGGACAGTCCTATTCATGGCTATGCATTATGCTCACTAGTCATAATCATCGGCGCGCTGACAGAGGGAGAGATGTGGAGAGAGAGGGTGAAAGGAGAGGAGAGTGTGATGGAGAAAGCGACGGTGTGAAATGGTCTGAGGAGGAGAAGAAGTTATGAAATTGCAGGTAAAAAGAAGAGAGGACGGGGTGAAACTCTATCAGGGCAGAGCAGGTGCTGCTCCCTCTTTCAGTGCGTTTACATGATGGTATAATTCAAATCTTGCTTTAGTCGGACTATGCTATCTTTTGGGGGATCTGCTATTATCCCAATATACATGGCAGTGAGTAATTCGAATCATTGGCCGAAAGCATGTCATATCCGATACGATAGGCGGCGCTGTTTTCATTACAACTCGTGGTGATACAGCCATTTCCGCTTGACCTCTTCACCACTACCAACAACAACCAACAACAACAACATCAACATTTCGAGAAAGATGGCGAACAGAGAGCAAGGCGAAGCTACATCCCTCTACTATTCTTGCATGATGTTAATAGTGACATTATCGTCTCTTTCGACTCTTTTGACTTCCGGGTCACGACATGGGAGGGAGGGGGGAGGACGGCGGCGGGATCTCAAGCAAAGACGCAAAGTCCAGTTCCTAATCCAATTCACCGTTACATGCCGCGATAGTCGAATTATCAACCGGATCGGATCGAGTTATCCAGGGGTGTTAATCGGATCGTAGTCGGACCGCACATAGTCGAACAAAGGTGTTTACATGAAACGGATAATTCAATTTCAGTCCGACTAAGCCAGTTATTCGAATGCATGTAAACACGGTCTTTATCTGCTCTGTTTTTGAGCATCACCTCTGAAACGAATGCACTGTGACGCTGATATAATAGTTTAATAGTTGCGATGGGATTGTGAGAACTCCAGCGAGCAGCGCCAGAACCACATGACCAATGTGCCGCCGTAGCTCAACGGCGTCCTGGCCAGTCCAGTAAGTCGATATCTTGCCGCACGTGATGATTTACGCCCGTTGGCAACGCTCAGTGCCAATGCAGGAGGCAGTGTGTCCTTTAAAGAAATTATCACAGAAATAAATTAAAAGTCTGGGCGTGTAGTGCTTCCTGCCCAGTTCCGACAATTAATGTTGACCTTTTTTTCCCCAAACCGTAACTCGCAATTTCTTCTTCTTCTTCTTCTTCTTCTTCTTCTTCTTCTTCTTCTTCTTCTTCTTCCCGAACCCTTAATCAAGTCTTTTAACTGCTTAACCTTCACAGCTACCTTAAGGCCCTCACACGCAGGGTGATGACGGCCATCTTGCAGGACGGCTTGTCTGTGGGAGACGGGGGTCCCATAAAATATACTTCTTGCGTCAGGCGGTGCAATATCCAATCTTCAGAAGCGCTGGTCAGTGTGCGATGAGTGCGATAACGGACGGTTAACTGTCCAGAACTTGCGTCGTCCATCTGCGTCACTCTTTTTAGTCCGCGCAGTGTGTACGATTTTTGTAAAATCAAAAGAATGGTGTGAAATAGGGCGTGGCAATATTCATTGTTATTTTGATATTGTATTATATGTTGACTGTTTTACGGTTTCACAAAAAACGTTGGATTTACTGTCTCTTTTAACTATATTTACCGATTCACATTCAATACTGTTAATGCACATTATTAGTGATGATTAAGATACATGTGATTGCGTAAATATTTGGTAAAAGCACCAATGGTCAACCCTCTGGTTTCATCGCCGACTACTGGAATACAAACAAAGACAATATTTCTTGCCTGGTAGCCCTGTCCTGTGTAATATAAAGACACTGAACTGTGGCTTTTATTCTCTTTGGTACGAAACAAAATAATTTCTGAGATCTCGGGAACAGTGCTAAAAATATGTTGAACATGGCAACATGTCTAGCGGTTTCTCGATACCAAGTACGCTAAATACAGTCTGGTGAGGCTCACTGGTCCCACAAGCAGGACCTCAAATCTCCAAAATCGTCGGGGGCATATGTTGAAGTTGGTTGAATCTCGTCAAACCGACCACAGATGTGATGCTTAAACTACTAACTTCTCACCTGAAAACATCCTAGAATTACATTCCGTGACTCAACGACAGTAGTATTTAGAAAATGTCAAATTTCAGTCGTGTATTTTCTCCTCCAGTATTGTTCCCTGTCGCTGGTGCGAAATGCATTCTGGGAGTCACCTCCAATTCATGCCGGGTAAAATGGGCAGATCAAGTCACATCCTGGCATTTTGACCGTGATTGCCGAGGAGCAGACTTTAGAATTAGAACAAGTACTCGGGTCACGAATGATTTCACAAGGAGATCTTTTTAGTGGCGAGATCTGAGCAGATGTTTTGTACACAGACTGTTTATAAGAAGTATAAGACGCCGTTATGGTGACGTCACCAGCTGGTTTATGGACTGCTGATTGGAACCCTTGAGCTTGGAGATTTGTTCGTCGCCATCTTTGGTCACGGCTGTAGTCATCTTGGCTTTTTGCAACCGGTGAACAGAAGTTATATTTGGAATACGGAGGAGTGACGTAGGCACGCTGTTAACGGCTCGGCGACTTTTCAATCACAATAAGTCCGCCCTGAAGATGCTCGATGCTCTATTTGACTCTGTATTGAAGAAGTCTTGCAACTAGAGATTGAGACCGTGAACTCATGTTTACAATGTTTACTGAGGGAATAAATCTAGTGAGAAGTAGAGTCATTTTCTCATAGACTTCTATACAGCCAGATGAGTCGCCCCCTGGTGGTCAGTAGAAAAAATACACGTTTTATGGCACTTCCGCATCGACTTCACTTGTCGGAAACCGGAGGCTGCCTCTTGGTTTTGTCTGGTACAACGTTACCATGACCAGTACAACCTTCATCTCCTGAAGCAAAGCCAAGCTGGGAGTAGACTTTAAAAAGCAAGAATAGAAGAAGAAGACGTGATTACAGGGAAGACACAATATGGACTTTTCACACAACCATCCTTTCTTCTTTTTCCATATATAAATATACACACACACACACACCCACAAGGTGAAAACTGTATTTCTGCAGCTCATTAACCAGAATATTGGCTTATTTGGCAGCCACTGCCTGCTGAGCCTGCTCTGCCACCACCACCCTCAAGACGGTAAATTGTAGAAGGTGTGTGTGTGTGTGTTAGAATATGCAGCCGCTATGTGTAGGTGCGCTTGTATGGGTTTCACATTTGTTTATTGGCGGGAGGTAGGCAGCAAGCAAGCGGGGCGCAGGAGAGATGAGGAGATCGGCAGAGGAGGAAAAAAAACCCAAAAGAGTGACGGATACAAAGTAAGAAAATGATAGAGGAACACACGTTCACCCAGAATCCTTTGGGGCGGGAGCTTTGTATTAGGACAAAGCTGCGTAATAAAAGTTGGATCACAAAATCACTTTGACTACAGCTGGAGAAAAAAGAGAACTAGACCGGCTTAAAATGCCCAGGGGACAAATAATAAGGTTCTCCTATCAAACATTTCGGGGCCCCTCCGTTGCCAGGTGTGTGTGTACAAGTGTGTGCGCTTGTGTCCGCGACACAGTGTGAGAGGAGAAATTGGAGATGTAGAAACATTTATATCTCACACACGCACGCACACACACACACACGTATGCACACACACACACACCTTTGCAGTCTGTTTTTATAGACTGGTCGCTTACAAGCCACCAAATGTCACTGCCGTTGTTAATCCCAAACAGCCTGCCTAATGAGACCATACTTCACACACTCTGCTGTGTGTGTGTGTGTTTGTGTGTGTGTTTGTGTGTGTGTGTTTGGTCTATAGTATGTATATGTTAACATGTCTATGAGAGGCTATGCATGTTTGAAGTGTGTGTCACCCCTGACCTTGCCCTCACCCACATCTCGTTCCGTCTCATTAAATATGTATATCTTATCCCACCACCGCTTTATTTTTCTCTCTCTCTCTCACTCATCCCGCAGACACACACACACACACACACACACACACAGAGAAACCGAGGGTTGGAGAAAGAAGCCTGCTAATGGGTGAGGTGGAGATGGCGATGGAGGCAGGGGCATACGGAGTGGCGGAGCAGAGGCTATAGAAGCCGGTTCCGCGTGGTCACGTTTTTCACTCTCTCTGTATTTCACCGCGTCTCTCTCTCTCTCTCTCTCTCTCTCTCTCCCTCTCCGTGTGTCTTTGTGTCCAGTGAATCTCGATCCAATCCGGCCTAATGAGAATGATGTGGCACGCCGATAAAGCGCGGCCTCCCCGTAAAACACCAGAGCATCCCGAGCATTAATTATTGAGTGGTCTGAGGGCGCCGCTGGAGGCGTTTACAAGAGGAGAGAAACATGGCGCTGACCCACAGGGCGGTCAATCACCATCGGACGAAGCTTTGTGCCGAGATGTTTTGCAGCGGATTGTCTCTTTCGAGACGTTGATAATCTCATCGTGATTAGACGCGTCTCCTCGAAGGTGAGAAGATTTAGGAGATGCGGCGGGCAGGTATTAACAGGCAGTACAATGGTATAATACACTGACCATTACCATAGAGTTCATTCAACAGAGCATTGGTTATCAACCTTTCTTCACTGATGTAGCCCCTGTGAAATATTTTTTTAGGCCAAGTACCCCCTACCAGCACAACACAGCAGTGTAGGCCATCGGTGTCTGATGTAATATATACAACACCTTGTAAACAACTGATTTTCAGCTGGCGCATGCGCAAAGGGTAGACCTCATTGAAACACATTTATTTTGAGTTGATATGCACACCATCTAACCTAAATAAATCTAATAAATGAAAGAATTCATACATTTTGTGTTCCACCCATTAAATATAAATATCTATTTTTGTAATTGATTTATTTAAATGTATCAAACAATATTTAAATGTGTCACCTCGAAGAAGGGCTTGAATCGTTTTTGTGAGTGTAACCTAAATAAATCTAATAAATGAAAGTATTCATACATTTTGAGTTACACCCATTCAAAATAAATATCTTCATTTTGTAATTGATTTATTTAAATGTATCAAACAATATTTAAATGTGTCACCTCTAAGAAGGGCTTGAATCGTTTTTTTGAGTGAGTGCCTTCACGTACCTCCAGGGGTAAACGTACCCCCATTGGAGAACGACTGAACCAGACCAACGTTTACCACGAGCCAGGAAGACCAGTGCACACTCTGCACGCCAGACAGTGCCTGACCAGGGGAAGATTTCGTTTAAATCCTACAGCTAGTTTGGGTTTACAGATCCGGGTTTAAAATGGGGCCGTCTAGCCGGCCATATGGGGGCGTCGTAAAGAGACAATGTCATTGGTTAAAGGAGAGTTTGGGATGCAGGCAGACCCCTGGAGGGTTTTATCAGCCACTAAAATTGCAATCTGGAACCTGGCTTCTCATTTCACTGTCAAACGTAAAGATGCTAACATCCTAAATATTTGCCCTGACCTGATCCCAAGCACTTCACGCTTTGAGATAAGTCGCCCAACTTCGCCCACGTTGAAAAGGAAAACTTTAGTCGCTTCATCGAGCAGCGTCAAGTTGATCAGATTTTCACGCACACGCACAAGCACACGCACACGCACACACGCTGGAACACACATTCACCAAGGTGACAAGCGACGGGGGCGAAACTACGATCGATGGCCAAACAGAGAATCGGCTGGTGTAAAATGTGTGGGTGATCATGTTTATGTGTGTGTGTGTGTGTGTGTGTGTGAAAAGCCAAAACAATGGCCCATCAGATTGAAACTGACTTCACCTTGTATCTTTTGGCCCCGGCTTGCGACAATAGATTGGACAGGAAATCCAATGGAGAGGGGGATGGAGGAGCAGAAGAGGAAAACAGATTGCATACTATGTGTGTGTGTGTGTGTGTGCATGCGTGAACTGCATGTGCACATATATAAGTTGCAATATGTTTTCATAATGCATGAATGTGGGAGGACGTGTGCGTATTCTGATGTGTATTAGATCAAGATGTGTGTGTTCATTTGACATTGTCGTGGTTACGCAGGTGTTTGCATGTGTTTGTGGGTGAACGTGAATGTGTGCGTGTTTGTGTGTGTGTGTGTGTGTGTTTGTGTGTGTGTGATGGGTGACCCGGCCCATTTTAATCTGTGGCAGAGAGAAGATGTGGTGAAAACCATTATCACCGTCTCCCTGTCGCTGATAACAGCTCGCTAATCTGTTTGCTGGAGGTATTGAACAAATGCATTTGTGCCACGGACGGACAGGGAGAGGGGAGGGAGGGTGTGTGTTTGTGTGTGGATAGAGGGGGGGGGGGGGGTGTTTGATGAAAAATTAAAGGATGAGGAGGTTGGGAAAACTTCCCCGACAGCGGTGGCCTCCTCGCCGTGCCGACGAGGAAAGGTGGGAGAGATGAGGACAGAGACGGAGCGGGAGAGGGGGGGGGGGGAGCAAATTGAGGGAACGACAGAGACAGATGAAAAGAAATGAGAAGAAGGAGAAAGACTGGATTAAAAAAAACAAGGAAAGGGGAGGGAGAAGAGGAAGAGACGAGGAGATGAGGGAGTCATGAGAACAGAGGCGTTGTTGCTCATTGGTTGTGCGACACGACCTTGACCTGTGACCTTTAAGGCACCTCAAACGGTCTCTTACAGTATTCTCTTCAGTAGACGGTTTCAACAGGCTGCTCCGAGAGCTTTGAAGTGAATGCGTCGAGGCTGTTTCTCATCCAGCGCTACGCCTACGAAGAAGGAGAGCACAATTTGAGATGTTCCCCGAAACCCAAACAAAGTAGTTTTGTTCCGTACACCTAAATAACTTTTTCAAAATATTTCCATAAACCCAGTTGTGTTGTGTTCTGGTACAAAACGTGGACCCATAAGCAGCACTCAAAGAACATTTCAGGTTGAGACAAAAAAAAAAGGTTTATTACTCCAAAAACAGCACTGTGGCGAACGAACAGTAGAACCAGACTAAACACACGGGAACGAGACACCGGTGGAAACAATGAGGGCGGGGCTAGCAATATCACAGGAAACAAAGAGACAGGGAAACAGAGTAAACAAGAGACGGGGACTTCAAAATAAAACAGGTCGCAAGACATAAAAACTTCAGATCACGATTCTTTTCCCTAACTAAGGAGTTCACAATATTTTCTTTAACTTAACTACGTAGTTCCCGATCTTTTCCTGAACCTAACTAAATATTTCACAATCTTTTCTTGAACTAACTAATTAGTTCACGAGTAGTTAGGTTCAGGAAAAGTACTTTATCGGCGCTGCTTAAACTCAGAAAGTCAACCTTTTCTTTTCCCACACACTTTAAAAAATATATTGACAGGAGGATTTCTCACAGACAAAAAAGGGGAGTGGCTCCCCTCGCGTCTTGTAAAGGAACCCAACATACTGAGACTCATCCGCTGTAAAGGCCACGCGCCTGAAGACCTTCCGATCCTATGAGTCTACATTTATGGGAATGAATGGATCTGAGACCAATGACAGAGAAGAGAACGGGGCGGGGTCGTAACACCCTGAGCACACACACACACACACACACACACACACACGCTCCTACACACGTTGTATCCCCCGTGTCTCTCTCTCTCGTCATCTCATTACCTTCGCATTGAAAATGCCGGAAGGTTATGTTTTGATCGCCGTGTATTTATTTATTTATTTATTTGTATGCGTGTTATTCGCAAAACTCAAAAAGTATTGAACCGAATCGCATGCAATTTGGTGGGATGATTGTTTATTATCCGGGGACCAGTTGATTAGATTTTGGGATCGATCGGGTCAAAGGTCAAGGTCAAAGGTCATGAACAGGTCAAATCTTCTTGAATCACATGGAATTTGGTGGGATGATTGGTTATTATCCGGGGACCATTTGATTAGATTTTGGGATCATTCGGGTCAAAGGTCAAGGTCATGGAAAGGTCAACATCTTTTTTTTACCATAGCACGATAAATTTTTGTCCAATTGGCATGCAACTAATGCCAAAATGTTCATAATTCAATGCCCAATCTTGTGATATGCGAAGGTATGCGCTCTACCGAGTGCCCATTCTAGTTCAGAATGTAACGTCTCTATCATCTTCTCTTTTACACATTCTTACTCATTCTTTTCCATTCCTTTTTTTTGTATCCCGTCTTTCTCTCTCTAACAGTATGTCTCACTCTCTTGTGTCATCTCTTCACCCCCGCTATCTCGCTATCTCCTCCCCCCACCGCCCCCTCCACCCCCTGCTCTGCCGAGGCCCTGGGGCACCATCCCGCTGCACAGGCTAACCCTTGTATAAATTTTCCAATTCCAATTCCTGCAGGATTATGGCATGGTGGTGACGAGGGGACATTTCCTCTCTGATTATATATGTGATTCAATGGCATGATTATTGGCGCCGTGTGTGTGTGTGTGTGTCTAGATGGAGGAGGTGATGATGTTGAGTGGGGACAGAGACCTTGACCTCACCCAGGGGACAATGGACATTCTGCCTCTCTTCTCTCTCTCTATTCGCACTCAACACACACACACGTGAACGAGTACATCCGCGCACTCCATCCCCTGAAATCCATACACACACACACACACACACACACACACACACACACACACACACAGAGAGAGCCCTCTCCAACCTAGCCCTGAGGTGAGGGGCTGTAGATGGCAGACATGGAGATTGGTTTTTAGTTAAATGTCAGTGGAGGTGAAAGTACTGCCCATAGGCATCTCTCTCTCTCTCTCTATTCCTCGTTCTGTTTCTGATGACAACCTATGTCTTCCTTTCACCTTGCCTCTCTTTCTTTCTGTCAATGCAGTTTCCTCCATCCTCATATCCTCATAGAATACCTGAAACAAAGTGAATCACATACACATACACAAACACACACACACACACACACACGCACACACACACACACACACACACTACATTGGTCAATTAGATGGCTACCATGTTGTGTTCAAATTAATTATCTGATTTATTTGATAACAATCATTTAGGATAGGAATATATAAGCATTTTTGCAACCTATATCTTTTCAGTATTTCTGTTTTGTATATTATATTGAATAATATTGAATTGTATTGCAATGATTGAAGTAAGAAAAATTGAATGCATTTTTTGCAACCGAATACAAATCAGATATCAGAGTAATTAGTAATTACGACCTCCTAAGACTAGCTCCAAGCGACTTGTAATACATCATTCAAATTACTAATGCTAAGAAATTACTATTTAGAATAAAATTACAATAATGTATTCCCTCATCATTTTAAGTGTGTATATGTATGCAAATAACCACAATACATGACAAATGAAAAAGATAACTTTTTAAGATATTCTCTCGTGGTTTCCACTGACTCCCAAAGCCTTGCTTTCAATAATAATCAGAGAAAAATAAATCGGAATAAAAAATCTGAACTGGACCAGAAAGTTGAAAACTATCCCGTGAATCTTCAGCCCGCCTTTGAGGAGCGTTTCAGCTCCTGGTTCAGTCGCCCGGCCCGCAATTCGACCATTAACATTCCAACAGTCCACAAAAATCAGCGTGTGCCAGTTTCAGGGCGTCAAATGACGTCACATGTGAGACGACGGGGAGGTTTTACGTCCACGATGTGAGACGACCTCAGAGCCAGTCGGGCGTGCTGGTTGAGCTTATGTGCCTCTAACCATTAGTGTTAGAAATTGGGCCATAAATAGTGCGATCTAACCCAGTGTGGCGTCATCGTGGGCCCGAGTTCGGGGCGATGGGCCATTAAACAAGAGCGGGTATATTGTTGCGTGTCATGGTGACAGGTGTGCAGAAATATCCCAGGAATATCCCAGATCTCTTTAAAATGTGTTTCTTTTCGCTCTCTTCATAAGCCTTTTTTTCTTTCTTTAATCATAACAATAGTAAAATATTATTATCCCCCTGTATGCGTGTTTTGTTTATATTTCAAATAAATCACTTTATCATTGAACTTTGATACAGCGTTGTTTGCAAAAGCCTCATCTGAGTATCGTAAGAGCGATAACCGGCCCGAGACACAAACAGATCACCGACGTTCAACATAATGCCGCGCACTTGAAATTTGATTTCCAGGACGAGAATGAAGCAAGATAACTACGTTCTTCAAAAGGCCGTGTTAGAGAGAGGCGACAGACTATTATGGGCTGTTATAACATCTCTAGAGGATACAGCCGGCTCATGAGCCGCCGTAATGGGATGCCGTGTGGTCATTTCGTAAAAGTGCAACGATCAATCATTTAATTTTGAAATTAAATTGTTATGATTTGATTCCATTTGATTCATCGACGATCGCAGCACTAAGAATTGACAAAAGGTTTTCCTTAAACGGTGCATCAAATGACCAGATGTAACATAATTGTGGCTCAGAATAAAGAGAATTATCATCCAATTATTCTGCAGTTCCTCTCAGCTTCGATGCATGTTGGCCCCTTTAAGCTCAACGTTTAGATGTTTACAGCTCTTCGGTTTGGATCCGGCCCCTTCCCGCTCTCATCAGCACCGTCTCCAGCTCAACCCACTGCAAACCCCCAGACCGGCACCAAGTGGATTAAATTAGCCGCGAGCTGGCAACCAGAGTGGATCATTTAGCTGCGGAAGCACTGGATAGTAAATATTGGATGTGTAAATAGGTTCTGATGTGATGATTATGTGTCCGCGTTACCATCGGCGCAGAGTGTTCAGAATAGATGGAATCGACCAGGTAGTCGCTCGGCCTTCGCGGGCCAGCTGGCGGCGAGTGTGCGGCACAGATTGTGCGTCAACGTGCCAGCAGCTGCCGCTCCTTGTGAACACCCGACCAAAGAGAAGCAGGCTGCTGTGCATCTGTTGCAGCCTGTGGTTGGAACAATGTGTATTAGTCATAAAGTCCACGAATAGTCAACGCGAACGTCTCGGTCTTTTCCGTGAGTCGCCGAAGACAAAAGCAGAAATGAAAGCGCCGATATTTTGACTCGGGTTGTTGTCGGTTTGCTCCCATAGGCGGAGATTTGACAGCTAGATCATGCCAAAGACTCGGGATGAAAAAGTGCTTCAGAAAGCTGGCTTCCTGTCTGGAGTGCATATTTGAATACTTATGTCTGTGTGTGTGTGTGTGAGTGTGTGTTTGTTGCGACCCATCCTGTTTGACCCCAGATGTGTCAATCATCTCAGGGTGGCAGTTGTCAAACTGGTATTCACATCAGCAGGGCCAGAGGGGTGACACACACACACACACACACACACACACACACACACACACACACACACACACACACACACACACACACACACACACACACACACACACACACACACACACACACACACACACACACACACACACACACACACACACACACACACACACACACACACACACACACACACAATGTGCTTAAGGGTTGTTATTGCCCTAACATCGGCCGTACGTTGTCTGTCCACCAATCTGATCACACGGACCACTAAACCTCCATACTGCCCCGAAATCTGCGTGCGTGTGTGAGCGCGTGTGTGTGTGTTTACCGCACGAGTGACTGCCTGACAGCTGTCACAAAGCCTGAAAAGCAACAGACCGTACGCATGGTGCGCGTGTGTGTTTGTGTTTCTCTGGGATGGATAGATTGAGTGTGAGGGTGTGTGTGTGTGTGTGTGTGTGTGTGTGTGCGCGCCCTCTGGACATGAGAAAAGGTCAGTGTCTGCTAGCTGTTTGACTGTTTGCTACACTGGGCCGATGTTACAAACACACATTTGGCCACAGAAGAACACTGATTCACAGCAGATGGTAGTTGTTAAAGGGGGATCATACACAAACACACACACACACACTCTCTCACACACACACAAACATACAAACACTCGCACACTCATACACACACTCTCACACGCACACACACACACGCACACACATACAAAAACACACATGCTCTCTCACACACACCCACACACACATTCACACACGCTCACACACTCACACGCTCACACACACACAGACACACTCTCACACACACAAACATACACACACTCACACACACACACACATACACACACCCACACACACCTGCCGGCGTGGACACACCGATACATAGAAAAGACACTAATTCAAAGTTTCAACAAATATAAACAACACAACTTGCAGATTTAAGTAAATCAAGGGAGGCTTTATTTTTTCTTAAACATTTAATTTATCGAGTCTTTTTTAAATGATTTCTTCTACTTCTCCTTTTTTAAATAAAATGATTGAAGCAGCAGAATGTCAACGGGGAGACGCGAGTGGAAAATGTTTCTGAACTTGAGGACCGCCCCCTCACCGAGGTGGAGGTTAGATTCCCACAGCGACCGCACAGCTCCGCGGAACACTTTGTGTTTATATTCCATCCTATTAGCTTCGGCCCTTTGACACCAAGGACTAAACTATATCGCAGCATTATCGTTATTCCAAACCCTCAACAATGCTCTTCTCGCCTCGCTCGAGTGCGGCCTCCATTCGGAGCCAAAGCGCGGCAGGAAGCCCAATGGCAGGGCGAGGGGGGTTAGGGGGGAGTCGGGGGGGGGGCACCAAACGAGCCAATTTGGAGCCACAAATGGGCCGAGCATAACGCTCTCCCATAGTTACACAGCAGAACAAAGCACAGAGGCGGGGAGCGAATGTGACATTAGTGGCCCCGAGTGTCGTCCCTGTAGGCCGATACGCTGTCCATCTGCATGTGTGTGCGTGGGTGTGTGTGTGTGTGTAATGACAGTGAATGCGCGAGGAGAAGAAACGTCCATAACTCTAGGAAATCCTCCACAAAGCGCGTCGCCGCACATGAAGAGTGGCATGAATAAGTAATGAATTACTCATTAGCCGTCACTCATTGGAGAAGTGGAGTCATTAATGGCGGCTCTGATTCATGGCACTACTTACAGCCGACCGCCTCTGAAGGGAAGCGCTAATTGATAACGCTGCTCGGTACAAAAGAGTCATGTGACACCAACACCAACACTCACGCTGCCTCTCGCTGCCCGTTTGAAGGAGAACGCCAGCTTTTCACGACGAAGGTGTCGGGGTTCTTCGTCGGACAGGAAAGCGGTGAGCGTGCAGGTAGTCCAACTGTAATCTGTGGTGAATGTTTAAGTATCAACTAATTGAACCGACTTCCTCTTCTCTTTGCAATACGTTTGGCTAACCCAAGGTGTGGGGGGGGGGGGGGGCGAGGGTGCCTCAGGACCCTCTTCTTGCTACTCTGGATTTCAGCAATGTTTTTGTTTTTTAAATAAGTTTCCTACACCTGTCATGGTGGTGGTGGAGCGAAAGCTCATGCGCAGAGGAACCAGCCATGCAGGAGTCCAGGTGAAGTGGAACAAAAAACTCTATTTTACTCAGCAAAAGTTGAACGTAGAAACTCAGGTTGAAGGCAACACTAGAGACTAACAACACAGGGAATGTACAACAGGTAACAACGACAGGACTCGACAAAGACAGGAGTTAATGAGGACAATCTGGCAGGGGACAAGGAAAAGAATGGGAGAATATATATGGGGGGAAACCACAGGTGTAGGGCATGAGCAATCAGGGAGGCAGAGGAGTGGATGAGGGCAGGTGTAGGCAATTAGCAATCAAGAGACAGACACTGGGGAGACACACTCCCAGCGGTGGGACGGGAGGAGCGGCAAGGAGGACACGCCCCCCCATGCACCATGGACTCGACAGTTCCAGAAATGGAGGCGTCCACTAATCAAACTAAAGCCCAGAGTGGATCGTGGGTTCCCTCGTTGGACCACTTTCTTTTCTTTTTTGTGTGACAAATTGGAGTCAAACTGGATTTTCGAACCCAGCTCCTGAAACGAGGAAATGAAGACAATAAAAATGTACGTGAACAACATCTGAGCGATTGACAGCAATGGATGGCATTTTCATTAAGGAGCCGACGTCCCCGGATCTCGGGGAGTAACCGGGCCCAAAACTTTTGAGACCAAAACCAAACTGAAATGCGCCTAAAAGTATGTTGTTCATTACACTGCACAGCCCCAAATCAACTCACAACTAGAACGGGCACTCGGTAGAGCGCATACCTTCGCATATCACAAGATTGGGCATTGAATTATGAACATTTTGGCATTAGTTGCATGCCAATTGGACAAAAATGTATCGTGCTATGGTAAAAAAAGAGTTTGACCTTTCCATGACCTTGACCTTGACCTTTGACCCGATTGATCCCAAAATCTAATCAAATGGTCCCCGGATCATAACCAATCATCCCACCAAATGTCATGCGATTCAAGAACATTTTGACCTGTTCATGACCTTTGACCTTGACCTTTGACCCAATCGATCCCAAAATCTAGTCAACTGGTCCCCGGATAATAAACAATCATCCCACCAAATTTCATGCGATTCGGTTCAATACTTTTTGAGTTCTGCGAAAGATTTTGACCTGTTCATGACCTTTGACCTTTGACCCGATCAATCCCAAAATCTAATCAACTGGTCCCCGGATAATAAACAATCATCCCACCAAATTTCATGCGATTCGGTTCAATACTTTTTGAGTTCTGCGAAGATTTTGACCTGTTCATGACCTTTGACCTTTGACCCGATCGATCCCAAAATCTAATCAACTGGTCCCCGGATAATAAACAATCATCCCACCAAATTTCATGCGATTCGGTTCAATACTTTTTGAGTTCTGCGAAAGATTTTGACCTGTTCATGACCTTTGACCTTTGACCCGATCGATCCCAAAATCTAATCAACTGGTCCCCGGATAATAAACAATCATCCCACCAAATTTCATGCGATTCGGTTAAATACTTTTTGAGTTCTGCGAAAGATTTTGACCTTTTCATGACATTTGACCTTTGACCTTTGACCCGATCGATCCCAAAATCTAATCAACTGGTCCCCGGATAATAAACAATCATCCCACTAAATTTCATGCGATTCGGTTCAATACTTTTTGAGATTTGCGAATAACACGCATACAAATAAATAAATAAATAAATAAATAAATACACGGCGATCAAAACATAACCTTCCGGCATTTTCAATGCGAAGGTAATCATGTAATTGTCATATAACGTAGACACAGCTACAGGGAGCACTTCAGGGTTAACTGTCTTGCTCGAGAACATATTTACTAGGGCGGGGATCGAACCACCAACACCCTGACTGAAAGACGGACATGCTAACCACTGACCCACAGCCAGTGTTCAATGAGTTAGAACTTTTTTGTCATTGGTTGATGGTGTTCTCCACCACTGTTAACAGGTGCACCACCTTTAGTGAATGTTTCGTTTAGGCCAAAGCGAAGAGTCGTGGTTTGCATGGATTTGTACATGCGACCGACCCATATTTGGAAAAGTATCTGAAAATGATTGAAAGAAACCTTCGGAGTGTCCCCTTTGAGAAGTGGAGTGACATCACTGTGCCGTTGATGCTCCTCATGGAAGCCGGGTTTCAGTTTAGCTTGGCTTGTTGTGGAGCAGCCCCTACACACACACACACACACACACACGCTTGCATGCGCCGTGATTCATAACCCAGTGCGCTGCCTTTTGACACAAAGGCGATAGGAGCAGCAGCCTGTACAAGCCTGGACTTTTATTCCTTTCAATTTGTCTTGCTTAAAAAACAAACCGGCCGTGAGCCGGTGAATAAATAAATAAAGCGGTAGGCACCGAGGTAGGGAGGGAGGGAGGGAGGATGGATGAATGGCCCCGTCTCAGCAGTGAGGGAGAGGTAGGGGGGTAGACCTACCTTGGAGAAGAAAGTCTGGGATGTGTGTGTGTGTGTTGGCAATTCTTTGTCTGCATATAGGTGCACACATGCCATCTTATAGTGCAGTATGTCAAGATGTATTTTGTACCTGTGCTGACATGTGCAGGTGTGTGTGTGTGTGTGTGTGTGTGTGTGCGTGTGCGCCTTCTGGTATGTTTATATTTGTTTGTGTGAGGATGTGAGGTCTAAAAATGTCTGTTTACAGGCACAAGTGTGCACATAGCTTTCTGCATGTGTGTGTCTGCACGTGTGTGTGTGTGTGTGTGAGACAGGCGCCGTCTCTCATTGTCTCTCATATTTCATCACAACATATATATATACTAGTGCTGTGAAAAATACCGCGTTAACTCAGTTAATTAAATTTCAGGATTAACTAGTTTTTTTAAAAACGCATTTAACGCATGCGCAGAATGAGCTTCCAATCCGTCTGATGTTGGTCGTCTCGAACCAGCAGCATGTCATTCTGTCTCTACGTGTCGCTTTAACACGACTCCGATCTCCGTCTCGCGCGCCGCAGAGCTCGGATGCCGGCGTGTGCGCGCACATCGGGACGAAAAAAAGTCACTTGCACTTGCACCCCCCGTCAAAAACTCTTCTCGGAGCTCTTGCCTGTCTTGAGAGCCCTGTAAATGTATATATGTGATCAGGCACATGCACAGATAGAGCCCTAGTGGTGCTCAAGCACCAGCCCCTTTGCCCTGGATGAGTAAAGTGCCCTTTTTGCTGGAGACACATTTTTTTAATTCATCCGTATTTAAGAATAAGCGTTACTCTTTCTGTCATCAAGTCCCCCCAAATGTGTTTTAATATCCGACGGGGCATTTATTTGAGTTCTTGTGAGAATTTCGCCTAGAACCGCTCCGCGGCTCTCACGAGCCCCCCCCCCCCTTCTCCTCCTCCTCCCCCGCCGCGCCCCTCCCTCCTCCTCCTCCACTTCCTCCTCCGCGCAGTGCTCCTCGCGCCACCGAACGGCTGCACCTCCTTCTCCTCTGACCCGCAGCACCAGACAAACAGATCATGACGGCGTTTGTCCCCTGACGTTGTTTTGTGATAAATCAACCACAACATTAGCGCTGCTGAAAACATGACGTCACAACTGGTCCGACGGTTCCTAAAAAAATAAACAAACAAAAACTCCGTGATTTCAAAGCCTCGTCCAGCTGTTTACCAGTGTTGGGAGTAACGCGTTACTGTAATTCCACTACTTTTAGCGGTAACGAGCATGTAACGAAGTATTTTTTTAACTCAACTAACGCAGTTACAATTACTGAAATGTAAATGAGTTCGTTACTCGCGTTACTCTCTTTTGTGAAAAATGAACACTTGCAGACAAGAAGACAAGCTAGGCCTACTTTAGCTGCTTCTGATCTGACATCGCAGGACCTTGGTGGCGCAATGACATTGTAACGTCTCGGACGTTATGGCACTGATGACACGGAGACGGGACGACGTTATTAATCCTCACTTTATTGGGCATCCACCAACAGTGTGTTTACATGATGCAGATTTACATGTTACAGACAGCATGCTCCTCTCAGCTCAGCAGCTCGAACGTCAACAACAACGGTTCCCGTCAACCACCCTTAACTCCCGTTTTCCGGCAGGTTAACCCCGCCTCCCCTCTACTCTGCCAATCACAGGCACGCCCCCTCGACCAGCATGTACGGTGCCACACTGTGATTGACAGCCACTTCACAGGGTCGCTACAATATACACCAATCGAATCAATCAATGAGCATTAAACCACATCATGGCCGACAGTGCGGATAGAATGAGCTTTCTCTCCTGGAAGTATGGACATTACATTTCGCTCGTCGAAATTAAAGACAAAAATGTAGTGGTGAGTTGTAAATTATGTGCAGGTGCAAAGACCCTATCCACATCTAAGAGACAGTTATTTTGTATAAAGTTAAGTATTAAAAGGGACTTTTGTACTACTGCTTGATTTGAAGGCCTGTTGCCCTGTTGATTGCAATAAATAGGTCTACAAAATATGTTTATTGTGTTTGACTGTTCAGTACTGTTCATTACATTAAAAAAGCAGACATAAAAGTAACTTAAAAGTTACTTTCCCTAGTAACTAATTACTTTTGATATACAGTAACTAGTAAAGTAATTAAATTACTTTTAAAAGAAGTAACTAGTAACTGTAACTAATTACTAATTTTCAGTAACTTGCCCAACACTGCTGTTTACTGACGTTAGTTATGTTTAGAGCAGCGATTCCCAAACTGTGGGTACTGCAGGTGGGCCGCGAGAGGTCATTTACAATAAATAAATAAAATGTTTTTAATTTTCAATTTTGAAAAGTTTGAAATTAATATAAAAATATTTATGATATAAATTACGTGTTATTCTTTTATCTGACCTATTTTTCTGACCGCCAAACAAAACAATGTCAAATGGGGCGCCCTCTTGTAGTATTAGTTTATGTTTTGATCAGAGTTGTGATCAGCGCCGCTCCATAACGCGCACTACGCGCTGCGCGTAGGGCACCGAGTCCTGAGGGGGCACACAAAAGAGGCAACTAAAAAAATCCTCATAGTTATAATAATTATAATGCCGATATTATTTCAGTCTAGAAATATTAGGCGCCTTTTAGGCATGTATATCACAAAACAGGCAGAACAAGAGATATATTTAATCGCTCAGCACCCCCGTTAACACTTCTCGGGTCGCATCGCTCTGTCTGCCGTGATGCGCGCCGACACACAGCAGGGTTTTTGACCGTGCTTTGCGAGAAGCGAACTTTGAATTGGAACATGGACTCGGGCTGCGACTGATGACGTTTCACAAGTCCACGAGGACACAAGTAGAGAAAAGTAGGCACAAGTACGCATATTGAGAAACGACGACCTACTTATTAGAGCAGCCTGATAATAAAGAGTTGCAGTTTTCTAAATCCTGACTGAAACTCCTCAAATGAACTAATATGATGTAGAAAGTCACACAACTGGTGTGAGACCACTTCCTCAAGGACCTTAGAGAGGAAGGGGGGTTAGAGGTCTGAAATGAGCCAACACCTCTGGATGTGTGTATTCTTTGTATTTGCCGGCAGCTAGCAGCCGGGTTATCTGGAGTGACAGCAGATTAACGCACAAAGACATTTTATTTCTCTTTTGTAGTTTTAGGTCCTAAAACCGTGTGGATGATGGTACGGTTCAGGAGTGTTCGTCCGATTCTGCATCCTCGTGTAACAGCGGCAGGACGTCCCGGGGAACAGCGTAGTCGGCCATGTTGGGGAGCCCGGACACCACGCAGCAGCTCAGGGCACTGCAGAAAATGTCCATGTCACAAGCCTCCGTCCACTCAGCGGTCGTCTCGTCGTAGCTCTCCACGGTGTAGCAGGTGGTGTTGCCGTTGAAGCCCCCGACAACAAAGAGACGATCGTCCAGCACTTCGATGCCAAAGTTGCTGCGGGGCGTCACCATGGGCGTCACTTCCTGCCAGCTGTTGTGCACGGGGTCGTACGCCTCTGCAGTGTTCAGACGGTTGTTGCCATCAAAGCCGCCAACCTTTGGGACAGCAAGTGAAATATATGGTGAAAGAAAAGAAACTCACACTCAACTCCTTCTGATTCATCTGTTGACTGAACGTCACACGAGTTTCAAGTGAACTTACTGCATACACGAGACCTGCATATGCAGCGGTGCCAGTTCCGCTGCGCGGGCTGCTCATGAGGGCGATCATCGTCCACTGGTCGGCCCCCGGGAGGTAGCATTCAGCCGTCTGCAGGCACTCCGTCCCATTGAAGCCCCCACAGATGTAAAGCTGGGGAGAACAGGAGGGGTTAAGTAAATAATCACTTCTTCTGGCTTCAACTCCTTATAAATTATTCCGAGATCTTTCTACTCTAGCAGGATGATTCCCATCGTCCAACTATTGGTGTTGGTCTCTAATATCTAATACGTTGCATCATCTTACTAAAGTTTCTTTAAATCATGATTAGAAACCTGAGACAAGCTATAAACAAACTGTCTAAAAAAGAAAGGGGATTCTTGTTTATGTCAGTGCCATCCAGATAATAAGTGTTTACATGTTTTCTTTCTACTTGACAATCCACATACAAATTAACCACAGTGTGCAATAGTGACCCACACACACACTAACTCACACATGCACCTCTTTTCACGTCCATGCACACAACATCACACATTCTCTAGAGAGCCCATAGGTCTCTGAAGACCTTCCGTCTGACACACTTCCCTCTGGCCAATCACTCAATGCACCTCAAAACAACTGCATCAGGTCCCATGGAAACAAGGTAACCAACAGGTACACATTTACTCTGTTGCCCTTAAATAACTCCCAGACACTTTTCCACACCACCTTGTTGTGCAGCGTCGTGCTGCTGGCGTCGCTCCGGCGCTCTCGCATCGGCGCGATGAGACTCCACTGGTTGGCCTCGGGCCTGTAGCGCTCGGCGGTGCAGAGCCGCGAGTTCCCATCGAAGCCTCCCATGGCGTAGATGCATCCGTCCAGCGCGGTGACGCTCACGTAGCAGCGGCGGTGCCACATGGGGGAGGCCTCGTGCCAGACGCACGTCCTCAGGTCGAAACTGCGCACGCTGTTAAAATACTCCGCCCGGTCGAAGCCGCCGATGCAGTAGAGGCTCCCGTTGAGGACGGCGGTGCCGTGGTAGGCGCGGGGACGCTCGCAATTGTTTGTCATGTTCATCCAGTGGTCGGCACGGAAGTCGTACGCCTAGATGCCGTTGGTTGGATTGCCGCCGCTCCAGCCTCCGATGGCCAACAGGACGGCGTTCGGGAGGCGAGGGCGGGAGAGAGGGTTGCTGAGCTGAGCAACAGAAGGCCTGCTGGTCCTGATGTGACCGATGGCCTCGAGGACACCCTGGGCCATTGACAGGCACTCAGTGCTGGTGCTCACCAGCTCATTGGACATAACCTTGAGCCGCATGTAGTTCAAACTCGTCAAGGCCAGTCGCACCTACGCAGAGAGAAATGGGACAGGAGTGTTGAATTGAATCTGGTAAACACCATCAGCCAAATGCTGAAGGTGCAAGTCCAAACGAAATGACCGAAGGTTATCATACCTTTGAAAAGAGCACCGCTACGTGTGCTTTCCGTGTTTCGGGCGTGTGGTCGATCCAGCGAAGGACGGCCTCGAAGGCAACGCTCTCGTTTCTCACGTTGAGGTCATCTCTTTCGAGGATGTCGATGAGTTGCTGCAGGGACAGCTGCAGGAACTCTTCGTGGTGAGCCACCTCCTCGAAGTGCTCCACCATGTAGCGGTAGGCCCTGCGCTGCAGTTCGGGGCAGAAGACGATGTCGGTGAACTCAAAGATGCCGATGCAGTTCTCCGCTTGAAGCTGCTCCCCGAAGAAGTCGCAGCAAGTCTGCACGACGGCCATCACGTTGAGCTGGTCAGCCGCCAGCAGCAGCTCCTGCACGTTTTCTTCAGTCACTGAAACGGAGCCGGTGTACGCAAACTCAATGATGAGCCGCATGGCGTCGGGAGACACTCCCGGTATGACGAAGACCTTCTTGTCTGCTGGGCACCAGCGTCCGAAGAGAGCACTGAGGGTGAAACATAGAAGCAAAGAGTTGGAAACAGACTTCAGATCTTTGAATTTTTTATTTTATTTTATTTTAAATTTATTTAACCAGGAAATGCCTCATTGAGATTAAAAATCTCCTTTACAAGAGTGTCCTGGCCAAGACAGCAGCAGTAGCACGTCACACAAAGTTCCATACAATACAACATGAAACAGTGACAGACAACATAAAAAAAAACGAAAAACAAAATCACATTATGAATAAAACCAAAACTAAGACTCAAGTCAACACAACCCAGCTTACACAGGAGCACATACCTCCGTCATATAAAACATCTACAGCTAGATGAATTTCCCTCCAATAAAATCGACACACGACCCCGTTTAGTATTAAAGGGGAATTATACAACACGTTCACCACCGGACATCAGAGTGTAACTCGCAGTAAGAATGTCTCAAATATTTCATGTTACATTTTGTATTTAATTTTGTTTTGTGATCTCAATTCATCTCCGTGTTGTGCAGCTTCTCCGTTGTGCGTTGAGTCGAGCATCTCAAGTTGCATTAAAGTAATCTGGTCACTTTTCTGAACACACAAAATCCTCAATGCTACTGTGTTGATCTGCAAATCTAGTTGCTATGGAACTGAGGGAGCACTGTAGCATTCAAATAAAAATAATAATACAATAATAATCATAAATAACTGCACTCTGCAATCAATGTAGCATACAACACTTCATGGAAGTTAATAATTATTGTTGATTAGACATTCACAAGCTTCAGATACAACTCACATGAAGTATTCGCTGCAGTCACACAGGATGACCCTGTGGACGTCAAACGCCACGTTCGCCACGTTGATGACCGCGTCGCAAAACTGTCCCTCCAGACGGAGGTCGTTGAACACGGAGTGCCTGAACGAAGATTTGGCCTGGTCGCTCATCTCGAGTTCCTGGAGTACGAGAGTTTCTTGAAGGTCGACTGGTCTCTTGGGTCCCGAGAGGTGTTTTGAGTCCATGGAGATAATGTGAAGGAGCAAGAATTCTAGAATGGATTCATATATCATCACCGACCAACTGACGTCGTTCAATTCAACCGGTAGACTGGAGAACACTTTACTCATTTAAATATTGAAGCCACAGGGGGCGCACGGGAGAACATGTTGGGACGCGCGTTGAATACAATTGCAAAACATTACACACAACACAGGATCCTGTCGACCACGTCAACACGGCCACGGTCCAAAGCGGTAGGCCTCCCATCCACACCTGTTCTCATCAGAGAAATTACCTGAAGGCCTTTTTAATGTTACCGTGTCATCCTGTGTTCAAATGTAGGAACTTCATGTCCCAGTTCACCCGGTGTTTCCCTCAAAGATAGCAGAAAACAACAGAACTACCTTTAGGCTCCAACACACCGGCCCCCGAATGTTAATGTCAGGAGGGCAAAAACAATTCAATACATACAGGTAGACCCCTAGTGGTGCTCAAGCTCCTCCCCTTTTTCCCTGGATGAGGACAGTGCCCTTTCTGCTGGAGACACATTGTTTCTTCATTAATAAGTATTTAAGAATAAAAGTTACTCTCTCTGTCATCAATTCCCGCCAAATGTGTTTTGATATCTGACGGGGAATTTATTTGAGTTCTTGTGAGAATATCGACCGACATGCTCCGCGGCGCTGACAAGCCCAAAACCCAAGGATAGGAAGTTGCGTATGTGTCCGCTTCTTATAGAAGACGTTTGCTCACTGCTCTGCCCAGCGTGATATACTTAGTTTGCACATGTGCAGATCGCACCAGTCCTTCCAGAAAGGTCTTGAGGACTCTTCCTAGTAACCAGGAACTTTGTGACGCTGGAGCACTTACAACAAGTCCAATGTCTCCATGAACGAGACTTTCTTTCCATACTCCATCTTTACCGCTCCTTTAGCAAAGGCAAGTATTCTTTTAGCCAGAGCTTCCAGAAGAGGTTGGAGATGTCCTGAACTTGTTTCCATCTTCTTTTGATATTGAGACCTCTCAAACAGTCCAGTGTTTTTACTGTTAACCCTGGTGGCAGTTGCGGCGGGTAGTTTCTCCCACACAGCGGGCGTTCACCAACACACTCCAACAGCATCAGGTGGGATGGCTGATAATCGGAGGTAAGCATATCAGTCATTTGGTTTTTAAATTGAATGTATTATTGGATTATTTTTTACTAAACACTCACACGAAAACAGTCCTGTGGTCCACATGCTCTACAATTTAAAGTCAAAATAATGTTTCAATTGTAAAATGTTTATTTAACTCTAAATAAGTAGGAAATCATAAAAAAATAAGAAGTTAAATACACTATGTTCTATCAGTTCCCAGGAGTGTATATATATATATATATATATATATATGTATGCATATATATACAGGACTGTCTCAGAAAATTAGAATATTGTGATGAAGTTCTTTATTTTCTGTAATGCAATTAAAAAAACAAAAATGTCATGCATTCTGGATTCATTACAAATCAACTGAAATATTGCAAGCCTTTTATTCTGATTTATTGCTGATTATGGTTTACAGCTTAAGAAAACTCAAATATCCTATCTCTAAATATTAGAATATCATGAAAAAGTATACTAGTAGGGTATTAAACAAATCACTTGAATTGTCTAATTAACTCGAAACACCTGCAAGGGTTTCCTGAGCCTTGACAAACACTCAGCTGTTATAAATCTTTTTTTTTACTTGGTCTGAGGAAATATTAAAATTTTATGAGATAGGATTTTAGAGTTTTCTTAAGCTGTAAGCCATAATCAGCAATATTAAAAGAATAAAAGGCTTGCAATATTTCAGTTGATTTGTAATGAATCCAGAATGCATGACATTTTTGTTTTTTTAATTGCATGACAGAAAATAAAGAACTTTATCACAATATTCTAATTTTCTGAGACAGTCCTGTATATACATATACAGTATATACGTATGCAAATATATACATATATATGTATGCACTTATTATTATATACATATACAGGACTGTCTCAGAAAATTAGAATATTGTGATGAAGTTCTTTATTTTCTGTAATGCAATTAAAAAAACAAAAATGTCATGCATTCTGGATTCATTACAAATCAACTGAAATATTGCAAGCCTTTTATTCTGATTCATTGCTGATTATGGCTTACAGCTTAAGAAAACTCAAATATCCTATCTCTAAATATTAGAATATCATGAAAAAGTATACTAGTAGGGTATTAAACAAATCACTTGAATTGTCTAATTAACTCGAAACACCTGCAAGGGTTTCCTGAGCCTTGACAAACACTCAGCTGTTATAAATCTTTTTTTTTACTTGGTCTGAGGAAATATTAAAATTTTATGAGATAGGATTTTAGAGTTTTCTTAAGCTGTAAGCCATAATCAGCAATATTAAAAGAATAAAAGGCTTGCAATATTTCAGTTGATTTGTAATGAATCCAGAATGCATGACATTTTTGTTTTTTTAATTGCATTACAGAAAATAAAGAACTTTATCACAATATTCTAATTTTCTGAGACAGTCCTGTATATATGCAGGCACGTGCACAGATAGAGCCCTAGTGGTGCTCAAGCACCAGCCCTTTTGCCCTGGATGAGAAAAGTGCCCTTTTTGCTGGAGACACTTTTTTTTCATTCATCAGTATTTAAGAATAAAAGTTACTCTCTCTGTCATAAACTCCCCCCCAAATGTGATTTGATATCCGACGGGGCATTTATTTGAGTTCTTGTGAGAATTTCTCCCCGACATGCTCCGAGGCGCTCACGAGCCCCCTCCTCCCCGCGCCCTCCTCCTCCTCCTCCTCCACTTAAGGGCTCGATCACACCAGACGCGCCACTCAAAAATATGAGGGGCCGTGAGGGACATTATTCAGAATACCCTCTCACACACACAACTGAAATGCTCTCACACACACACACTAGTGAAATGCTCTCACACACACTACTGAAATGCTCTCACACACACTGAAATGCTCTCACACACACTGAAAATGCTCTCACACACACACACTAGTGAAATGCTCTCACACACACTACTGAAATGCTCTCACACACACTACTGAAATGCTCTCACACACACTACTGAAATGCTCTCACACACACTAGTGAAATGCTCTCACACACACACACTTGTGAAATGCTCTCACACACACTACTGAAAACTATATGCTCACACACACAACTGAAAATCTCTCACACATACTAGTGAAAGCTCTCACACACACAGATGATATGAAAGCTCTCATACACACATATAAAATTTCACTTGAAGCGGAAGGCATTTCACTTGAAGCGGAAGGCATTTCACTTGAAGCGAAGGCATTTCACTTGCACGGAAGGTGCAGTGTTGCCAGGTCCATGAGTTTTCCGGCATGACAACTTTGAAGTGTTGCCGGTTGAATTTTGTGTCCGCTGGTTCGGGTAGACCTATTTTGCATTCAAATTACATGAATATCTTTCAATAAAAATCCATATTTTAAATGAAATAATTTATTTATACCCAAATCCTACCATAAACTGCTTTTAATGCTGGCATACTAAACATTTGGTGTTACTTTGTAGATATTACAATACATTTGGCAATGATAGCAATGCTGTTGGACTTTAAAAGCAGTGTATATGGTTTAACGGCATATTTTGAGTTCTGTTATTGGGCTGGCTTTGGGCTGGTTTTGTTTGGCCATTGGGCTGGTTTTGTCACACAGACCTGGCAACCCTGGGAAGGTGTTTCAGTTGAAACGGAAGGTGATCAACAATGTGCTCAACAGCCCTTAAGCAACGGCGTTACTAAACAACACATTGGCCTCAGCGGAGACAATCAGAACACTGTCGAATGCCTCAACTGTTCGGCAGCAGCCGGTGTTACACCCCTACTGGTTTTCAAACCTACTGGTTTCCCTACGCGTGCCTGCGGTGTGTTCTCTTAACATCTGCAGCGGGGCTCTGTCTCGCTCACCAGATTCGTCACACATTCACAAACATATTGCTGGAGATCTTCAAGCCCCCCCATATCCATTTCGGCGATAAGTCACATTTCTTATGTTGCGAACAAGCATCGCTAAACATGTTTCAAAGTGTACATATCCGCTCAAGGTAACCAGTTGTTTCTGATCCCTTCGACTTAATGGATCAATATATAAATTACTTGAGCAGAAACTAATATCTGGTGGCGCAGCGCACAGATTGCATGTCTTTGAGTGCAGTCTCCTTTTGCGTGAAAGAGATCGAAACCAGGTCGGGCGATCTTTTCATTTTTATTTTTTCGAAAATGTATTTCTTCATCCGTGGCTGTGATGCACTGCTCACTTATACAATCGTAATCGCCGAAATGGATATGAACGGTGGCTTGAAGATCTCCAGCAATATGTTTGTGAATGTGTGACGAATCTGGTGAGCGAGACAGAGCCCCGCTGCAGATGTTAAGAGAACACAACGCAGGCACGCGTAGGGAAACCAGTAGGTTTGAAAACCAGTAGGGGTGTAACACCGGCTGCTGCCGAACAGTTGAGGCATTCGACAGTGTTCTGATTGTCTCCGCTGAGGCCAATATGTTGTTTAGTAACGCCGTAGCTTAAGGGCTGTTGAGCACATTGTTGATCACCTTCCGTTTCAACTGAAACACCTTCCCAGGGTTGCCAGGTCTGTGACAAAACCAGCCCAATGGCCAATAAAACCAGCCCAAAAACCAGCCCAATATCAGAACTCAAAATATGCCCGTGCAAAACCATATACACTGCTTTTAAAGTCCAACAGCATTGCTATCATTGCCAAATGTATTGTAATATCTACAAAGTAACACCAAATGTTTAGTATGCCAGCATTAAAAGCAGTTTATGGTAGGATTTGGGTATAAATAAATTATTTCATTTAAAATATGGATTTTATTGAAAGATATTCATGTAATTTGCATGCAAAATAGGTCTACCGAACCAGCGGACACAAAATTCAACCAGCAACACTTCAAAAGTTGCCAATGCGGAAAACCGCGGACCTGGCAACACTGCACCTTCCGTTGCAAGTGAAATGCCTTCCGTTCCAAGTGAAATGCCTTCCGTTTCAAGTGAAATGCCTTCCGTTTCAAGTGAAATTTTTATATGTGTGTATGAGAGCTTTTCATATCATCTGTGTGTGTGAGAGCTTTTCACTAGTATGTGTGAGAGATTTTCATTTGTGTGTGTGAGCATATAGTTTTTCAGTAGTGTGTGTGAGAGCATTTCACTAGTGTGTGTGAGAGCATTTCAGTAGTGTGTGTGAGAGCATTTCAGTAGTGTGTGTGAGAGCATTTCACTAGTGTGTGTGTGTGAGAGCATTTCAGTAGTGTGTGTGAGAGCATTTCAGTTGTGTGTGTGAGAGGGTATTCTGAATAATGTCCCTCACGGTCCCTCATACAAAAACGCGTAGCCCGCAAAACCATTGATTCCCTATCATGGTACGGCGCGACTTTCAGACGAGCCTTTTAAACGCCACGCGGCGCTGTTTTTTTGCGTTTTTCAGGGGCGGTTAAAAGTTAAAATATTCTGAACTTTAAGCGCGAGGCGCGCGCCGCTCATCAATGTCACACTCGGCCAGGTTTTTGACAAGGCGTTTTTGGTGCGGCTGCGTTTTTTAGAGTCGCGTCTGGTGTGATCGAGCCCCAAGGGCTCGCGCAGGTTTCCTCGCGCCACCAAACGGGTGCACCTCCTTCTCCTCTGACCCGCAGCACCAGACAAACAGGTCATGACGCTGTTTGTCCCCTGACGTTGTTTTGTGATAAATCAACCACAACATTAGCGCTGCTGAAAACATGACGTCACAACTGGTCGACGTTTCCTAAAAAAATAAACAAACAAAAACTCAGAAATCCATGATTTCAAAGCCTTGCAGCTGTTTACTGATGTCATGTTTGAGTGAGAGAGAGAGATATTCTTTTTTGTGTTGTATAAATGCTGTTTAGACATATTTGAAAGTATGTTTATAAATGTCAGGAGAATTCACAGCCAGAAAATAGGAGCTAAACTATGCTAGCTCTCGTTGTCATGCTATCCTTGTGCATCATTGTTTTATGTGTTATCTCTTTGTTTTGTCTGTTCCAGTCTTACAACGATCAATCTTATAGAAAACGAACAACACAGCTCAGCTAAAATAGTTTTAATTTACAGTAAAGTAACAACACAAGTGATCCAAACTATAGTTTCTCCTCTTCATCACTTTCAATAGGCTAACACATTTTCGCTGCTTCTGAATTTCTTCTTGGCTGTTGATGACGATCAATATCGCTCATTTTGAAAATTAGGTCAGAGGGCAATACGGATCTGTATCAGACCGGCGAGGAGGGCAATACGTGGCTGGCATGACGACCCATTATCCAATCAGAACGCTTGTACTGTTGCTATATAATAATTCATCTTTATTCATAAAGAAAATGTAAGTTAGCGGTCTAATCATGCCCAGAGGAAACGCAGGTCGAGGACAGCATCATTTTTGTTATGCTTCAACTTTGTCAGAATTTTTTTTTTGGCAATGGGTGCCCTTTTTCTTAGGTTTGAGCACCTGCCCCCCAAAATGTCTGTGCACGTGCCTGTATGTGATTAATCATGATTAATCCACAGGAACCTGTGATTAACCTGATTAAAAATTGTAATCGTTTCACATCCCTAATATATACATATATATATATATATATATGTGTGTATATATATACACTACCGTTCAAAAGTTTGGGGTCACTTAGAAATGTCTTTATTTTTCAAAGAAAAGCACTGTTTTTTCAATAAAGATAACATGAATCAAAAATACACTCTATACATTGTTAATGTGGTAAATTAATATTCAAGGTGGAAGTGTCTGGTTTCTAATGAAATATCTCCATAGGTGTATAGAGGCCCATTTCCATCAACTATCACTCCAGTGTTCTAATGGTACATTGTGTTTGCTAATCGCCTTAGAAGACTAATATCTGATTAGAAAACCCTTGTGCAATTATGTTAGCATAGCTGAAAACAGTTATGCTGGTGATATAAACTATACAACTGGCCTTCCTTTGAGCTTGAAGTTTGAAGAACAAAATTAATACTTCAAATATTAATCATTATTTCCAACCTTGTCAATGTCTTGACTATATGTTCTATGAAATGTTCAATTCATTTGATAAATAAAAGTGAGTTTTCATGGAAGACACAAATTTGTCTGGATGACCCAAAACTTTTGAACGGTAGTGTATATATATAAAAGTGTATCTATAATATGAATTTGTAGATATGTCTGTATTGGAAAAAGTATATACATATATATATATATATATTTATATGTACTGTATATATTTACATTTATATACATACTGTATATGTATGGAGTCACAAAGAAATCAGCCTCACGAGAGCAAACACATCTTGTCATTTAAAAAAAGAAGAAAACACGTCACAGATTTAATTGCAATGCACTTAAAGCGCTGACACATGCTGCGTCAGCGAAAACGCATCGCCCTTCTTCTTCTTCTTCTTTTTCTTCTTCTTCTTCTTCTTCTTCTTCTTCTTCTTCTTCTTCTTCTTCTTCACCTTCTTCTTCTCCTTCTTCGACTTCTGAATGGTTTCAGGCCTTGGAACTCTTCTACACAGAAAAATGAAGGTGCCATTTGGAACCGAAAATGGTTCTTTAGAGTGATGCCATAGAAGAACCATTTTTGGTTCCACAAAGAACCTTTCAAACCAGGGTTCATTTCCTTAAACACCTATAATGGTGCCTCAACGACCCTTCAAAATGGTTCTTCAGTAGGTGATGGGTCTTCATAGAACCACAAAGCCTTTTAAAGAACCATATAAGATCCATTATTTTTCTGTGTGTACCATGCATATGTGCTTGTATTTCTCCCTCGTCCATGTTCTTGCTCTTCTTTTTTGGCGTTGCTGATAACGACATTTAGCCTCTCTTGTGGCGACTGTATGATGAGTATCAACATGACCAACGTACGCGTGTGTTGTGTGTTCTTCTTCTTTCAGACACTCCGGTCCTGATTATGAACATGAACAGTTCTCCTCTCACGGGGTTTGGTGGATATGGGAATCATCACTTAACTGCAAGTAGAGCAAACATTAAGCATTAAATGTGTCATCCTTACCTCTCCTCCTCCTCCTCCTCCCCCCAGTCCCTCTCCATCTTCTCGCTCCCTGGACTGCCCTGTACTTTAAATACACGCTTTCCTGACAACAACACGCCATTGATCCTGATCCCCCCGCCCCCCCAAAGACACACACACACACACAGTCAAAACCCAGGAGATTGTTCTGTTAGAAGTGGATTAAGGGTGTGTGTGTGTGTGTGTGTGTGTTTGAATGTCCAGGCCAATAAAGGGAGTGTGTTTTATGACAAGTGAAACGAGCCCAGTGAGAAGCTGCCCAGTTCAATACCTCATCACACACGCCAAATTGTGCCGCGTGGACGACACGCACACACACACACACACACACACACACACACACACACACACACACACACACACACACACACACACACACGCACGCACGCAAGTACGCACACACACACACCAAAACTAATTTCAAATGTTGTTTGCATTCCTGGTGACAGTCACACTGAGGGACAGTACACATACACGTACAGTACACACAGTAATCACATACTGTGTGTACAGGAGTAAAATATATATATATATATATACGCTAATAATAGGAAAACCAATCACAGCGCTCACGTCAGGTCCAGTAAACGTCCCGAAGAACTGAACCCGCTTGGCTAAGTCCACACACACACACACACACACACACACACACACACACACACACACACACACACAGGGCCTGTCCGCGTGATGTTCACATTACTGTGTGTGTTCCCGCGGCCGACAGGCAGCGCCGGCTTCACTTCACTCGTTCAGCCGCCTTTATTGTTCTTTCGATAATCGACGCTCGACTGTCCCGCTGTGGGGTCAGACATGTGAACTCACCACGGGGTGCCGCGGCACTATGAATTGAGACCAAACGCCAGAACGTGGCCCAGCACTGAACATACAAACAGGACAACGACGGAACCTAATTTCCTATTTCAAGTAAACGGGAACTTTTCTGCACACATGCACTTAATATGTTCACACTCATTGTTCATCGACGGCAAATGGAAGAGAATGAAAAAGAAAAAGAAGATGGTTAAAGTCCAAAGTTGAAGGAAGCCGTTGAGAGTGAATCACTCAACTTTGGTGTCACAGGTCCAGAGGACCAACGTCCCCGCGGAAATGTGCAAAACAATGAAATGATGCGTGGTCTATTAGCACAGATGCATTCACTTATTATGCGCACACACACACACACACACACACACCGACCTGCAGCCACACACACACACACGCGGGTCGAAGAACATGCTCCAATCAACACCTCCTTAATCGGAGCTCGGCGGACCCCCCACACCCCGAGCAGAACCCTCAGAACCCCGGCCACCTTTGCAATCGGCGAATCAAAGCGCAGACATCTCTCAACGAGGAAGTAATTGGGCTGACCCCGCGACCTCTGGCGCCTTACATCAGGACCGCATCGAGTTAAAAAACAGAGACTGCAGGACACAACCACACTGCTAACTAGCGCCTCGCTTAGAACACACACACGCGCACACACACACACACACGCACACACACGTAATGTATACAGCAACATGCGAACACAAAGATGCGTCATTAGGGGCCCTGAGCTCATTAGACACAAACGAGGGAGAGAAGCTCAGATGATGCTCAGGGAGCTGAAGTGGCTTTACCCGCGCACACACACACACACAAACACACACTCTCAAAGGCATGTATGACAAACATAAGCAAAATGAGCGGGTCTTCATTTCACGAGGAGGAGCTGCAGAGCTCATCAGGCAGTGTGGCAAACGGAGGAGAAAGAAGCGATGGAGAGACTTCTTCTCACTGCTCAGTCTGGATTGATGTCGGTACGCAGAAGGATTGGGACTTTTTTAAATCAAAAGTGTCTTTTTTACTGTACGTGTACGTGGCAGGAAGTGACATCATTATTGGTCGTGTGATGACGTGCGTCACAACTTTACGATTAAAAAGTCAGCGTGTCAGCGCAAAGCGTGGCCCTCGGAAAAAGCTTCTTTTTTTCTTTTTCTTTTCTTTTTTTTTAGCGTTGAAGAATTTGCGCGGTGGATGTTTTGAACTGGTCAGCCTATTTCTGACAGAAATGGTTTGCACCAAATCCAGAGGAGTCAAACGCATGATGAGCGTTCCTGTTCATTTAAAACGTGAATCTTTAATAATAGCACTCTCTCAACGGAGCAGGACTTTCCCCACTGGACCTTTGAGTTAGTCCAAGTTCATCTGCCCCAAACTGCTGATGTCCTGACATGTGGAGCGTGCGATGAACGGACGCGAGTCGCCCCCACCCCCCCACCCCCACCTCCTTGCCACCACCTTGACTTTACCTGCCGTAAATGTCTTTTTTCACAATGATTTTTTCAAAGATAATCAAATGTCTGTCTTCCTCCTTAAAAATATGATTGTGTGTTATTGTGGTTATATAAAAAAGGAATTTGTGGTGCTGTTAGAATGTAGCTAGACTGCTTCGTTAATACGGCTGCATTCGGGAGAGAGAACATTTTTTTAATCCTAAATTTTAACAAAAAGTGATGAAAGCAAAGTATTTCATTAGATAACAACGAGTTGTGTGAATGCTGTACATTATTATATCCATCTTTCTTTCCTTTTACATTTTGACTTTTGGACTGACTAGGACATTAGCGGTATGATTGTCTTTTTTTGTGTTCTTGGTCAAACTCTTGTCCTGAGCCCCATGACCTTTGGGAGACTGTTTATCATGGTTACTGAGTGCAAGAGACTTTCAGGTTTCTTTTTAAATAGTTTTTAGTCTTTTTAATGTGTTTTTACTGAGAAGGTTTTGATCCAAGAAAGCAGAGAAAGAGAAGTGGCCGTTTCTCAACCATCTTTCTGGGGAGGCCAAAACGGCCATTTATATAAGTTGGGGAAAAAAATTAATTATCAAAACAAAACAACCTGTGTTTATACACTTTATTTGAAGAAATTGTAAAAAATTTGAAATATGTAAATAAAGTGTTTTTGAAAAAATATCCAAAAAATGTATCTCTCTGTCTCTCTTCTTTTCTTCACTTGTCGCTACATTTGTTCATGAACTACAATCATCAAGCTTGAATGTGTCACTCATGAACACATTAGAATACTATTTGAGAGACATATCACCTTTTATAAAGTTATAATGGCCATAAGGGGAGATTCGTCCACGCATTAGAAGTCATTAATTACAAATAATA
Organism: Pseudoliparis swirei; assembly: GCF_029220125.1. Lineage (NCBI taxonomy): Eukaryota > Metazoa > Chordata > Actinopteri > Perciformes > Liparidae > Pseudoliparis > Pseudoliparis swirei. The sequence continues at coordinate 19,476,828 of NC_079395.1, read as the reverse complement.
CATCCGTTTGCAGGATGTGGAGAACAAGCTGCAGCTGTAAGAAGTATTTCAGACCGAGAGCCAACAATGTGGTGCCAGGTTTTTTCTTATTGCAGCAATGCATCGCGGAAGCATCCCGGAGCGCTGAGGCAGCGTGACAATAGAATATATTTCATTTAATGAATCGCGTTTTTAATGTTTATTTTGAGGTCAAATGAATTGTCATGTTCATCGGGAAGGTAGTTACTTATTTACACATCCAGCAGACGCAGATGCCACATTTGCATTAATTTGGAGTCGTGTCTGTTCACCTGATGAATGAAAGTCCAATAGTTTTCCATCTCCTGAGGGAAATCTGAGGCTCCGGAGTCGCTGAACGCTGCGCTGTGATTGGTCGTTATCTTTCCGGCTGGGCGGGCGGCGTTCTGTGTGTGGGCTTCTTCATCAGAGCCGGGGAGCTATCTCTTTGTGGGGCCCGCTCACGTCACACGGAATCATTTGTGAGAACATGAAATATTGATCAGCGCAGTTTCAAAAAGTTAAATATAATAAATAAAACACGTTTTGTTTTTGTTTCCACGAGACTCTAGAAAAGCCCTCCCCCCCAAATAAAAATCGTCGGAGGGGGAATATAATATAGGAAACGCCATGATTCATCGTTATAACTCGTGCGGGGGGGAGATAACTCAAAGTCACATATTTCCTACAGAGAAACATTGCAATTTCTTATTGCTCCTCTTTCACTAAGCAGGGGAATTATTTAAGGCGCATTACGGACACACACAAGCACAATAATCACGGCCGGCGCACACACTACGTCTTCACACAGACACACGCGGGATAAAACCGCATAATGAAGGCGTTTGGCGGTGTAAATGATGACACCCGGCGCAGGAGGTAAGTGTTATTCATACCATATTCACCACATCCTGTATGCTAATGAGGACATTTTATTTACTGGACTTGGAGGGGGAGGAGAAAAAAAACTCAAGTATTTTTTTTCCCCAGTAGTTTTATATTGTCAACCGAGTGAAAATATGCTGTTTGCATTGTTACCGGGGATAAATGTGTTGTGGGGACAAGACTTAATTCCATATTTTAATGGCATCAAGTTTCCATGAAGCGGCAGGGGCTTATTTATAGTGGAGACATCTCCCCGCCTCTCATGTGTGCATGTATTTACCCATTAACGCACTGGGTATAATACACACACACATACTTTATAGGTATAATTCACATACACATACTTGTACTAGGTATAAAACACACACATACTTGTACAATACACACATGCATACTTGTCCTGGGTATAAAACACACACATAATTGTACTGGATATAATACACACACATACTTTTACTGGATATAATACACACACGCATACTTGTACTGGGTATAATACACACACATAATTGTACGAGGTATAAGACACAAACATGCATACTTGTACAGGGTATAATACACACAGTGTCACGTCACGGGCTGTCCCTCGTGCCGGCGAGGGTGGGGCAGTGCAAGGGAGGAGTAAAAACAGGCAAAATTGCAAGGTTTAAAATGAACGGGAAGGTTTATTCATTCAAACAACATTTTTTTTTAAAGTCCATGTCTCAACAAAAAGCGTCCCGGGGGAGAAAAAGGTTCCTTAAACAAAAAACGTATCTTAAGCAAAGTCCGCTTAACAAAGTCCTCCTCTGGTTCTTCCTCTTGGGCTTGTCTTCGTCCTGGAGGCCCTTCCACTCCTGGCTTGTCCAGCTCCTTCCCTCCTCTGCTCTCCCCTCTGTCTCCTCTGAAGCTTCCCAGCCCCTCAATTAGCTGTCCTAAGCACCTGCAGCTGGTGAGTGGTGAGGCAGTCTGGGAGCTGTAGTTTCCACCCGAGGGGCCATTTTGATATGTGGCCGCTGTACTTGAGTGGGAATGTGGCGTCCCTCCACTACCTGGCCCCTTGTGATGCCACAACACTCATCCTGGTACTGGGTATAATATACACACACACGCGTGCACATTTATCCAAACGCACACAGGCTAACAAATGACCGTTGCAATCTTCTTCATTTAAAACACGCCCCCTTTCTAAACCCCCCACGTCACACGCTCTGACCCCTCCACGGCGCACGCCTTCAGACCCGCGTATGCCAAAACTCACGCAACGCATGCCGTTAGTTAAATCACCGCGTTAGCTAGAGAGCGGACGCAGCCCACATGCTAATGTCTCGGCTAATGCCTCGGCCGGCTCTCCTTGAGAAATATATTTATCGCTTTATTATGGGCTTGTTTCTATAATTCATAGGAAGCGCGCCGTCCTACATCACCCCCAGATGAATAGAGCCGGGCAGAGTGGAGAGCCGCAAGTGTGATTCACCGAGGTCCATCTCTCTCCTATACTTCCACCCTCCTCTTTCTTCTTCTTCTCCTCTCTCCTATCCTTTCATCCTCCTCTTTCTTCTTCTTCTCCTCTCTCCTATCCTTTCATCCTCCTTCTTCTTATTCTCTCTCCTATCCTTCCACCCTCCTCTTCTTGTTCTTGTTCTTGTTCTTCTTCTCCCAGTGTCTGTAGTTATAGATCGAGATATTATGATAGCTGGCAGTTGAACAACTGTTATCCGCAAGTACGAAACCACTCTGGGAGCAACCCGGGAGAGGGAGATGTTGTATCAAACATGCCAACATTAGACAGGACCAGAGGCGACGGGAGCATCGCGACACCGGACCGCCGTGGGTCTGGCAAGATTTGGTCCAGAAGAGCCGACTCTTGTGAATTCCAGCGCGGCAAAAAATTGGTCAACGTCGTTCCTGCGATGGACCCCTTTTCCCCAAAGCGAACAACTTCCTCGGTCGTATCGCGTGAGCAACGGAGGCCACGAAGTACGTCACAGCTCATCGTAAAGACTCCCGCGCCGTATGATGGATTTTGTTCTTTTTCATACGATAATATATTGGGATTGGTTTCACCTGATTAAATAAAAGTTTAATTATTCATTTTTTTAAATGGGTTTTCCCGATAAATAATGTAAAACAGCGGTGTTCTACAGCAGTGTAGTGGACTACAGGAAGCGGAGAGGAGAGCACACCCCCATCTCCATAGACGGAGTTGCAGTAGAGAGGGTCAGCAGCTTCAAGTTCCTCGGCGTGCACATCTCCGAGGACCTCACATGGACCACGCACACCACTCACGTGGTGAAAAGGGCCCAACAACGCCTGTATTTCCTTAGGCGACTGAGGAAATTCAACATGGCCCCCCGCATCCTCAGAACATTCTACACCAGTACCATCGAGAGTGTTCTGACAGGTTGCATCACCGTCTGGTACGGGAACTGCACCGCCCTGGAGCGTAGGGCACTACAGAGGGTGGTGCGGTCGGCACAGTACATCGTTGGAGGTGAGCTTCCTCCATCCTGGACATATACACCAAGCGGTGCGTGGCCAGGGGCAATGGGATGAGGGAAGAGTCTAACCGCCCGGCCCACAAACTGTTCACGCTTCTACCGTGACGCAGGCGATGCGGCAGTATCAAGTGCCGACAAACAGACTGAGGGACAGCTTCTTCAGTCAGGCCATCAGGCTGCTGAACAAGGACTGAGACCCTCATTAACACTATACACCAGAACATATTCTGTGAATATCTATGGCCATGGTGTATATTTTATTACATTGTTTTATATATATATATATTGTATATATATATTGTATGTATATACATATATATATATATTGTCTCAAAAAAGTGTATATTTTATTACATTGTTTTATATATATATATTGTCATGATGTATATTCTATTACATTGTTTTATATATATATATTGTTAATACTTTCTTCTTTTTTGTGTGTGGATATTGTATAGTTTATTCTCATTCTTATTCTTTTTTTAGTCTGCTACTGCTGTCGGGTGTTTTGCACATAAGAATTTCACAAACCGATTATACTTGTATAAAAGGGGATGTGACAATAAAAACTTGAAACTTGAAAACTTGAAATTAGTACTGCAACGTTTTTAAAAAGAAAAAAAAACACCTATCTAAGACTTGATATATTTGTATGAAAAAAAGAAAAGGTAAGGTGAGGATGTTTGTTGTCATTGAAAAAAAATACAACGAAATTAAGTTTGCCGACTCAGCAATCAGTGCAGCAGTAACAGGTAAACACATGTATGGAAACATTAAGAAAGGACATTTAAAATAAGACATTATAAATGAATAAAACATAAACCACAGGCATCAAGGCATAACTCTGCTTTCTCCCCGGAAGTCCTTTTGACTTTACGTCTCATGGGGTCATCGGACCCTATGAGACGGCATAGATCCTATCTGCCTGATGGATCGTCTGGGTCGTGGAATTCCTGCTCATGACTACGCCACTGTCCTGTTGAGACTCCGCCCACTCCTCCTCCCCACCGCCATCTGCCTGATGGATCGTGGAGGTCTCCATCGTGGAATATGCCTACTATGAACTATTCATACACTCTGTCATATTCATTGAATGTATTTTAACTCTAAATCTGTCCTTCTGTACACATTACATCTATTGCATCTGTCCATCCTAGGAGAGGGATCCTCCTCTGTTGCTCTCCTCCAGGTTTCTTCCCTTTTTTTCCCCCTGAAGGGTTATTTGGGAGTTTTTCCTGGTCCGATGTGAGGTTTTGGGGCAGGGATGTCTATGTGTACAGATTGTAAAGCACTCCGAGACAAATTTGTAATTTGTGAAATTGGGCTATACAAATAAACTGAATTGAATTGAATTGAATGGCTTAAAAGTGAACAAGTGTTGTGTTATTGTGTATTTTGGTCCCCCGCAGCACTGTCCGGTGTGAGCTGCGTAGGGTGGTGGGTATGTGTGTGTGTGTGTGGGGAGAGAGAGAGAGAAACCGCTCTGGGGAAAAAGCGGTTCCTCCTGTTTGTCGGCGTTTTAATATAATTAATTAATTAATTAATAAAAACAAGCACCACTAAAACAAACTCACCCTAAGACATTCCTAAACATAAAGTGAATGTACACATTTAATAATTATGCAAGAATAACACCATATTCACAAAGTTAAAGATCTCTCTTATATCTCTTATCCACGATTGATGGTTAGGTGGAGCGGTGGGATTTCCACTTGACAAGCCCGGTTTTATTTTTAGTTCTAAATAAACACGCATTTTAAGCTGACGGAGAACTCGAGGGAATCACTAAAGTCGATCGGATTTATTGTTCGGAAAACCGCGAGCGTCTCCACCAAATGTTACGCCGTACGTCTTGCAGACGTGGAAATATTTCACCAGGCGAGTGAAACATTTTGATCCGTGCTTAAAGGAAAGGAGGAGAGACAATGAAATATAATCCAGGAAGTCCAAATTGGACAAGAAACGGTAGACGAGACGAGTTCACTGTACGAACACCAGAGTTCAATTCCCCGGAGACCGGCACGCTCTGCGCCACATTTCATAGCCATCCATCCAATTGTTGTCGAGAACATAAATGCCACCCTGCTGGTTGCGATACATAATGATGTATCCTCTGGGGATCATGAATACTGGCACATCATCTCACCGCAGGTTGACAATATTTCACTGTGAAACTCACCCTACATTTAAACTCCATCTCAAAACATGTTTAATGGTTAATTTAAATATTCTGTGGCCGGCTTTTTATCTTCTCTGTTTATTTATTTCATTGCAACATCTTTCATTGTGTATTGTACTTTTCTGTTTTGGCCCATGTTATTGCCAAATCTTGATTGACTTCTGTACTGCACTTTATGACACTTTGTCTGTGAATATAGTGCAAGATAAATAAACATTACCTAATTACTTACTTACTTCCACAAGGATCAGTAAAAATAAAAGTGTAGAGAACAATATGACGTATTGTGTTATAAATATAAATATATAATTTTTTTTGCATTTGAAAATTTTAATATATTTAACAGCATTGAGAACCTCTCTGGAGGCACTTCTTAAAAATTCTGTTTGGAAAGTTTTGACTTTTGGATATTAAAACATGTGTTCACACAAATTCCAGCGTGTGATGCATGCTGGGAGAAACACAATGCCATGAATAATGAAAATGCACCAATGTTTTTTTTTTTTGCTTGTAGGCAAATGTCTTCTACAGTATTACGGTACTGTACCGTAAAGTGGTGGAACAGAGTTGAATTATAAATAATAAAATGTAAAAGAGAAGAAGGATTCCTCTCGTCTTCCTCCCGGGGGAGCGACCATTTGCTCTGACATTTGCTTTGCCTACCTGAGTGTTTTCCCTTAAGCGCTATGACTGCTCTGAGCACGGAGATGGAGGGGAGGAAGGAAGGAAGGGTAAAGTGGGATGATGGAGCGTGGTGAGAGGAAGAAGAAAAAAGAGTGGGAAGGATGATAATAGTGAAAAAAAGGAGGAATGAGAAGGGATGAAAGAGGAAACGGAAGGTTGATGAGCAAAGGGAAATAAAAAGAGGGAAGAGCGGTGATGGACCGGACGTGGAGAAAAGGACCAATCAAAGAGCTCGAGGGCCGCGGTGACAGTGATGATTCATTGGGTTGAACTAGCAGAGTCAACATGTAGGTTGATGGCTCCGGTTACGTGTCTACACAACTACACAACGTTGTCAATGTCGCACACTTTGAGTTTAACGAAGGAACAATTAGGAACAAGGGAGTATGTGTTGTCACGGCTGCCCTCAGCCCAGGGCCGGCGATTGCTACAGGCGAACTAGGCGACTGCCGAGGGCGACAAATGGGTTGGGGGCGCCCTCGAGTGTCGCCTTTAGACCTAATTCAAAAATCATAGTTAGAATAACAAGCATATTAAAACATGTTTATTAATCATGATCATGCTAGGGCGCCCCTTCAGCCACACATTTATTTGTCAACCAGATTTTTAGATTGAATTGATGGTTATTGTTGATATTTTCCTAATTTGTGGCGGTTGCGTTAAGTTATGTTACTTTACGTTAGTTACCTCACGGCTCTAAATTGCTTGGGTTGTAAGTAAATCTGGTGGCGCAGCGCCTTGAGTGCGGTCTCATTTTGCGTGAAAGAGATCGAACCCAGGTCGGTGCGATCTTTTTATTTTTATTTTTTCTAAAATGTATTTCTTCATACGTGGCTGTGATGCGCTGCTCACTTATACAATCGTAATCGCCGAAATGGATATGAACGGTGGCTTGAAGATCTCCAGCAATATGTTTGTGAATGTGTGACGAATCTGGTGAGCGAGACAGAGCCCCGCTGCAGATGTGAAGAGAACACAACGCACGCGCAGGGAAACCAGTAGGCACACGCACACACACTATCCACTCGGCCTAATGAACTTTGAGGAAGCATTGCTAGCAGTTCCTGTGATTGTGAAGCGATCAAACGCAGCACAGAGGTGACAAGTGTGTGTGTGTTTGTGTGTGTGTGTGTGTGTAATGGCCTCAGTATGTTGTGGCCTGATAAAGGGACTGGGTCACAGGACATTTACTCACTGACTCTAATTACAACACACACACACACACACACACATACACACACTCTAATGATGTCGTGCTGCTGTGTCAGTGTACAGTGCAAACGAAGGCCGCTCAGGGGTAACAAAGTAACAATGACTTCTTCTGCCTGGGTCTTTTCTGATGTATGACCCCTCTCTCTCTCTTGTTGCACGGTGCACCGACACAAGAAAGGTATTGCAAGGCACAATAACCACTTTTTTTTTGTAGGACCGGTACTTTAAGAGTGTTTCACAGTGTTTTAATAAGAGCCAGAGGCTATTCCCTGTGAGTCGCGTTCGATGTGCGACAGCGGGGCTCGACCGGCCACACAGTCGTGCTCTGAGCTGGTGTATCAGCTACGATCAAAAAGACAAGAAAATAAGGAAAGGAAAGTTTGTTGGTTGGAACTCTAACGTTCGTTATCGAAGAAAATCTTAGAAACTCATGTAACGGCTCATGAAATGACCGCATCCGTGTTTCCTCAAGCTGTACTTTAGCTCAACGCTGATGTCGTGTTTCCTATGATAACCAGCTGAGCGTGGCGAGCTGCCGCGCTCATATTTGCCTTGTAATTAGTTTTGCAGGTGCGAGTGAAATTTTTTTGACCTGATGACGTTTCTAAAGGAGGGGAAGGTTAATTAAAAGATCGCCAATGTAATTATGATTCCCCCCCCCCTGAGGGGACAAGAAGGCCGTCAACACATTTCATGACATACTTCCAAACCGACCCACCCTGTCGTACCTGGAGCTATACGCCGAGGACACGGAGAGGAATGTGTGACGGGAGCGTCGCTCTTCTAGACGTTTGCAACTCGTACATCACCTGTGACAAAGGGTCACAAGAAGATTTGCTTCAATTTAAAGGGTCTCGAGCTGAAAAGGTTTGGAAAAATGGGTCCAGAGGACGACTCCATCACTGAGCACTCTTACACCTCAAGAGGAACATTTGGTTTTCTTGAAACATGTATATTTATGAGTTCACCTTTGCTCTTTTCCTCTTCCTCTTCCCCTCCTGCATGCCATGACACCAATATGGATCACCTTTAGTAGTAGTGTGTGTGGAGATGGGGGTTGTTGGGTTGGTGGCTAACCTGGCTGACCCTTGTCCTCCGATCGGACACATAATGGCTATCACCCCGCCTCATAACAAAAAAAACGTATGTGAGGTCATGCTTCATGGTCATGTTGATGTGAAGAGGCGAGGAGGCCAACAGCTGATCGGTGCCTAGATTGAGGGGAACAGCTTGAGGGCAAGAGGAGATACGGTGATGATGATGATGATGATGTGTTGTCAGGTCAGAAGGGAGAGGAGTTATGCTTCATCCCAGATCGTCCTTTCCTCTCTCTTTTGAACCTTCATAGTACAATTGCTAGTACGAGTGATGACTTATTTGGTTGGACACCATGTGACATACATTCTGAAGCCCATGACACCATGTGACAACAATTCCCACATCAAGATATTGACAAGGTCTTGATATGTTAAATAATTAGCATAAATCTTTCCCTCGTGCCCTTTATGGTTATGCAGATGCTGTATTGGAGAAGTATCTCTATGTGTTTGGTTTAACACACTCATAATGCGATGCAGTTATCAAATGATGAATGGGTGACAGGTCAAACAGATCGAAAAGGTCCCTCCTGGTACACCTGGAAGCTTCTACATCTTCTATATTCATAGAGGCACCATTGTGCACTTGAGGACAGCAGACGAGAGGCAGTGATAGAACATAAAAGCAAATGTAATCGACTGAAAGACAAAAGAAACAAGTAGAGGAACACACAGATGAAACATCCTGAAAGAGGCCTAAGTGTGACTGGAGGCTGGTTTGATTCCCCATATTACCTCTGAGGCACCTCTTGACCCCCAACCCCCAATTAAGGCAATCACAATCAACCACATCTACATGTTTCAATAGTTGCATATGAAAAGCTGTTTAAAAATGTCAGATTTGGATAAAAAAATACTCCATCGTGCCAACAAATTATACACAAATGTTTAGTTTTTTGCTTTTATATGCTCTAAATGTGATAAAGAAAGACCTTTGCCAAATACATTTTGACATTTCACTAAAATGACTGAACTGACAGCTTGAAACATGGTGATTTGTAGCTGACATAGAGGAACCATTTAAACTTCAAGCCCAACTGAAACTGATTCCTTACAATCCTTCTTTTACATTACATTACATGTCATTTAGCAGACGCTTTTATCCAAAGCGACTTACAATAAGTGCATTTCAACCTAGAGTACAAACTAAGAACAACAAGAATACAGGAAGTAACATTTCCTCAACATAGTCGAACTACAAAAGTACCATAAGTAAGTGCTATTTAAGAGCCACTGAAGTGCAAATCTGTGTTTTAATCCAGATATAGTCGGAAAAGGTGTGTTTTCAGTCTCCGACGGAAGATGTAGAGACTTTCTGCTGTCCTGATGTCAGTGGGGAGCTCGTTCCACCACTGAGGAGCCAGGACAGCAAACAGTCTGGATGTAGAGTGATTAGCTCGAGGTGCAGGAGTCACAAGTCGATTGGCTGTTGCCGAGCGGAGCGAACGTGCCGGGGTGTACGGTGTGACCATATCCCGGATGTAGACGGGGCCGATCCGTTCAGAGCACGGTACGCCAGAACCAGTGTTTTGAAGCGGATGCGGCAGCCACCGTAACCAGTGGAGAGGCGGAGGAGCGGAGTGGTGTGGGTGAACCGGGAGGCTGAAGACCAGTCGAGCTGCTGCATTCTGGATGAGCTGCAGAGGTCGGATGGCCTTAGCAGGTAGACCAGCCAGGAGGGAGTTGCAGTAGTCGAGGCGTGAAATGACCAGAGCCTGGATCAGAACCTGCGCCGCCTTCTGAGTAAGAAGAGGACGTATTCTCCTGATGTTGTGCAGCATGTACCTACAGGAACGCGTCGTCGCAGCGATGTTGGCCGTCAGGGAGAGTTGACTGTCTAGTGTCACCCCGAGGTTCCTGGCAGTCAGGGTAGGGGCCAACACAGAGCTGTTGAAGGTGGTAGTCAGGTCATGGGTGGGGGAGCCTTTCAGGACGTTTTCAGCTGATTCAGCAAGATTCTGTCTTCTCTCCCTCCATAGTAACAGATACACAATGCTGCTGCCAAACATCTTGGAGTCAAGTATGTCTGGAGTACTGCATTCCTCACACAGGGGTTCAGGATCCCTCCTTCAGGGGTCTCCACAGGACTCCATGGTCCCCAAGCAAAATGAGCCTCAGCTCATTTGGACGTTACATAATGCAGAAATTGTGTCGAACAGAATACACAACAAAGACAAAATACTGAAACAAAGAAGATAAAACATTGGCCTGTGGATCTGTATCTCGGTGCTTGACATAAGGGCAGCTGAGAACGCCTGAAGGTGCAAAAGGTCTTGAAGTTGACTAAGACCGAGGGGAGCACCCTTGCCCCTGAAAGAGCTCTTTATCCTGAATGGGCGGAGAGGGGGAACCTCTTGGCTGCCTGACCCCATGGAGAGCTCTCAAGCCTGGGCTCACTGAGTCCCAGAGCCCTCTATTCTCTCCCAGACCTCCAGGGTCAGAGCTAGCCCCACAACCCTACTGTAGAGGCTCGGTAATAGGGTCTGGATGAACTCTTCAAGGGGATTAAAAGCCTCTCGTGTCCCCCTGTGCGCCGACTTTTTCGACTGGCTCCATTTCCACTACCTGCCAAAACTATTCTTGAACCAATTTTTTTTGGACTACAGTTTTAAGACGAGTGCATTCTTTGTTATTTATGAAGAAGATCTCCAGTTGATACGAGCACTGACATAAAGACAGCAGTTAAGGTGAGAACCTTTCAACGCTGGACAATTACAATTAGGGACTTCAAATCTGATGAATATTTAAGTGGTCCACGGCGTGGCTGTTCGGTAGGAGCGTGGAGAGCGAGTGAAGAGGCAGAGTGGCGGTCGAGTGGAGAGATGGAGTGGTGAACTGGAGTCGGGGTGGAGGGGAAGTGATGCGGAGGTCAGCGCAGGTCACAAGGGGGGTAGATTCAGGAGGAGCAGGATACTGAAGTCCCAGTCTGAGCTACTGCACATTGTGTTGCTGGTGTTTAATCATACAATATTGTTTTTAACGAAACCAAACTGAGATAGGCTTGGTCACATTTTTCGTATTTTTTCCTTGGAAATTCTCATTATCATCAATGAATAATGAAAAAAAGGCATTCTTAAAGTCCTATGTCATTGGTTCAGATAGCCTGCATCTACACGTATCTTATACTGTGGACGGTCTGTTACAGGACATTAGCAGACCATTGGTTCGTTTTTAAAATTAGATAAATGGACTGTGTAATATTGTCATGAATTTGCATCGAGTCAGATAAACTATTCAATGCATTGTTAAGAGTGTTATGAGGGTTATGCACAAACACTATGTGTTGGCCGGGTGCAGTGACTTCTACAGTATAACCCCTCTGTTGTAGGAACAACCAGCTGCCAACTGTCTCCAGTCTTTTCTAAGCTAAGCTAATCGGCGGCTAACTCCAGCTCCATTCAATTCAATTCAATTCAGTTTATTTGTATAGCCCAATTTCACAAATTACAGATTTGCCTCAGAGTGCTTTACAATCTGTACACATAGACATCCCTGTCCCAAAACCTCACATCGGATCAGGAAAAACTCCCAAATAACCCTTCAGGGGGAAAAAAGGGAAGAAACCTTCAGGAGAGCAACAGAGGAGGATCCCTCTCCAGGATGGACAGAACAATAGATGTCATGTGTACAGAAGGACAGATTTAGAGTTAAAATACATTCAATGAATATGACAGAGTGTATGAATAGTTCATAGTAGGCATATTCCACGATGGAGACCTCCACGATCCATCAGGCAGATGGAGGTAGAGAGGAGGAGTGGGCGGAGTCTCAACAGTGGGCGGAGTCTCAACAGGGCAGTGGCGTAGTTGGTAGCAGGAATTCCACGACCCAGACCTCGACGATCCATCAGGCAGATAGGATCTATGTCGTCTCATAGGGTCCGATGACCCCATGAGACGTGAAGTCAAAAGGACTCCGGGGAGAAAGCAGAGTTAGTAACGTGTGAATCTTGAACAGACAGACGGAAAAGGGTTCAATCTTTTCTTCCAGCAAGACATGTATTTAAAGTGTATTTCCCAAAAGGTTGAACTGTTCCTTTAAGCCAGGGGTGTCAAACTCATTTCCCCCGTGGGCCACATCAGCATCATGGCTGCCTCTTAAAGGGACTGTGCTTTAAGGCAAGCCTTCAGGGTAAAGGCCCTTTTCCGGTTTCAACATGACAACGCTCCCAAAGCCAGATCCACGAAGACGTGGTTTCGTGAGAACGTGGAAGAACTTGGTCAGGAAAAGAACATTAGAAAAAAACATTTTGGGGTGAAATGCAAAACACCAACTGTGACTCTCGTCGGACCTCACTGATGCTCTAGGAACAAGACAATCAGCCATTGGCTCCCGTTCAGGACCACAATAGCAACACATTCTTGAACTTGGATTGTGTCAATCTTGACATCTGTGCAGTGTGAGCCTGAAACCTATTCCACCAATCAACCGTTGCATCGGGACACAGACCGAAGTATTACTAAGCGTCAATCTGGCATCAGAGACCAGCGAGGGTGAATCACAGTCATCTTTACCCCGCAGCTTCCTCCCGTCCTCCTTTCGCCTGTGATGGCGCGTCACGTCGCTCTCACGCGGGGTTAAACTCTAGCGCCCTCAGGCCTCGTGGCAATTAGGCAAGCGGGCAGTTGGGAGCGACTGGGATTGCGTTATGTGTTACGTTTTATGTAAATGTGTCTGGGGACGGAGGGAGGGGGTACGGATGGGTTCTTTCATCTGACTTTCTTCTTCTTCTTTTATCTTAAGCCGCAGTTTTACATCATCACCTTTTTTTCTCCTCTCCGTCACTTCATCTTACTCTCTCTCTCTCTCTCTCTCTGTCACCGTGACGACCTCCAATCTCCACCCGCCACTCCTTCTCTCGCTATACCTCTCCTCACCCTTCCATCTCACTCGGCCACTTTTTTTTCCGCCCAATGCCTCCCTCCTTTCCACCACACAAATCTCTCTTTCTCTTTCTCTCTCTCTCTCTATCCTTCTCTCTCTATCCCTCTCTCCCTCCAAGTCAGGTGACACCAGCCAGACCACTAATTAGAATTCTGTCACTAAGTAAATGCATTGTGACCGGTGGCTGACAGCTTCCCCGCGCCCGCACAGGTGTGTGTGTGTGTGTGTGTCTGCGCTCGCGCGTGTGGGTGTGCGTGTGTGTGACAGTTTGGGCAGCTTGTTGGCGGTGACGATGGCATCCGCCTGGCATTTTTAACGTGGCAAGGTGCTGCTCTCGCCACTGACCTGACAGTCATTTAAATTACACAGAGGATGGCTGCTGTGTGTGTGTGTGTGTGCGTGTGTGTGTGTGTTTCTATGTGTGTGTGTGTGTGGGATTGAGGAAGGACCATTAGTAGCTGTGGGATAATTCACTGACTTGCGGGTTGACTGATTGTGTAGCTGACGGATTCTCTGACTCATTGTTGGAAAACAGACAGACGGAGAGGCAAGGCTTGTTTACCATGTCAGCAGGACAACTCTCCCTCTCTCTCTCGCTCTCTCACACACACTTTGAGAGGAAAATAATATAATGTGAGGAAAACAAGAGATGAGAGCGGAGAAAATGAAATGGTAGGAAAAGAAAAGTGAACAACCAGAAGTGTCTTTTATAGGCTGGCAATTCCACCTCTGGGGCTTGATGAAGAGATTGATGGTGAGGGAGGGAGGGAGGGAGGGAGGGAGGGAGGGAGATGGGCGATGCAGATAAATCTGTGAACAGCATTTACCTGTCCAAGGTTTCTCAGTTCTCAGATTTATCTTGTATTTTTTTCTCCAAAAGGATCGGCATCCACGCCAGGAAGGAAAACGAGGTAAATCTCTTTTAGTTTCTCTCTTTTGAGGGCGGGACCGCCGTGCATCAGCTTCTCACCCAACTTTACCCCGCAAAAAAGTCCAGCGATTTCTAATTCAGCTTTTTCTGAATAAAGAGAAAAAGATCCTTGATGTGGATGTAGGACCGAAATAATGATGCATTTTTAAATGCATCTGCAGTTCAGACAAGATTTGTACCGATAGTATACAAATTTAAAAAAGACAGGCAGATTCTGTCACAAGATTCTAAATTCTTTCGATTGCTGCAATGTAATGAAGTTAAACAATATTTCAAGACTTTAACTAAACATATAAATGTATTCTTAGTGTCTCACAGCAATGTTTTTTGCTGTTGGGATTCATCAGATTAAGAGAGGACCAGTGAGGCGGTGGCCCGATGCCTATACTGGGACAAACCGAGTTCAGGGGAGAGATGGAGGAGGAAGAGGAGGAGCCAAAAAACATCAAGAGACAGACACAAATAAACCCCACCCGTTGTCATTTGAATGATTTCAGCGTACACACATTTGTCTCCTTGCTCCTGATTCCCTCTCCGTGGGGCCTTCGGGCGTGTGCAGGCGTAAAGTCGAGCCCTGTTGACCAGCCCGACAGCCCAGGCCCCGCCCCCACTGTCACATTGACACACTGCCCATATCCGTATAGGAGTGTGTCTGTGTGGAGGCTCCTCCGCCCTCTTTTTCTCTTTGCGTGTCCGTGTCGTGTCCATCGTCTGAAGCTCTTCTCCTCGAACTATTTTGTGGAGCTTCACGTGCATTTCAGTGCGTGACATTCACACGCCCTTCAGAGCTCGACCTTCAGAGCTCGACCTTCAGAGCTCGACCATCATCGGCGCGTCAGGACGTTCGCTCGCGAAGGGAAAGAGAGCCGGAGAACGAGAGGGAAAAATGGAAAGGTGTGATCGTAGGGGGAAATTAAGAAGCAATGGGGTGTAGGACTGTATCGTGAAAGACAAAGTACAAAGTTAAAAAGGGAGAGAGAGAGAGAGAGAGAGAGAGGGAGGGCCCTTACAGAGGAGAACAGCGCCAGCAGACAAGCCACAATGACAGCAGCATGGTAAAACACCTCTAATGCACCTCCATGGGTTTTTACTGCTTCTCGTATCACAGCGAGGACACACACACACACACACACACACACACACAAACAAGCAAGGCAGCCAGTCAAGGATGAGGACACTTGAGATTCACGTTTTCTCCTCTTTGTTTCCTTCTCCCACCGAGGCAACATGCTCCAGCACAAACTCACGCACACACAATGTGTATATTTATTATTCACGCTTTTGTTTTGCACACAGGCAACATGCTTGCCGGGAGAGGTGGAGGGAGGGAGGGAGGGAGGCATGTGGAGAGATAAATAACCGTGATAAGTCCTGTCTTGTCAGAGGAGAGGAGAAGGGCTGAGTGACATACGATTGGTCTCCTGGTCCTGAAATATGCATGGCTTTCTCAGCCGCCGCAGGAGAGGAGAGGAGTTAATTTAGGCCTCTCGCTATGCTCGGGGTAATTAAAAGAGATGATCGATAGTTCCCCCCCCCCGTGACTGATAACAACCGCCACACACACATACACACACACACACACACACATAGAGGTGCAAGCAGACACACAAGCGAGACACCGACATTGCACACAAACAAACAGGGAATGAAGAAGCAGAGCGTGAGGGTGCTGAACAATGACACCCTTCATATCCAGGCAATGTGTGTGTATGTGTATGTGTGTGTCTATGTGTGTGTGTGTGAAGTTTCGATTGGATTTTGTATTATATAAAACAAACCCGGTGCCAAACGCAAATTATGACACTCAACTGAATGCCACGTTTGTGCTTTTTTAAAGCGTGGATGCGATCATCATCATATTCATCATCATCATCAGCGGAAGAAAAAAATAAACTAACGTCACTTGACTTTGCGTCACCACCGCTAAGATAACGAAGGGCTCGGCTCTTTTTTCATTTTTTAAACACAACCTGAAAGCTTCACGATGAGAGGGATGTTTACTGATGTTTACTGATGTGTTTTATATCGGAGAACATTATTAAAAACCTCTAAAGTAAGTGATCTTGGCATTTAACAAAAAAACTAAAGAACAAAAAAACTTAACATTGTACCCCTCTCCTCTCTTCCTCCTTCTGTCTGGATCGTGGTCCATCACTACTACCAACTATTCATACACTCTGTCATATTCATTGAATGTGTTGTAACTCTGTAATGATTCCTTCTGGTCACATGACATCTATTGTTCTGTCCATCCTGGAGAGGGATCCTCCTCTGTTGCTCTCCTGAAGGTATTTTCCCTTTTTTCCCCCTGAACGTGTTTTTTTCTATTTCTTGGGAGTTTTTCCTGATCCGATGTGAGGTCAAAGGTCAGGGATGTCGTATGTGTACAGATTTTAAAGCCCTCTGAGGATAATTAGTAATTTGTGTTATTGGTTTTGTAAGGATGTTCTGAAACTGCAGGCACTTAGCAAATGATGGAAAACAGGCTTCCGGATGCGTTAATCAACATTTAATGGCAGGAAGTGTAAAACAAACATTCAAGGCCTCATGATCACGGTCTCCGACCCCTCAGCCTTCCGGCGTCGGGTACCTCTAAATCACAGAGTCTTAGACTCAAAATCAGCCAATCCTCACTCTCAAAGGTGAGTCCAGCCTTTAACACCTACACTCAAAGAAATGACTCATTGGATGAACTCAATTAAAGTGTTGGCAGGTTTTCCATCCAATAATTAAATGCAACTCCAACTCAAATTTAGCACATCAGTGCAATAAAATGTAATTAAGTTAGTCCAACTCATTTGTATTAAATACATCTCAAATAAAATAACGATATTCATTAAATTAAATTAATTTGTTGTTTGTCCAACTCAAAATAAAAATTGGAAATTAAATATTCTGTTCCCCTCAATAAATTATAGTAATCCTACATTTTGTGTTACACCCATTAAATATAAATATCTATTTTTGTAATTGATTTTTTTAAATGTATCAATCAATATTTAAATGTGTCAACTCTAAGAAGGCCTTAAATCGTTTTTAGTGATTGGTTCAAAGTCCCGCTAGAACAATGGAGGGGTCGAATATCACTGGCCCTGGGTCAAAACGTCACTTCCGGTCAAGTCGCTAAACAAGTATTTTCACAATAAAAGTCCCGTCTTGTTATAGTAAGTCACTTCACGGAATTCAACCGGCTTCGACAATCTGAAATACTAACATAGTCACTCTCATGCAACATACATTAATTCTTGCCATTTACATTTGCATAGAGTAAACATTACCCCTATGCTTCATAATACATTAATAACAATATCAATATTCTCCCTAATATTTTCTTTTATAATATATTTACCTTCGCATTGAAAATGCGGAAGGTTATGTTTTGATCGCCGTGTATTTATTTATTTATTTATTTATTTGTATGCGTGTTATTCGCATAACATAAAAAGTATTAAACCGAATCGCATGAAATTTGGTGGGATGATTGATTATTATCCGGGGACCATTTGATTAGATTTTGGGATCAATCGGGTCAAAGGTCAAGGTCATGGAAAGGTCCAAATCTTCTTTTTACCATAGCGCGGTAATTTTTTATCCAATTGGCATGCAACTAATGCCAACATGTTCATAATTCAATGCCCAATCTTGTGATATGCGAAGGTATGCACTCTACCGAATGCCCATTCTAGTTCTATATGTATTAATTTAAAGCATAAGACCTCTGCACATGTTATCAAAATAAACTATTACAACCTAACAGTTTATACTAAATAAATTAACTAATACATTTTTTTAACCCTTGTGTTGCCTTCGGGTCAATTTGACCCGATTCAATGTTTCACCCTCCTGTCGCCTTCGGGTCAATATGACCCGATTCAATGTTTAACCCTCCTGTTACCTTTATATTTACTAACATATTTTACCCTTGAGGTCAATATGACCCCAGCTATTAAAATCTCCAGAAAATTATTAGAATTAATATTGTTTTCCAAGTTTAAGTGTGAGGTACTTTATGTTTGTTTGTTGACTCCCGAAAGAACACCGACATTAAACATTGAATCGGGTCAAATTGACCCGAAGGCGACAGGAGGGTAAAATATTGAATCGGGTCAAAATGACCCGAAGGCAACACAAGGGTTAAGATGCTGACTTTGAGAAACAATTCAAACTCATTTCTGGTGGTCAGGACTCTGAAGCACTCCCGTTAGTCGTGTCTTCGTTACATCAGCAGATTGAGTCCAGACACTTTTCAAGGAGACTCTCACTTCCAGGGAAGAATCACACGCCTACCCCCCCCCCCCCCCCCCCCCCCCCCTCTCTCTCTCTTTGGCTTGTAGGTGAGCCAGATGTGACACGGACTCAGGGCCAAAGAAAATATCTCATTCCAAACAAAAAACAAAGCAAAGCCGAATATTGCAAATCCATGTGGCACGCAAAAAAAAAAAGACTTTGAATCCACGTCAGTATTCTTTGCACTCGGCAGTCTCTGATAACGAGGCAGGGAAGAAGAGAGCTCAGTCCTCCAATCTCTTCCATAAACAGGCACTCTGTCATCAATATTGTGGAGGAATCCATACCGCGGGACTAGAAGACTAATTAGAGCCCGCTCTAAATTATTTAACTCCCTCTGATTTTATTGATTTGCCAGTTCGGAGCTGCGACTTCAGGGCTGTAAAATTGACTCTGCTGAAAGAGACATGCTCGTCTGCCCGGTTTATGGCTGTCAGCACACGGACTTGGGGGAGGGGGGGGGGGGGGGGCGTGAAGCACAACGGACCTATACGCGTCGGACAGAAAAGCTAATGAAGAGGCAGGACTCCGCGGGTAATATAGTGAAACCATAAAGTTGCAGCATTAACCGGTTTAATTAACAGTCTCGCAATTAAACACTCCCATGGACTCGGCTCACACACACACACACACACACACACACACAGTTAGACACACACGAAAACACACACACACACGCAGAAACTCGTAAACTAATTGCGTATCTCTCAATTAACACAGATCTCCATGTGGAGTGCACGGAGCCCCTCAGTTAGCCACCTGTTACTAATATCTCACCTCAAGCATGATAATGACAGTACACACACACACACACATTCCTCGATGCTGGCCTTCAATCGGAAGCTCCGCGAATTGGTCAAACGCCTAATTGGCTGATTGCGGAGGGATTATGTTCAGATGACTGGGAATCAATTGACCGGGCGCCGCACATTAAGCCGTATGACTGACAGACGAGAGAGGCGATCTCATAGGCTGCCGAACGGCGATTATCCAATCAGAGCAGATGTCAATTGATCTCCCCCCTCCCCCCCGGACGGTGAGCTGTAGCTTATGACAGTAATCGTCAAGTAAACGTTATTAATGGAACCGCCTCGATCTGCTCTGGATTGATATTGAGTAAGATGTGATGTATGCATTGATTTTGAAGTGCTAGTGGGAAAATGTTGCTAATGTACTGAGGAAAGGAAAAGGAAAGGAAAGGAAAGGGATGCACATAAGGTGGGAAGAGGAAAAAAGAGACAATTGCAAATGACACAACTAAAAGTTTGATTTTCCATTTACAGGCTTTTCATGTCAGGAATGTCTCCATGACGTATGCTCACACATTTCTCCTGAGGCCCCCCGGACCTCGGTGTGCGTGGGGACCCTCGGCGCGGTCTTGCAGGTTCACAGGCCCAAGGCTCAAGGGTGGAGCATGGAGCTCATCGTTGCGGCTCCAGTTGTGGTCCAACGTCATCAAAGAAGAACAAAAAAGAGAGAGAGAAAGACATTTTGAGACACGGAAGCGTTACGTGGCCAAGACTAAAGGGACACTTTCACAATTTCATTGTAAAGATGAAATGATTTTTATTCCGTGACCCATAAATCAACTGTACCTTCTCACCTCAACTTGCATCTGTAATTGTTGTGTTCCACAAGAAGCTGCAATAAAAAAAAAGAAATGTTGCCATTGGAAATAAAAAAATCTTGTTACTGAAGTCAAGCCACATTTGTTCAGAATCTAACATTGCATGTTCGCGTCTGGTTACATAAATATGTTGTCTCGTGTCCCCGGTGGCTCTGGAGGAGCTGTGTCAAGTCTGAGCATATCAATTTATGAAAACATCATCTTTTCTAGGGCTTGAAGACCAAAACTTGAGGTGTGGGCTGTGAGATGGTCGACTGAGAATATGCTAATGAGTCAATCAGCTGGAAGAGATTGTGACATTTCTGTTGTGTAACTCACTCCTGCGTATGTACGCATGACTGTGTGTGGTCATGTGCTCTTGAATGACTAATGTTAGCGCTACAGGGTTTTTATGTATAGAAACGTGACGTATATATCTCCTTCCAACCTCTCCGGGGTGAGGAGTATCACTATGACACAACCCGAAGTTCACGACTTTCTCCAAATCCACCAAACCACCGGGTAAAACCGAAGAAGTTCAAACGAGAGTTCTCGGAGCAGAGCCGGCTAAAGCTACGCCGCGATTGGTCACTCTGCGTTCGAGGGGGCGGGACGTATAGCAACGGGTAAATCTTGCTCAATCTCCAAATTCCCAAAATACACAACATTGTGACGTGTTCAATGTTCCCAAAGTTCAGGCGCCGAATTGCCTGAACTGTGAACTTATCCAACCAGGTATCAGAAGCACCCCCCCCCCCCCCCCCATGACAGGGGGCCGCGGGGCTCCTGACAGATGCAGGCCGCCAACACAAGAACAGCAGATGCATCAGATCTGGGAGGATTGTAGTCAATCCATCACTCTCCAATCATTCATCAAGCTCGCTCGCTCGCTCTCCCTGTTTACTCTCTCAACCCCCCCTCTCTTCTTCTCTCTCCCTCTCTCTCTCGCTCTCTCTCTCCTTCTGTTCTCTCCATTCATCAAACTCCCCAAACCAAAAGAGAACCAGCGGACCCCGAGGAACACCTGGCCTGCAGTGACATCAACCATCACAGACGCACACACACAAACACACACACACACACGCACACACACCACAAAATAAAAGGTCCAAACAACACAATAATTTCCTTTCTAACCCCCGTGTCAATCAGCAGCAAAGAGATGTGACTATTATTCATGTAGCCGAAATGTTGGCAGTGTGTGTGAGTGTGTGTGTTTGTGTGTGTGTGTGTGTCAGGGCCGACTGGACACAGATTAGAGGTGGCGTTCGAGGCCACTCCCTCATTGAGCAACAGCCCGAGTGTGACTGCTGTCCCTCTCTATTACTCTCTCTCTTTGCTCAGCCCACTGCAACAGCCATTTATTTGTTTTCCTTCTTCTTCTTCTTCTTCTTCTTCTTCTTCTTCTTCTTCTTCTCCTCCTCCTCCTCCTCTCCACTTTTCATCCTCCATCACCCGCTGCCTTCCCTTGTTGTGTCCATGCACCCCTCTACCATCCATCCATCTCTTCTCTCCGTCTGTCTGAGGCACAATAGATGGATCAGAGCGAGCTGATGTAACGGCGATGGCGGGCGCCGGTTGCATTTCATGCTCCCGCGCCAGGACAAATTGCCGAGGGCTTAATTGCCCCGTGAGGGGATGTGAAATCCCAAGTTCCCGTACGACCAAATCAAAGTGAAACTGCCACGCTGAGGGTCCTTCCCATCCCCCAACAGTCACATCCATCTGCTATGACAGCCAGTTTAACAATTGGACCGTTAATGGACAGAATAATACATAATGTACGATGGTTTTCATCTCTTTAGCGAGCTTTAGAATAAGCTCAACATGCACCAGGGAATATCACAATACTTATGGAAATTTACTAAATATTTAAAAGATGTGCCATGCACACCAGTAGGGAGCAGACAGTGTCGTTCACAGGTGTCCAACACAAGGCCCCTGATGGCTTGAAAGACATGAGATCACCTTTTCTTGAAAGAAATCGAAGAAAAATCACCCGTGATTTTATTTTGAAGGTTTCAAATTAAATGGATTCATGTTATAATATTAGAGACATTTTCTTATCTACAATATTCCTCCACTCAAATAAACAACAATGAAATGCAAAGAGAGTCAATCAGCAATATGTTTGAGTCGTGTATACGTTTATATGTTTTAGTTACAGCCCTTAGAGGGCGGCCATGATGCTGATGTGGCCCACAGTGAAGATGAGTAACACCCGGTTCTGCTTCTCCTGTGTTCCGTGTCTCCTATGTCTCCTCTGTGTCTTCTCTGTCTTAATTGTTTAATTCCCTGCACCTGCCCTCAGCCACTCTTGCCTCGTTACTGTCTGATGTCGTACACCTGTGTCCCCCCCTATATATTGTGTCAGTCTTTCCCTTGTCTGCTGTTGGATTGTCGTCTCTAGTTCCGTGTCCTTTTCCCGTCGTCCTGTCCGTGTTCCTGGTTCTGCCTGTTGACCCTGCCTGCCCCGAACCTGGATTCTCTGCCTGCCCCGTTTGGACCTTGTTTTTTTAGTAAACTGTTTTGCCTCATTAAAGAGTGCTTTTTTTGTTATTCATATTGCGTCCAGCCGGTCTCTCTGTGCCTGAGCCTCACCCCGTCACAAGAACCTGACAAGATGAGTGTGACACCACAGGTTTAGTTGTAGGTTTTCTTTCTTGTTTTCTTTGCCTGCGAGGGGCCGGTCGGGTGAATGAACACATCATTAAAGCCATCTCCCCAGGATTCTAAGTGATCACTAAACCCGCAGCACCCCATTGGTTAATGAACCCGCCCGTGATGGAGAGCGGCTCGCCGACTCCACCGATCAATTCACATATTCGGATACTCTCCGCGGTCTAAATGGCAGAGGACGCCTTCAAACTGTGTGCATGTGTCCGGGGCTGCAGGCGCACTTAGGTTTGCATGTGTGTCCCAAACATACGTCTCTTCCTGTCAATAAGTGTGTGTGTGTGAGAGGAGGCTGACAGACGTATCTAGTGGCAGTCCCATGAAGAATGAAGTCACCTGGCTTTCCCCTGTCTTTGAAGGTCAAGGAGACCCACTTGCATATTCATGGCCGAGCGCGTGTTTGCACACCCGTGTGTGTGTGTCTGTGTTCACGCGCATCCACAATTGTGTGTGTGTGTGTGTGTTTGCGCACGCTGGGATCGATGGCTTTTAATTGTTTTTTCCTGAGCTGTGGAAGGAAGTGCCAGCAGTTATTGATTGGATGGAGGGATGGGAGAAGAGAGGGTGAGGAAGACAGAGGGAGTACAAAAGAGGACAGAGAGAGAGAGAGAGAGACAGTGTGGCAGACAAGAAGGAAATGTGACAAGACAGGGTGGCGACATGGAACATAGAATCACTGTCTAGAGGGTGGACCAGGGGGGAGGTGTGTGGGTGTGTGTGCGTGAGTGTGTGTGTGTGTGTATGTGTATTAGAGAGGGGGGTTGATGGGTGCCATGTGTGCATATGTAAGTGTTTGCATGATGTGTGTGTGTGTGTGTGTGTGTAGGGGGCTGGGGGAATGTCACAGGGTGTCTGATCTGGATGCTACACACATTGCGCAGCACACTCACTAGGTGCATTATTGAGTCGGGCTTAGTGTGTGTGTGTGTGCGCCCCTCGTTTGTTGTTCTTTGTTATATTTTCTTACAATTTAAAGGGTTGCATCTTACAGTGTCTATAAATTCAGGATTTTAAAAAGGGTTCACATATGAAAAATGCATAAATGCGCTCATTGCCAGATAATGTGAAATGTAAATTGTACGAATGATACAGTAAACGGATATTGTAATGAACCTGGTCCAATAAGAAACACTGCTGTGGGTAATCGTTCAGCCCTAAAAGGAGAATTTATAGTCATTTATTAAAATACCTTGTTGAATTATAAATTGTTGTTATTCTAAATCCTTTATATAAAGCACAACATAATGCAATTTGACCTTAACCCTCCTGTTACCTTAACATTTACTCACATATTTTACCCTCAGGGTCAATTTGACCCCAGCAATTAAAACCTCCAGAAAATTAATAGAATTAATATTGTTTCCCAAGTTTAAGTGTGAGGTACTTTATGTTTGTTTGTTGACTACCTAAATAGCCCTTTAAATATATAAAAAAGTTGATATTTCTTATATGTTTGACACAGTGAAAAACAGCCTGGGGTCAAATTGACCCTAAAGAACACCGACATTAAACATTGAATGGGGTCAAATTGACCCTAAAGGTAACAGGAGGGTTAAACTACACAAAAACATCTCTTTGAAAAAGGTGTTTTGATTGTAGTGATTATGTGCAGAGCTTAAGAATAAAAACCCTAACATTTTTTCTCATTTTCTCATGAACTGGCAACTAAGCGTATGTAATATACACGGTAACCGGTTTTATCACAATAAGGTTTCTACATGTTTTAAATGACATGACACATTGATGCTTTTCACTGAAACATTTCATTTTAAATCAAAAAGAGTTCAATTGCCCAACGCTGTTTTATATATTATACTAAATCAAACAAGTGTTGTAAAAATACATTCTCATTCCACTACAACACCTCCAAGTTGCTAAAACAAAACAGAATAAAGTATTAAAGTATGTGATCGGTAAAAAATAAATGCTGATTATTGCTTTTCATTTTTGCTTACATCATAATATTTTTGTGGACCTACGGATTAAATATGAAATATATTAAACCCTAAATCTATCCTTGAATCTAATATATCTCTTGGAGTCTCAATCCACTCGGATGTTAATAATGCGTATTAAATGAGAACGCTGTACGTTCGATTCTGGTGCCTGAACGCGGCCGTGAGAGTCCAGAGCGACCGGGAAACAAACGCTGGAGCTACGAGACCACATGGAATTGGAGTCAATGGTGTTGGTCGACCCTGACCCAGTGTTAGCCGAGGCTTGTTTGGATGAAATGTGTGTGTGTACCTCCAGTGTGTGTATGTGTGTGTGTGTGTGTGTGTGTTGAGACTAAAAAGTAACAAGCTTTTATTCCCTAACAATGTTCCACCGTGCCCTCATTACACACAGGTTAAAAGTGGCACTCGGCCCCGTCTAGACCGCTAAAGAGAGTGAGCGCCCACACACACATACACACACATACACACACACAGACACACACAGGCGAGAATGGACTGTGGCACCGGTCTCACTGATGACCAGGCCACCGGAGCTCAATCACAGAACAGCGAGAAGTCGAGATTGAGATGATGTCTGGGCAGAATAGTGTGTGTGTGTGTGTGTGTGTGTGTTGTTTCTTAATTGAATGTAATAGGATCTAAACACCGTGACCGACCGGCAGCCGAAAAGGGGAAGAGAGAAAAGGGTAGAAAGTGTTGAAGCTTTTCTTGTAAGTTACGGCTGTTGCTGTTGCTGATCGAGTCTTTTTGTTGTCGCTGTTGTGTCAAATTTGATTATTATCTTTTTTTTAATGTTATTGTTGTTTTTTTGCATTTTCTTGTCACATGTAATGTTGTTGTTGTCTTCTGTGATGTCGCTTATTGGTTGGGTTCCTCCACTCTTTTTATTTTTCATTCTTTGGTCATTTTGGCGTTAACAAACTCACCGTTCCTCATTATAATTACCAAAATCAATAGTTATAGTTAAGAAACTTTCCTCAAATTGTCATAAAATTATGGATCGAGAAACAAAGCGGTAACTTAATGCGTAGTTCGCCTCATGGCAAGAAGTTGGATGTTTAATATTATTATTTTTTCTTTTAATAATGTTTTTTTGTGGGCGGGAAGCCGCGGGGCTGAAGTCTGATGGCAGTGAGCAGAATGGACACAGTGCAGGTGTGTTTCCTCCTCCCTCAAAGAACTGCTTCCTGCTCCCTCCCTCCTCATCGGTCTCTTGACCCCCCCCCCAAAAAAGAAGCACGGCAGAAAAACATTTAAGTGAAGGAGAGGAGGAGGAGGTGGTAAGGAGGGATTGGGAGTGCTGTTGTGGTGGTGGGTAAGGGAGGGAGGGGGAGGGTTCGGGGGGGGGGGGGGATTGGTGATGAGGATATTGCGACGACGACACACACACACACACACGGCTTTGCCCTGCTCCGCCACACTGTCAAATCTGTATTCACACACAAACACACACACACACACACACATCTCTAATAGATTCTCGTCTTGACACTCAATTCCGTGGCGAGACGATCCCGCTTCATCCCTCCCTGCATCAAATATTTAAACACTTGTATTAGTGGCCGTGTCATCCCCTCAAACAGCCGCAGCTTAGGGCGCCAATCTCCTCCCTCGCCCCTACTCCTCCATCGCCCCTTCTCCTCCTTCGCCCCTTCTCCTTATTTTCTTATTTCTTGTTCAGTCTCTCCTCCACACTGCTCCTCATCTTCCACCTCTAATATCCACAATGTTATCGCCATGCTCGCCTCCCTCCACCGCCACCCCCCTATCATTTTATATATTTCAATACTTCAAACTTTGCTTTTTTTCTCTCCCTCATGAAGGAGTGTGTCACATTTGGAGGTTTTGATTTCTGATTTTTTTTCTTCTTTCCTTTTTTTGGGGCTCACGTGTTCTTTTCAGGCTTTTTTTTTTTTTTGAAGAGAGCCCCTTTTCAATCTCGAGAGGCCGAAGCTCTACAGATTGCAACAAGAAGACGGGGAGATGGAATGGAGAAAGCAGGATAAAGGAGGGAGGGGAAAGGAGGGGAAGAGAGAGGGAGGGAGAGCAAGGGGAAGGGAGGGGGGATCGGCGGCGCGCTTGAATGATGTCTTTCAAGAGGAGCAGTCTAGCTTGTCAAATCGCCGGCTGCGAAATGAATCGGCATATCTGTTCGGGGGCCGGTTTCGTATTCCCCCACCCGATAAGTCCAAATAACGCAATTGTCAGAGGGACAGAGAGGAGTGTGACAGAGAGTGAGAGAGTGGAGCCGGGTGAGAAGGAGGAGGGGACAATGGAGTGTGTATGATAGACAGACGGAGGCTTTTAACACCTGATATTAATGCCAACCTTTTTAAAAACCACTCAACACGCGAATCTCGTCCGGCTTAAATCTGATTGGCTGCCATTGAAGTCCACCGGCGACCCGGAGATTATTATTATTATTACCGCGGGGGGCATATCGGTTTATGGCGGCGCCACACAATGAGGAAACGGAGCGATGAGAGGAGGAAGAGGGCACGGAGGTCACGAAGCCGGACTTGAACGCCACACGGGGCCTCCGAGCCCGATGCCCGGGGGCGATACCGGCGTTGGGGGCGGGGCCTCTCCGACCGAGACGTAGACGATTTGTCGGCACCGAAAAATCGTCCAGATTTTGTGGTCACATGTTCTTAAACTCAGCCTTGAAACGGTTGTTTTCACAGCAATATAGTGGATCTTAACGAGGTGTTTATAACATAGTTATAGTTAGTTTTTTTGGTTGGTGTACTGGTATCAGATCGATTCTCCGTACAGGCAAATGATCAGATCTGGGAAGAACGGTATCGGGTCACGTCTGAATGTCTCAGATGAGGATGAGTGTCCTCGTCTTGGGGGATAATACTCGGCCTGTAAAAAAGAAAAGTTGCATAATATCCTTACCAGACAGAAACCAGTCAAAAAAACATCAACACTAAAGACCTTGTGAGGTCATCAGGATTATCTTGACATGGACCCAGAACCGGTCTGATGGTCCACCCTGGTCTGACTCCGGGCCCCCCTCCCACCCCCCTCCCCCACTATCCCCGGTATTCTGACCCGATGTACAGGAATAAATAGGATACAAGTTATTCTTTACGATATTTTTCTCCTCTACTAAACCTTCTACCTCTTGGGGGTCTACACATGCGAGTGGGGGTGGTGTGTGTGTGTGTGCGTGTGTGTTTTGGGGGGGGGGGGGGGGGCTGTACGACAGTCGACTGCAGTTTGTTCAGCAGCGCCGAGTCCGACCAGGGGAGAGTATCGTTAAGGGAGACCACTGTCTCCACTGCTTGTGATGAGGGGTGTGAGGAGACACACACACATACACACACACACACACACTGGTAGAGCCTGGTAGTGGATCAGTGTGTGACAAACTGAGCAGGCTCGTTTGAGGCTGTAGTCCAGCTCGAAAGAAGAGGAGAGGGAATGGACAGACTTGTCTTGTTGAGAGTTACCTTACTTGTACGTTTGTGTGTGTGTGTGTGTTTGTGTGTGTTGGGGAACACAAAGGAGAGTCTTCTCAAGTTCACTGTTATATGCAAAAGAAACAAGAAATGCTGTCAGACTCTGGCAGCATTTTGTACATGGAACACCTCAAGCGCAGACACACACACACATACACCTACAATACAATCTTGCTATTGTGCGTTGTGAATAAGTGGAGTTTATCGCTAATGTACACTAATCGAGGATTGTAAGATTTAGTTGTGTACAAAGGCAAAATGTTATTAACTGAATGTTTACCGGATGGTTTGGCACAACATCTTATTTTCTCTACATTACATTAATAAAAACAAAAGTTTTTTTCCAAAAATGAATATATATATTTTTGAGATAATAGCAACTGATATTCAGAAAGAATTGCAGCGCTGCAGCCAAAAACTGGTTTGATTCCTGATTTTGATGCCAGTTTCTTTGAGGTTGTTTTTCCAACCAATGTGTGAGTTGTGAGAACGCCCAGCACAATAAATGCCTGTTTTACTCATGTTTGTACTCAGAGGTCTTGCTTTGTCTGAACAATCATAAATTCAAACTACTGTCTGTTTGCAGAGCAGCACAACCTCTCATTTGAGAATTTGAACCCAGAGGATGTTAAATGAAAAATAAAATAAATACATATATTTGCAGATTCAATGTTCTATTTGCTTCACTAATCCGTGACGTGACCACACGGTTGAGCTCTGAACAACGTGAGAGACACATTCTCACTTCGCCATCCACCAACAGGAGGGTGAAGACGCATCTCTGAGGTCACAAAGCGTCGCTCTCCTCCACGCCGGTTAAAGGAGCTTCCTTTGGCTCCTCCGTCCACACCAGCCTCCCTCCCTCCCTCCCCGCCTTCCTCCATCCGTCTTCCTCCCCCCGGCGGGCGGCCCATTAGCTCGGAGGCCAGTGGACTATGACAGGGCGGCCCGGTCATGGCAACACACAGCTGTAACATGGATGGCGCCTTTCACATTAGTGTGGTGAACAAGGGGAACAGGAGCAGGAGCTTTTCCATTAGCGCCTCCCACGATGTGCCAAGATCCTGACAGAAGGAGGGAGAGAGAGAGAGGGCGAGAGGGAGAGAGAGAGCGGGACCATGTATTCAAGTGGCTGCTTCTTAACCGTATGACAGTGACCTGAGCCACGCTCCGGGCTGGCCCATCACTCTGTATTCATACACTGAGAGTGTGTGTACAGTTCACACACCACATCCCTTTAAATACAGAGTAGTGAGCAGAATATGTATGTTTTTGAGTTTGGGCTTATGTAAAATGACATACATTTGTATCTTTGTTTTTATCCCATTGTGATTATCAACAATGTTTTTTTTTCTCGACAGAGTAGAACATATATGTTTTTGAGTTTGGGCTTGTGTAAAATGAGATATGACGTAGATCAATATTTTTTTTCTGGGTGTTTGTATGTGTTTTACGGTTTTGGGATTATTAACAATGCTGTTTTTTGTGTCATAGTTACAATATTTCTGTGAATGGAATACAGATGCAAATCAGCTGTATAGCTACAATGTGTTAGTCACAGTAAATGGTGACATTTATGTCTTAACTGTACATAGTCTCTTTAAAATAAAGATAAGAAGAAGAAAAGAAACTAACACATGACGTACTTTGGATGAAGGTTGCCTCCCGTCAGATGTTGTAAAGGTACAGAACATATTTCACATCAAATGTTCTGATTAAAATAATTGAGAATTGTATTTCTACTTCTTACTTCTCATTCTTCTTGATAAGTGAAATAGTATTTTTAATCGAAACAGTTTTGAGAGAATTAAGAGATTATTACTTTATGTACATTTACACGGACGCATACATTTCAATTATATTCAGTCACATAATGTAAGTTATTTAAAAATTGGCTTTTCAAATCGAAACATCAGCATTTCAGTTTAATAGCTGCCACAAAGTTGAAGGATTTGATTGAGAAAGATTAAAAGAAAAAAATGTGTTGGAATTATGCAACAGAAATAAAAGAGATGTGATAAGATATGATCAAATGTTATGAGCCCCACAGCTGGGCCGTTGACAGAATATCACCAGCAAAGCATAAAAAAAAGAAAAAAGTATAATAAATGAGTAATTAAACAGCAAATGTATAATCAAAAAAATACAAAATAACTTATAATTGGACTTGATGGTTGAGTATGAAACAGGAAATATGAAATGCTGATATATATATATATATGAGAATATTGATACTCCTCCATGCTATGCATTGATATTGAATGGAGAGGCTGAGATGCCCTCACTTCCTCCTGTGGGCCCCAAAACACTAGATCCTACAATTCCCACAATGCAACTGGCCAATGTTTGTTTGCCTGACATGTGGCCACTTCTTTTCTAACTGTTGTAATAGATTCATAGTTTTCTCAGACCTGCCAGCATTAAAATGAAAATATCTGGAATATGCAAGTTATTGTAAACCCACAGTGCCTAAAAAATGCACCGCACAAATCGTAACTTCTTTTTTCTTTTCTTTTCTCCCCAATGATGCATGTAATTCACCCCAGACATCTATTCCTTTTCTCTTTGTCTTTTCCCCAAAGCCTGGAGGTATAATTACCTCGGAGCCGATGAAATGGATTGCGTGGCGTTTCATCAATGCTTTTGCTTTTCTAAAATATCGTCGTCTCTTCTTCATCTCCCAAAACAAGGTGTAGCGGCGGCGTCTCTTTTGATAAAGTGATCAAATGATGAGGGTCTCATTTGCCGTGATCACAGGGCCATCTACTTCTTTATTTATTTCATCTTGTGTGTGTGTGTGTGTGTGTGTGTTTGTTTCGATGTCTCCCGTCTGTAATTTGACGTGGAGATGCTTGTTATGGCCGATCAAAGACAGCCATCTGCGGCCTGTCAGCTTCCCTCACACGGAGTGGGAAGTGAGATGATCCACAGCATCATGTCAGACACAAAGGTGGAGCGGCAAAAAAAAGCAGCATCGGGTTCGGATACTCTTCTTTTTTGTGTGCATTTTGGATCATTTTGTGTTTGCGCAGCCATTTCTGATCAGTCCAGTAGCAACATATAAAAATGCACAAAGTGTTATGATGCTTTAATAACAGTTGTGGCTAGTAAACGAATACTCACATTGTCTCCATCCTCGATTTCTTAGATTCGTATAAACATTCTTATTGATATAAATTTAAAATGTTAATGTTTCTTTAAAAAACTCTGTTATGTCACTGTCTCTTAACTTTTAGTTTCTTTTAACTTGTCTTGTTCTGTGTTTTTTGTTTTGTGTAACTATGTGTTTCCTAATGTTGTTGTGAAAAAATTGATTTTTAATCTCAATGGGTTTTAAAATTAAGGTTTAAAAAAATTTAAAATTAAAAAAAGTCCGGTATTCAATAAAAGAGGCGGAGAATGAACGGATGTGAAAAACGAATGGCACGTAAAGTACGTGGTTCACGACACTCACTACACACATGCTGGACCTTGTGGACCAGTTTGTGTGACAAAATAAATCTCAAGCTCCACAACTTCTACATCTTCATCTTCATCAACGAACAGATCCGGCCCCCGGCGTCCTCATAGCGTGTCATCAAGTAAACACACTTAGGATATTATCTTTCTGTGAAATATTGACATCATCATCATACCAGCCCTGCGCATGACCCTGACCTTGAAGAATGTGTTGGAGGCCAGCCGTTAACCTCTTTAATACTTTTAACGAGGCCAGAAAGTACATTGAGGGTCCTCTCCGAATGTAAAACATGTATTCCAAAACTATGCATGACATCATTACGAGGCTTCAGACGTAAGATACTTTTCTAACTGTTCTGATAATCGTTACGAGGACCGTGAACTCCGGTGGGAACGATCAACGGGGGTCAAACACAAAGACGTGTGCCCATCGATGTTTCCGTCACAACGCATGTAAATTGCATTGCAATTTCTTCCCCCCCCCAAGTGTGTGTCATGGCGACCGTCCAATAAGTGCTACTCCGATAAGTGCACACGCCGCAACAAGATGTAGCATGACAAGACAATAGCCCGGCCGGTGATGGAGGGCACACATTACACGGAGCGGGACACGGATATGGACGTCACGGGGACACCGCAGGCATGTAATGACATGAGACCCTCGTTACGGAGGACGAGACGCCGCAGAGGACGGGACATAAAGCGATCCGACCCTCTCAAGAGAGATAAAAAAAGGAGATGAAGGGACGAGAGAAGGAGAGGACGGAGGAGCAAACGAGAGAGGGAGGGATGAAATAGGAGGACGAGTCCACTCAGAGAGACCCGATCGCTCAAAGTAATGATGATGTCTTAGTTGGTTAAAAAGCAGTGCTAAGTATTGGCCGTGTTGAATATCAGGTGGGAGGATAGGGGGGTCGCCGAGAGATGGACGGCATCTTAAGTAACAGCATCCTGATAGATATGTTGGCACGGCGAGGCGAGCGTGACGCGCACCGCGAGGGGAGGAGGGCGCCGGGTATCACCGAGAGGTTCAAGAGGCGCTGACGGTGACTTTGGGTTATCTTGGAAAGAAACCTCGTAACGCCGTATTTTATAGGTGGGAAAAGTGGAAGATGAAAATAATGAGTGACGGAAAAACACACAGACAAATGAAGGTGCCATCTTGAACCAAAAATGGTTCTTCAGAGTGATGCCAAAGAAGAACCATTTTTGGATCCACAAAGAACCTTTAAAACCAGGGTTCTTTTAAAAAACATTTCCATAAAGAGTTATTCAAAGTACCTATAAAGGTGCCGAAAAGAAACTTCAATAAAAGGTCGTTCAAGGCACCATTTCTGGTTCTATAAAGAACTTTTAAAACCAGAGTTCAAATAACCTATTATGGTGCCTCAAAGAACCCTCAAAAGATGATTCTTTAATGCACCATTTCTGGTTCTACAAAGAACCTTTAAAACCAGGGTTCTTTAAAGAACCATTTCCTTAAATAGTTATTCAAAGAACCTATAAAGGTGTCTCAAATTACTTTAAAAAAATGGTTCTTGAAGGCACTATTTCTGGTTTTACAAAGAACTTTTAAAACCAGGGTTCTTTAAAGAAGCATTTCCTTAAGTTCTTCAAAGAGCCTATAAAGGTGTCTCAAATAATCCACAACAAATGGGTCTTTAATGCACCCTTTGTGGTTCCATGAAGAAGCTTTAAACCAGGGTTGTTTAAAGAACCATTTCCGTAAAGAGTTCTTCAAAGAACCTAAAAATGTGTCTCAAAGAACCTTCAATAAATACAAACTACATTCGAACTGGCGGCTTCACACACGACAACAGAGTTAAAAGATGAAGCGTTGCGTTCCCCGGGAGACGAAGATGAAGTTAAACAATTCAGGGCTTTTACTTTTGTTCAGTTCATTCTCAAGTCTATCTTTTTTTGCCAACCTTTTTACTTTGTGAGCGAAAATGTTACGTGGGAAAAAACAACAGGGTCATTTTTCCGGAACAATTTTTGATTCTTCTGGGCTTCCGTACCGCAAATAAATGCATCAACCAATCACGTGTTGAATGTCCGTATTCATAATGTAATCTGTACTACTGCGAAGTGTTAAACACGCCAAACCAAGACACCACACTGTATCACTCCTTTTAACCTTAAAGAGGCAGCGCTGACCAGGTCCACTCCTTCCAGTTCTTACCTTTCACAATAAAAGCCCCAGACGAGTACACACTCTCTCTCACAGCTTTTCACCACAAAGAAACTCAATGGAATAGCTGGCAGTCCATGGGCTGTACCACCATTCCCCTCAGATGGACGCTGCGCTGGGCCCATAGCGTCCTGCTGGTTGGCCCTCAGATCACACGTTAACATCAATAATTTTGTTTGCGAAATATTTGCCGACGAGTATTTTGACATTTTCATTGTGATCCTCTGTGGCTGGTAACACAAAGAAAACCATGTTTCCTTAATTATGTGTCATTATGTTTTCCTAGGTTAGCGTAATTGAACTATACCTGCTAATTAGTTACACCGACCAAATGATATATTATTAGTTACCGATGGTGTTCCCTTTGGTCATTAAGTATTGTACTTCTTTCCTCTGATATATTTCTAGATGGAAACAAACAGTACAATAAATATGACCCTATAATTACGTGTGTGAAAATAAATGTGTGTTGGATGTGTACCATCTGCTATTAATGCTTCAAAGGATATGCTGAATTATATGAACCCACTTAATCGTCCAATGGGTTGTGAAAAAAAAGACAACATAACCCTAAAAAGGCTGAATTTGCTCATCATGACTGACACAGTATGTTCATGCATCTTTCTTTAATTTTTCTTTTTTTTCTGGTAAAAGAAATATTTGTTTTCAAGATAGTATGTTTCCAAGAGAAAAACCTGAAGCCTGCCTTTTGAAAATATGTCCATTTATCATCACCTTTAGACTGCTCTTACCCTCGGAGGGTTATTTTGTGTGATGGGACTGAACCAGCCCTCCTCCCCAGCCACTCCAATAAGTGTTTTTCAATTACTGCTGTCAGCCGGTAATCATCCAGTGATGAATAGTCTGATATCCAGCCTTTATATTCATCTGCCTTCTTTGTTAGATTGTTTCTCGACAACGACACACTTGTGTGTGTGTGCGTGTGAGGCTGACGTAAGATGTTTTTATTATTATTTACAAAGTATAGAAGGTGAGATTAAATCAATGGCAAAGTTAATGAATGTTCCCTTCTTTAATTTTTCACAACACAAACGAATATAAATGCTGATTTTCCCGAACAATTAAAGCACCCATTTCTCAGCAGGAAGCTGAAGATTTTTATATTTTGATCAAGTATTCATGATTATTACTCATCACGGATAATTATTGCAATTTGTTTCTCTTTTCAAGCTATTTTGGTGCTAATAAAAAAAAGCACAAGCAAAAGCGGCCTAATATAATCATTAGAAGCATTATGTAAATACAGTATTATGCAGAAAGCATGTAATTGCACCAAACGAATGGCCGTGCAAAGCAGGAAAGGGAAAACACTGATTTTATTACTTTTGGCTCATTACAGCAGGAGCAGAGTGGTCAAGTAACACTGGGGAAATGGAAATTACTCCCATTTAAATGCTTATCTAAAGTACATGGAGGAAACAAAAACAATAAAGTGATTATGAAGTAATATGACTATTTATATCATTGCATGGCTGGAGTTCAGGGAAAGCTGCTCTTCTCTTTTGAAGCTGCAGGGTTTTGTAAAAAGTTAGCTTTTCCACACAACCTGAATATTACCAACCGGATCCAGTGTCCCACAGAAATACGTCCATATTGGACCATTTCTGCACATCGAGATTTAAGCGCTATGCACGCCAAAGAACCCCCGTCTCCTCGAGAGGACGTGAGTCCAGTCACATCACGCGTCGCATTAACATAGAGAGGAGCATTTAGGTAAATATAAATGGTTTACCGCCCCCCCCCCCCAGGCTGCGTACCATGACACTGCAGTTAACATCAGGAGACACGACAACAAGTTGGTTGAATAATACTCAAGTGGGGGTTGATTATTCTAAGCATTGAGAAGTCAGTTTTTTAAGAATATTTGTCCTTTTCTGGCAAAACATATGTCTGATACCGAATGTTAGATTTCCTTCTGTCCATTTGTGTTTGGTTCAGGACTGAAACCTCCATGTTGCACCGAAGGGGGGAAGGACGAATGTGGACTTGATGGAGGGTCCGGCAGCACAAAGCTATACGACAATAAAAAATGCTCTCTTTCTGGAAAAGAGTTGACATGTGTTTTGTTCCCAAAGGAAGTAAGGAAACAGAGTTATTGTGCCGCTGGGCGTGTGAGTAGACATCTCACTGTCATCCAGTGATGGCATGTCTTACTGTGACGTTGTGGCTTCATGAAAGCAGCATATAGACAGATAGCACACACACACACACACCAATGTCTTCCTGCCGTCCCTTCTTCAACCGCATTTACATGGTAGAAATGTTACAAAGTAATTTCCAGAGAAACAATACAATGAAATACATGTGCTGGCAGGGAGAGGGATCCCTCCTCCTCCTCTCCCTCCTCCTCCTCCACTCCCTCTCTCCATCTATCACATCCAGCAGGTACCACAGGCCACTGACCAAGCCTGTCCTCCCGTCATTAGCCCCGCGTTCTCCCCACGCGATCCGTGTGGCTACCCCTGTCTCCTCTCTCCAGCCCGACACCCCATAATAATATCTCTTTCAACCTTCACACCGTGATAAATAGGGGAGCGCAGAACAAAAGGGATGGAGGGAGGGAGGGGGGGAACAGTGGGGTGAAGTGTAAAGAATTAGGGGTAAAGAAAGAAAAAAAGGGGAAGTCTGATGTGGTTCCAGTGTGTGTGTGTGTGTGTGAATTTCTGTCATATATGTCTAGGCTTTTTGTACACTTCCTAATATATGAATTTAAATGTTACTTCATGGGTCATTATGTGAAGAAACGTGTAAAGACTAACGCGGTAAACAAAGACTTTAGCCCAAACATCTTCTATTTGTTTTTCCTGTAAATTAATTTAAGAAATGTTCGACAATAAGCGTAGCACACTTTGTCACACTTGATCACATTTGTTATATTTTTTGGTTTTTACTTTCATAGAAACAAAACCAACCTGACAAGACTTTAGTGAACAAATTAAAAGATGTACAAGAGAAAAACTAAAGTTTATGGAGCTCTAAGGACTCTGAGAACAATCTTATATATATATATTGTATATATATATATATATATATGTATACCAGTGCAATATAAATACATGTATAATATAATAATAAATAAATATATTTATTTCAGCTAAAAGAAAAACAGTCAACTTCACTGCAGGATTTGCTCATCACAAGAAAAACTAGTGTGGAAATGTCTGGAGATCATGTCACCAGAGTTCTTCCTCTACTCGGGTTGGCTTCTCCTACTCTACATTTACAACTTCCTCCTCCTCCTCCTCCTCCATCATCATCTCCAAGTCCACGCCTGCGAGGCAGCAGGAAGAATATGGGGCGGTAGAAGTATTACGTAATCTCTACCGGCTTCACGGTATATCCTCCACCCGAAGGCGTACGCTGCGCTCCTTGATGCGAGTAAAGTATATATATATATATATTTATGCAATTCCCCACATGTCTGATGACGTGGATGTGAACTGCAACATGGCGGGTTGCCGGTGGCAAACAGCTGCGAGGCGAAGACTCAAGTTGTTGTTTAAAATGCTGCCCATACATTACAGCATTACACGATAATAATAATCCAGTAATATAATGTATTTTTCTACTTGAAGTAAATTTTTCCGACAATACTTTAGTTAACTTTGGAATGCAGGCTTTTATTTATATGTATTTATTTAGAGTAAAATATCTCCTCCACAACCACTGCACTATAAAGTGTGTAACATGTGTATGAATGACTTCATGTATGTGATAAAGTTTATTAATGAAGTCAGTAATAATAGGAATGCACATGCAAGAGAATAACCACTTTGGTTTGTTTTTACCACAGAGTTGGTCAAATCAACTCAAAAGTGCTTTTTTTGGAAACCATTAAAATTCATGAAAACAATTGGGATTTTCTATAGCATGTGCCTAATACAATGTGAACTTGTATTTCTCTCATGTACATATATCATGATGCTTCGGTGCTTCGCTGAGGATTCCTCAGGTTGCCTCCTCCAATGCTCTCTTTGTCTTGTTGACTCAACTAATCGCTCAAATCGGCTAACAGAAAATAAAGAAACAGATGCCTCAGCTCCATCGCCACAAAAAAAAAGAGTGCGAGGAAATCATTACGCGGAGCGGAATCCCCTGAGACGTGTTCTGAGTTTGACGTTCAAGTCATAATTAAAAAGTCTCAATCCCTGCTCTCATAATATCTGTGTGATTTATTAGCACCGCTACAAATTACCGCCTATTTTTCTCTCTTTTTTTCCCTCCTCCCTCTGAGATATGCATGGCGAAAGTACACTTCAACGGTTCAGCGTTTTGTTTTGTGTGGACTTCTCTTCCCTCATTGTACTCTAATCGGTGCCTTTCATGTCCCGGTGAAGGACTGTGGGTACAAACTCATCGCCTGCTGAGATGAAGGCTTGTCAATGGGGCGTCGGGTTGAACTAGTTGTGTGTGTGTGTGTTTGTGGGTGAAACAATATGTCAAGGTTGTTCATTATTAAAAAAAAATTCTCCCCGTCGTTTGTAACTGTAAACGGTCTGGAACTCGCCTGGACTTCTCCTCCCTCCTCCCATCCCTCCCTCCATCTTTCCCCTCCAGCCTTCCTTCCATCCATCTCTCCATCCACCCTTGCCACCCTCCGTCTCTCCCCAACTTGATTTAAGAGTTGCCCTCATGTCTTTGACACATCGGTGTTTCTATCACAGAGGTTTCGGTGTGTGTGTGTGTGTGTGAGAGAGAGAGAGAGAAAGAAAGATATCCACAATGATTCAAATATAATAGCTCCGTATTGCTCCCGTCCTGTTCAGTTGCAGAGATTAATAAATGTGTGTGGTGTGCATGCCTGTGTGTGCATGTGTGTGCGCATGTATGATTGTGTGTGGCTACACATTACAGCCCAGACAGTAATATCTGCCATGCATACATTATCTGTCCTCCCTATTATCCACGAATGGCAGGCAGTAGAATTATCCTCCTCTCAGTCTTGTTGGCGTCTCTAAGCAGACCGCCGGACTGCTGTGCCCCCCCCCCCCCCCAACCCACTAGTCAGAGGTTAAGATAGCAATCAGGACAGGACCGCAGATGGAGGCAAGCTATTTTAATATTATCTCAATATTCTCAGCGGCTGGTTAATTGTTAAAGGACAGTGCAGTCCTGCATGCTCTGCTTCAAAGTCGCTGTGAACGCACCGAAGGCCTCATAGCGGGTCTGGTGGGGGTTGGGGGGCAAGAGGAAACAACCATCAATGACACGTAGACATGGCTTATTGTTTTTCAATAATCACTCTGATTTATTATGATAATTTGGGTCACAGGATACATCACAAGGCACATGGACAAACGTACATTTGGAATGTTTTTCAGGCCTTATGTTCCATTCCAATGTACGTTCAGCGTGCTCAGTCCAGTCCATTCCCTCATAGACCGTTTGTGAGAAGATGACCTCACCCACTGGTTTGTGGAGTGCCATTTTGAATCCTCGAGTTTGGCGGTTCCGCCGTTGCCATTTTGGGTTTCAGACGTCACCATGTGGAATTTTCCACAACCAATGAACAGAAGTGACCATATTTGGTCCCGAGACCCCCAAACCTGACCTGCTCCACCCCCCGGTTCCTGTCTATGAAAATCCCGAACAGGACCAGTGATAAAGGGAAGCTCTGGTGGAGGCCAACCATCAGATCTTAATGGTGGGACTTAATTACCGAGAACGCGAACACAGCCCTTACTGTGTAGAGACCGGATAGCCCGTTGCAATGGGTCCGGATCCCCATACTCCCACAGCACCCCCCACAAAATACCAGGAGACCCGGTCAAAAGCCTTCTCCAAGTCCACAAAGAACATGTAGACTGGTTGGGCAAACGCTGATCTGGGTCTATCAATCAAGGATTCCGGTAGTTTTGCCATTATTACCTTTTAAATGAAGAACTAATGAGTAATGACTTATTACGCTTCTTATTTTGGGTTATTGGCAGAAACGTGACAGTACAGAGCAGGAGATCCTCACATTTTCCTTTTACCTCAAACAAGGAGAGGTACAAAATAAAATGAGAAACCCCATCGCCGGGTGCTTTGAAATAACATAACGAGACTTTGACTGAAGTCGCTCCCCCAGCCTCAAAGCTCCGTATCTGTAACGCCCTGTTGTGTCTCCTCTTTCTTGATTGTTTCATTCCCTTCACCTCCCCTCAGCCACTCCTCTGTCTCCTTGATTGTCTCATGCCTACACCTGTTTGCCCCCTACATACAGTCTTTTCCTTGTCTCCTATTGGTTTGTTATCTTTATTTCCGTCTCTAGTAGTGTCTCTGTTTCGATGATCAATTCCCAGTCGCTTTAAACCTGGAGTATTGCCTATTTCTCTGCACCTGAGCCTCACCCCGTGACGACCCCTGACCATATCAGATCCAAGACATCTGAAGTGGCTGAATGTAACTGGGGCCCGCTGGAGAATTAAAGGGAGTCGACACCAGAAATAGCCCACCTGCTCTGCATGCTCCTTGCTGTTATGCATCAATCTATCAGCCGGCCTTATTGCTATTCAGATTACACACACAGCGTTGCACACACACCATTCAGATGAGAGGCGGAGGTGTGCGGGACGTGGAGGGGTTGCAGCGGAGACACGGGTGACCTTTTCAATCGCTGCTGGACGCTTTGCGTTCGCAGTGAATCCATCTCGGCGAACTGGTGTGATGGGCGCTTTCTTGAAGCCTGTCGAACGCTCTTCAGATCTACCGCCAGGCGACCGTAATGCATGCACATTACATTTGCTCTGTACTCGTGGACTCCTTTGATTCTAGGACGACCGGCTCGACGAGCACAACCTGGGGCCAACAGTTGCCGTTAAGTAGCTCAATGAAAACATTTCAGACATTAATTCATCAATTAACAAACATTGTTGTTCTCATGTTAGGATGAAGCTTGATTCTGGTTTGTTTTATTTTTTTACGGAAAGAAGAGGGAATGATATTTACATTGGGTGCAATAAAATGAAAATAAAACCAGTAGTTAAAGGATTCGGGTGTTTCGCTCCACAAACTCTGCAGTTTAACCCTTGTTTATTACATTTTGGGGACTCCTTGTTTTGAGGAATCCCTTAATTACTCAAATTTATTTAATTTCTAAGAAATAGTATTTGTTTGAAGAGTATCTTGTGTACTGTAAGATTGTGGCTTGTTGCAGCAGAGGAACACAATATCTTTACGGGGACATACAATACATATGTGAAAATCAACCTGAAATAAAAAACGTGGAAATCAACCTGCTCTTTAAAAAATATATATACTGTATATATAATATATATTTTCTTGTGGACTGTACAACTGTCTTGTCAATATATATATTTATATATCTATATATCTATATATAGATATATATATATAATTAGAATGAATTAAATCAGGAAATATTACTTTGAATCAGGAAAGTATTACTTTAAATCACCAAATTATTAATTTTCAGATCATATTATCATACAAATAGTGTAATACTTAATTTGAGAAGTGGCCCACTGTATCAACATCTTTTTAGAGTCAATTTGGACCACATGTAATTCAGAAAGGTTGAACCGGTTTAGTTTAGCTGGTCACACACACTTTCTTTTACAGGAACTAGTTTGCACTGAAAATAATAATAATTGCCACCCGGTCATCCTGCACTATTCCTTTTCTTGTTGTTGCTTGTCTGCTGTTTGCCGTATCTATACATTTTCATTTCCACGCAGTTCCATGAGTGGCACGCAACTATTAAAATCCCGCCCCTCGGTACCAGATAATAACCTCAGTAAAAAGCCAACGGCAGGGTCGCTGGACAGAAAAGTCACAAAGACGTGGGAGGGAGCGCGAGCAGCACGTAACTTAATAGAGGGATCGGAAGAGTGAAATCATTAGCATGTAAATGAGCGGCGGACGATTAGCATGTGTGCGAGAGATTGAAAGAGATACGGCATGAAAGGCCGAGGGAAGAGATGGAGCCGTCGCTGGCTTTTCTCTCCACGCTGAAAGCAACGACTGTCACATGTTCGCTGTCAGAGATCCGAGGCGACGGGTGCAATTATTTTTTACAGCGATGACTATTTTGCCGTCGACGGGGGGAATTTGTTTTACAATGCCGTGACTCATCCTTTTGTCCGAACGATTTCACGCAGCGTCGTTTATATCAGACGAGTTCTGAAGCCTGTATGCGAGTTTACAGAGAGACTAGAAGGCTTAATTCAGAAGGTTTAGTATTAAATTTGTGGGTCCCTAATTCAATTATCCTCATATAAACACAATATGTAAAGATGCAAAATACATATGAATCTCCTTGTGACAGGTTTAAGGTATATTCATTCAAACATGTTTGACTTCCCTTGTACTTCGACCATAACACAGGATGAGGAAAAAAGATGAAGAGTCCTCACTGGAGCGCCACACGTGTATCCATGCGCGTCTAAAAATAGTTCCAAACAAATGCACGATTTGCTCTGCCCGTTTGAGTCATGTTTGATGAAAGTTACAGTGGCCAGCTGTTTCAGCATATTACAGTATGTTTAAAAGTCAAACTATGTGACCCTTTTTTTAAGATAAGTAGCAACAAATGTAATCGGACATTGATAAACAGCATAGCGGGTCGGACATAAGCATCTTTTTATGGGTTTAAGGCCAATAAGAAAAGCATAAAATACCCCCACCTTATTCTTCTAAGTGGCCGCAACAAAGGCATGACTATTAGGTTATGTTGTCATCATCATCACTATGATCATTATTATTCATGAGACAGTCAAGAAGAGATGATCCAGTTAAATCTCGTCCATTGGCAATATTTACAGAGCACATTCTAATGTAAGATATATTTACAAAGGGTTTTAAAGTACAATAAGAGAAAAAAATAAAGGAAACATTGATTAGAAACAATCCTACAAGCCTTTTGACAATGATAGAGATTCAAAAGCAATTTTTAAAAAACATGTGAAAAGGACCTGAACGATTTGAGGCTAAACCTGTCCTTCTGTACACATTACATCTATTGCACCTGTCCATCCTGGAGAGGTGCAATATTTTCAATATGTGCAATTTTTTCCCCCTGAAGGGTTATTTGGGAGTTTTTCCTGGTCCGATGCGAGGTTTTGGGGCAGGGATGTCTATGTGTACAGATTGTAAAGCACTCCGAGACAAATTTGTAATTTGTGAAATTGGGCTATACAAATAAACTGAATTGAATTGAAAACAACAGTAATTCCTTTGATTTTAATTTAGAAAGTGGAATGAGAGCCACAGATTGGTCAGTAGACTTTACGTGTGGACTACAACAAAAAATAAAAGTGGACAATATGAATTCACATGTTTCATAACATTATCTTTGGATCCCACTTAAATTACATCAACTTTTCCTTTTTTTTCCAACTCTCTGCTCTTTACCCGCCTTCTGCTCTCTCCGTTCCTCGAGGCTTTCTCCGCCAATCCGGATGAGGTGAGAGGGTTCGCTCCACTCTGTTAGCCGCCGTCTTAGCCGTTGAGTCTCTTCATAAAACAGAAATATGTACTGGCTCGGGCCAAAAGCCGCGAACAAATAAAATCCAGCCAAGTGTCTTCCAGAGAAGCCATCCATTCACGTCATAAAAATGGCTCTTTATTTGTGTTTTCAGTCCGTCAGTCTGTTGTCGGCCGTTTGGCTCGTCTTAGGCGCTGGGATACCCCCCCTGTCCATAAATCCACCTCTCATCTCTCTCTCTATCTCTTCTCTCCTTAACTCTGTCCCTCTCGAGTGTCTCATGGGAGATTTATTTCCAAATATACTGTTGCGAAATGTACTGTGTCTTCTTGTTTTGAGGAGGGATTCACGCCCCGTTAAGAAGAGTTATGTACACCGAGGCATTTTACATCCTGACTCTTGGTAACGGGACTCTGACGTATCTCACCAGGGGCCTTCGCCTAATCCAAGCTCAAGAAACACTTTCACACATACACTACAGGAGGAAGTGATCTCATGGGGGCGAGGACTTTGGCAACAACGTCTTTAGCCGTGAGATTTATTTATTTATTTGGTCAAATTTGAAGATCCTGTGTGGTTTGGGTTTGGAGCGGATGCCCTTTATGATCTCCACGATAATATACATATAATAATCATACTAAAGAAATATAATCC
Organism: Pseudoliparis swirei; assembly: GCF_029220125.1. NCBI lineage: Eukaryota > Metazoa > Chordata > Actinopteri > Perciformes > Liparidae > Pseudoliparis > Pseudoliparis swirei. The sequence continues at coordinate 19,432,733 of NC_079395.1, read as the reverse complement.
AATTTTGGTCGAGCACATACCTGAGAGTGGTTTGGAGGGAGCTGCAGTAGGAGACTGATCTGGTTCATCTTTAAATATTAACAATAAAACAATGTTATAACCCCAAAGTGCCACTTTAACTACCTAGTAATTGTTCGGCAAATCCGATCAAATGTTTTGTCCTTTAAAGTTACATATCGTTGAAGCTAATAAAGTTGAAGCTATTAAAGTATATTGTTAAAACTAAAATAATTTTTTTTAACTATTCGATAGTAAAACTAAGTTCTAATAGTAAAAGTTGGTTGTGTACCTTGGTCTCTGGAGGATTCAACTTTAATGTGAACACTGGACTAAACATAGCTTTTACAAGCAACAGAAAGGTGATCTGAATTGAGCAATAGGTGTAACTTTTTCAGCCATATTAATCTTTTCCGTGTAAGTTAACCAGACTGTGATTTTCCGTCTTCACGTAACCTACTACTTCAACTGACCTCCGATGGCCCTGCTTTGTGCTTTTGCTCTGGCTTGTCTTGCAGGTCCCTGGTAGGCGGAGCTTATCAGTGCAACTGGGAGTACCTGGCCAGTTCCCCAGCAGTCTTTAAGACCTGCCCACTCCGGTCCTCGGGGCTGGATCCCTGCACCATATTGTGTTTGCCTCTCCTCATGCTTTAACGTGTGGTTTGTTCACCAACTAATGAACCCTTTTCTATTTAAAAACCTGTGTCTGACGTTTATGTCATGGCTTAAGGTGCGTTCACACCAAAAGCGAAACTATTTTTCGCGTCGCCCAAAATGCGTGAGTTTACTCGCTCGACCATTCACCGTGTTCAGGCCATAAGCGTCGAGACGCTCCACGAGGGGCGGGGCTTATCTCCGTGTCTCGTCTCCGTAAAGACCGTTATCATCTCCTTCATCCACCAGAATAACTAACCAATAGTTCTGCTTTATATTTGTTGTGGACATCCCACACACTAACACCCTCGTGTTTGGGTTCATGACATCACCCGTAGGCTCACTCAGCTCGGTCACTTTCACCGATGAAGTTACTGTTACGTCTGAAAGACTTCCGCTTCCAGCCAGGGCTGGATAGGCCATCTGGCATACCGGGCAAATGCCCGCTGGGCCGCGGTAGTTTTGGGCCGAAAATATCGCGGCCCGGCCGAAAGCTACCATCGAATGGCTCATAAATCGGGGACAGCGGCCCATTGGTCCATTTTCTATACAGACACAGGGCTGGCCCAATCAACAGAGAGAGAGGTTGGGGGGGGGGGTTTACGCACGGTGCTGAGCCTGGATACTTGAGAGATGGAGGGGGAAAAAAGCACACAAAAACGGAAGGGAGGCTGGGAAAAAATTATAGAGAAAAAAAAGAGACTCGAGGCAGATGCTGCCAAATGTGTCAACATTAGGGACATGTTTGCTGCTGCTGCTCCCACAAGTTTAATGTTAACGTTACCACAGCAGCAACAGGTTGAAGAGGAGGCTGGCAGAGAGGAGCAGGAGCAGCAGGGTACAGATACAGAGGAAGCAGGGCCGAGTCAGCCTCTAACTTTAGTTGATCCGGTAAGGAAAATATAGCTACAGACTATAGCTACAGCTGGCTGACGTTACTACACAGCTAGCTTAGGCGTGTGCACACTTGGCGTTTTTTTAAAATGAAAACTCCGGCCGGGCGCTTTTCAGGTAGAAAAGACGCTGGCAACATTTGTTACAAAAAGCAGCCGAGGCGTCTTTTGTTGTCATAACAATGTTACTACAACATTTTCGCGATAGTACAAAACGTTAAACAGGTGAATAAGCTAACTACCCAAGACAACAACACTGTCAACATGTTTGAATTCATGCACATATCAATAATCAGTTGATGTGTTTGTCGTAATGCACTTGATGACAATATAATTAGCTAGCTAGCCAACCACACAAGCTAGCCAACCTACTTGCTACGCTAGCTACCTTTTAGCTTTTCAGCCGGACAGGTCTTGCTTGTGATTGGTCAGCTGTCAAAAAAGTGCTTGACGTGGCGTAGGGCGTTTATCACTGAGAAGTTTAACTTTTTTCAACTGGAAAAGACGCTCTGAGCTGCAGAAAAAAACGCTACCGATGGTGGAGAAAAAAGGCTCAGCACGGTCTACTCCATAGGATTATAGTAAAACGGACGCTGGCAGCTTAAAAAAATACCCATAGTGTGCACACACTGTTGTTGGGTGTCACATTTTCATATATGTTGAATGTTGTTTGTTTTAATGTGCGGAACTCAGGAAGAATAGCTGTCACCAAGATGGCAAATAAGTTAATGGGGATCCAATTCAACAAATAATCATCTTAGAGGGCTTATAAAGATGTCGATGTGTGATGCATGATGACTCCAGTGATGTCATTCAGTGACCTACAGTATGGCAACAAGAACAAAAAAGCTGCATTATTATTATTATTGCAAAACTAACAAACATACAAAGAGAATAGAACATGTATAGCCTACAAAGAGCCAATGTATACAGACAGCCACTATGTCAAATACAGTAGTACAAAGTAGGAGCAGATACTTATAGTTTTAATAGCTTTCTTATTGTTTTGGACCTTGTTAAGTTAAAGTTAGGCCTACTTGTAATCATCTCTCCTTGACTCTGTATGTCCAGGCAAGTCAAGCTGCAGTTGGAGTGGAGGCTAGAGGCGGAGCAGTGGAGGATGAAAACAATGAGGAAGAACAGGGTGTAGATTACTTTGCCCGTCCTGCCCCTTCATTGTGGCAGGCTTTGTTAAACTACCATCCCAAACAAGAGGCTAAAAGCCCTGTTGTGAGGAAGGTGTTCACCAGAGATGGAAGTTGCAGGAAGTGGCTGACATACAGTGAGGGACGTCACAGTTTGTTTTGTTTTGTATGTCTCTCTCAAAGGCTGCCGTCATTTGTTTGAAGAGAAGAAATTTCACTGGAGTGGACTTCACACTTTCTTTTTTGTTTAGCAGTGAGTTTACAGTATGCTGTATTTATTACTAGTACTAAATTATTTGAATTTATTATTTAATATAATAAAACATTTGAAATTATTCTTTGACTTCTGGTGCTTTTTATTTGATAACATTTTACTTCTACTGTACTTGAGTCAAGTATGGAGATTGTGTACCCCATGGCCACCACCGCCAGTCAAGAGTGAGTGAGTACACTGGTCTATTTGCACTGGTACCATTGCTTACTGCATGTAGTCATCTTTGTAGTGGTTTGGGGGAATACTGTATATATATGACTGTACAGCACGTTATATAAGACGAGTATATAAGGCGAGTATTTTTGTGCTGGTGGGTGTGGTCCGACCGATTGGGGTGGGCCTGTCTGGGCCAAAAATGCCAGGGCCTAATTGTTGTCCCAGTCCAGCCCTGCTTCCAGCGCAACGAGAGCGGAACTCAAGAGCTGATTGGCCCGAGTTGCGAGATGACTGCCTCAAAGTTGAAATATTTCAACTAGGGGCGAAAATTGTGCCGCTAAAAACGCGCCGCTGTAAACGCGTCGCCCACATCGTAACGTCCCAAACGCGCCGCCCAGAAAAATATTGCATCTATCGCAGCCACAAGCGTCTGTACGTTGACTTCTCATGGGATTCGGTCGCGCGAAAAAATAGTTTTGCTTTTGGTGTGAATGCACCTTTAGGAGCCGGGTCTTGACATGGAGAAGTCATTAAACACCTTCCGCTGAGTTGTACTGGTGCTGTCCACGGACTCGTCGCACTGGATGCTGAACCACCTGGACTCAGCCAGATCCCGGTCCAGTTGCTCCGGACACATCGGAGAGTGGCGATGGCATCGGGATCAGAATCAGAATCAGTTTTATTGGCCAAGTAAAGTTTGCACAAACAAGGAATTTGACTAGGTAAAGTGTCTCTCAGTGCTTACACAAAATATACATTACAACACAATACAATCCAGAACAAACAAAACAAAACAGTGCAGTACAGAACAAACAGTGCAAAACAGTGCAACGGTCTAAGAAGTTTAAGAAAGTGACTTAAAGTATATACAAGAGGAATGGCTATATACAGTGGCTGTGAAACAGTAGTGCCAGAAGAAGTGGAGAGTGCGAGAAGTGCAGGGATAAATATATATGCTACAGTGGGTTATTGTTTAGTAGTGAGGCGAGGGAAGAAACTGTTTTTGTGTCTCGAGGTTTTGGCGAACAGTGATCTGTAGCGTCTACCAGAGGGGAGGAGTTTAAATAGTTTGTGTCCGGGGTGGGAGGGGTCTGCAGTGATTTTTCCTGCCCGTTTCCTGACTCTGGAGGTGTACAGGTCTTGGTTGGTGGGCAGGTTGGCACCGATGATCTTCTCTGTAGACCTGACTGTCCTGGGATCAATCTTCTCATCTTTGAACACAGTGTTTGCAACAACCATCATTGCTTTGTTCAAGACCTCCCCGTTCGAAAAGGCTTTCTTGCTCTTGTGCAGCTCTAACTGAAGCTTCTGTTGCTTTTGGTGATTTTACCACCGGCCTCGTGAAAAGAGACTTGTTGTTTGACCAAAGCTGCCTTCAAGTCACAGGTTTTAGAGTTAAAGCTAGGATAATCAATTAATGATATTATGAAGGACATTTTAAAATAATGTTGTTAGGATTTGAGTTGTTTCCCATGTTCCAGTTCTCCCCTGTCCTGTCCCAGCACGTCCAGCCCAGGTGTCCCGTCCAGTCCCGGTTCCCCGTGACCCGTACCGTCCAGTCCCGGTTCCCCGTGTCCCGTCCAGCCCAGGTTCCCCGTGTTCCGTCCCGCCCAGTCCCGGTTCCCCGTGACCCGTCCTGTCCCGCTCCGGTCTCATCGCCTGGTCCCGGTCCCCTAGCTCCCCATTCCTGTCCTCCGGCCCGCCCCCCGGACTCTGTCCGCCATACCCTTGGCCCCTCCTCCGGCTCCCCTCCACCCACCCGTGTTGAACACTTTGGGACGTCTGGAAGCCGTCTTTTAAGGGGGGGGAAGTGTTAGGATTTGAGTTGTTTTATGTTGAAGTCCCTGTCTCGTTTCCTGTTTCCCTGCTCTTCCCTCCCTGTGGTTGTCTGTTTCTTTCCTGATTGTTTCCAGCCATGCCCTGATTGTTTCCACCTGTGTCCCCACCTGTGTCTCATTCCCCTGTGTATTTAATCTGTGTCCTTCTGTTGTCTGTTGTCGGATCGTCCCTTTTTGTTCCGTGTGGTGTTTGTCCGTGTTCCTGTCTTGAGAATAAAGCCTTTTTTTCAAGAAACTCCGGTTGCGTTTGGGTCCTCCGCACCACGCATCCGTAACAAATGTATTATGAAAACATAGTAGAAAGTCACTGTCACTGAAAGTATGATTATTGTATTATTCTTGCAACTGTATACTGACTGTAAGATGTGTTATGCTTATTATAACTATGGCATGACGTGAGTATGAATGAAATGTATTGACTTTGGGAGGCGTAGTCAGAATGAGAGTTTCTACTAGAGATCGTCACAGCTGTTTTAACCGGAAGCAGACATTTTAGTTTGAAAACTCTTATTGTGAAGGACTGTATATGACGTATGTGAGTGGGAGTAGCATTGTTGTGTAGTAGATAAGATTAACCCGCCTCCTGTAGGGGTTAGCCAAGAGTATGCTGGGAAATTTAAGGGTATATGCATGTGACCAACATACTAACCAATGATTGGCTCTCAGCCCAGTGAAAGAATGCCTTCACTACAGTCGGAGTTGTGAGGCACGTCACATGTCCTCTTGCGTGAATACGATAGGCAGTAAACTGAATTGCATTTAGCGGCTCTTCGGCCTGTGGACTCATTGAAGCGTGAGCGTGCCCGGCTGGGACAGATATATATGCTTTGTGATCCTTATTCTTTTATTAAATACCTCACATTCCGAATCCGGAACTTTTTCCAGCACTAAGACCTGGCAGATCTTTTTTTAACTTAACAGTAACTAGCATGGAAGCTTTTATAACACGTACCAAAGTGTCTTTCCACATTGTGCCGCTTTCACTCTCAGAGAAAATAATAACTCTTCCTCTCAATCATTGTGAAAATAGTATGTTTTGTTGCTTTTCTGCCATGTGTTCTTTGTTCAAAACCACATCTAGCTACCCATTGCCCGCCTTCCTTGTCTCGGACTAGGACGGCTCCATGGTGACGTGTGCTATTTTTAGAACATGCCTTGATTTACCCGAAGGTAGATTTTAAAATGTTTCGACTGACTTGGGGAGGATGTTACCGGCGATGACCCTCCAGTGCAGGGGTCGGAAACCTATGGCTCTTCCGGTGACGGCATATGGCTCCCAGACAATTTTTAGTTAAAAAAAAGAAAAATCTCCACCCGCCCCCCTGTAATTTTCTCTATCGCGCCAAATTACAGCAGAAATAATTTAAGGTCCTTTTCTTAAAGACGTCTTTGTTCTTGTATTAAACTAAACGTCTGTTATTGATCGTCTACACAGCAGCATGTCACTCTGTCTCTAGTGTCGCGCCGCAGAGTTCCGATGCCGGCGTGTGCACGCATCGGGGCGGAAAAAAGGAAAAGTCCCCCCCCCCCCCCTAGCAACATGCAGCACCAGAAGTCGCATTAAAAGCAAGACATATTTAATTTATTATACGTTAAAAATACTATATGGCTCTCAATGAAATATATTTAGAAATATTTGGCTTTTATGGCTCTCCCAGTCAAAAAGGTTCCTGACCCCTGCTCCAGTGCCTGAGCCGCCGAGCGCAAACACCGACCGGTGGAGCTATTGCTCAAATTAATCCTTCCGCTGTAATGAATGTCAGCCATTTTTTTTGGGACCTGTATCCAACGACACCCCATAGGGAGCAAGTTTACCTTCTCGCCATGACAGAGGTAGGCAGGAGATCTTCTTCAGGATCCACAAGGTAAACTGGGAAATACCAGCAGGGTGACTCGGGGATGATCTTTTGGTAATTTGCTCGTTTATTGTATGCATCTGAAGTTCTAAGCAAATGCCACACAATTACAAAAATAGAGGTTTGTTTTGCCTTTACTATAACGCCTTGAATAAAGCATTACAGTCTGGTATAGTCGTGTTTTAGAGGTGGAGTTGGCTGGAGTGACATTAATGAGCATGGACCAACAGTAAGTTCGTCATTATCATCATTCGTGTTTTTTGGTGTACTTTCTCTCTTCAGCCTACGTCGCGCCTCGTCGTCTGTCACATTGGCTCTTCATCTCGTCCCGTCTTCCCCTCCTCCTTCTCCCCATCCCATCTCCTAAATCTCTCGCAGTAATATTTCCTCTTACCGCAAATGTCCAAGTTATTTCCGAACCTATTAAGCCAGAGACATCTGACCGTGAGGATGATCTGACTCCTGTTAACTTGTCTTATCTGGGCTCAATTCACGATTAAATGACTATTGAAGATGCATCCTTTTGGCTGTGTCCCCCTCTGTAGATTCAGTCTTCTCCCTCCCTCTCTCCAACCATCTCTCTCTCTCTATCCTAAGGCTGTGTATCAGGGCTCTATGTTAATGGCAGTTGACAGATAGTTGAAGGGCACAGGCTGCTCCCTCTCAGCCCTGTTTTGGACTCATAATTATTTCACCAGTGTCACGTCACTGTCACCCTCGCCTGCTTAACACTGGCACACACACACACACACACACAAAGAGCACCCCGCCCCCCCCAACCCGCCCTGCTGAGCCTTGAGGTAAGTGAGAGAGTGTGTGTGTGTGAGTCTGGCTGTCACTCGACCTCAGCGTTGGCCGTTTCCCTGCCAAGACGAGCGTCGCTGCCAAACAGCCACCGTGGCTCCACGCGCTTGTCTCCGTGGTAACAAACCAGAACCACCGCCTTGTGGCAGTGCGTCGGCGTGGTGGATGGTGACTTTTTTCTCCGGCTGGATACCGAAATAACGTGTTGCGGCGCGATGTTCTACAACTGGCACAGATGTCTGCACGAGAGGAATATGACAATATAGGAATAATAATAAAAAGGAACCGTGAATTGAAGCGCGACGCTAAAGAAGAAGTGTTGCTTTTGAAATGATCACAACAGCAAAAGCACCGGCTGTCACAACAATGCAGTCTGAATTTAGTCCCGGTGTCCTGCCGACGCTGGCTTTACTCCCTTGTCCCTCAGCAGGGGGGTGTTTTTCCGCATTAATCGTCTCGTGTCATTTGCTTTTTAAAGGGGACATATTATGAAAATTCCACTTTTTTAGTGCTTCTATACGTTAATTTGGGTATCTGGCATGTCTCCCAACACAAAAACGCTGGGAAAAAAAACCTCACGCGGCTTGTTGTGGTTCCTCTATGTCAGAAACGATATGCTTGAGTGCGTCCAAAGGGATCACCACCAACGTCTACGTAGATTTTGAAGCACGCCCATGTAGGGAGTCTGGCTACATGGCCTTGGACCGCCCCCCACCACAACTTTGCAGGTAAAGTTTATTTGAAAGTTGTGCATTTTCTACCTGTGAGGCGAGACTACTGACTACTTGGATCCTGCTAAGTATCTTCTTTAAACTAGTTTTATCTGCTAAAGTTACTGTTGTATTTGTCGTTTAAAGCTGCTAGATTGTTAGTTTGTCCTGTTTTAAGGAGTTGTTTTGGTAGAGAGGTGTGTCCTGTGTTCCGACACCTGAATCTTCACTGATTGGACGAGCGATCATCACCTGGTTTCTATTGAGTGTCATTTGAATACCAAAAGCCAAGGGGCGGTGTCAACGCGGCTGGAGGTAATTGGCACTAACTTGGGCTCATAACCGGATGGGGTTTTTCGCGTCAGCGTGACTCATCGGACGAAGACTCGGAGGACAAAGACATAGGAGTCTTCCGTTGGAGTCTTCGGGGGTGGATGAGTCTTTTCCCCATTTTGTGAATATGTGTGTCTTTTCCATACCTGTGCGTATCTCTACTCGTAGTTACTATAGGACTCGTTCATTCATGTACCGGAACCCCTCCTCTGTTATCCTTCCTACCCGTTCTACTCACACCCAGCACCTGGTCACAGGAGGCCTCTGGAACTGTCAGTCAGCCAACCGCAAGGCTGACTTCATCTCTGGCTTTGCTGTGGAGCAGTCGCTTGACTTCCTGGCTCTCACTGAGACCTGGATCACAGCAGACAACACGTCTACCCTGGCTGCTCTCTCCTCTGCCTTCTCCTTCAGCCACACACCCAGACCCCCTGGTCGGGGTGGAGGTACAGGTTTACTCATCTCACCCACATGGTGTTTCTCTCCCTACCCGCTTCCACTCTTTATCCCACTGACTTTTGAGTTTCATGCTGTGACCGTTACTCATCCGGTTCAACTTCACATTGTTGTTCTCTACCGTCCCCCTGGTTCTTTGGGAGATTTCTTGGAAGAGCTAGACGTCCTCCTATCGAACTTTGCGGAACACGGCCCCCCGCTCATCCTTCTGGGTGACTTCAACATCCAGACAGAGAAGTCATGCGATCTCTTACTCTTACTGTCTTCCTTTAACCTCTCACTCAGTCCCTCCCCTCCCACTCACAAAGCCGGCAACCACCTTGACTACATTTTCACAAGAAACTGCTCTACCTCTAACCTCACTGTAACTCCTCTCCATGTCTCTGACCACTTCTTCATCTCTTACTCTCTCTCGCTCTCTGGTACTGACAACCCACCCATATCTACAGACTGCACCTGTACGCCGCAACATTCGCACCCTCTGCCCCTCCTCTCTGGCCTCCTCTGTCCTATCTGCTCTCCCCTCAACTGACTGCTTCTCACTCATGCAGCCTAACTCTGCCGCAGACACTCTCCTCTCTTCCCTGTCTTCATCTCTTGATTCTCTTTGTCCTTTTAAGACACGACCGGTTCGGAAATCCTCTCCGGCTCCGTGGTTGTCGGACTCGGTGCGCGCCGAGAGAGCCACCCTGCGAGCGACGGAAAGAAAATGGCGCAAATCGAATCAAGCGGAAGACCTGCTCTTCTATCAATCTCTCCTCTCCTCATTCTCTACCTCTATCTCTGCAGCCAAAAGCTCGTTCTATCTGACCAAAATTCAGTCTTCCTTCTCTAACCCCAAAAAACTCTTCTCTATCTTTTCCAACCTCCTTGATCCCCCCTGTCCCCCTCCTCCTTCCACCCTTTTGCCGAGCCACTTTGTCGACTACTTTACAAACAAGATAGACGACATACGCTCCTCCTTTACAAATCCATCTTCTATCACCTCACCAACACTAAACCCACGCTCGACCCGTCTGAAGTCAGCAACTACAGACCGGTCTCTCTTCTTCCTTTTCTCTCAAACTCTGGAGCGAGCTATCTTTAACCAAGTGTCCTCCTATCTCCACAGTAACAGCCTTCTTGACCCTCACCAGTCTGGATTCAAGGCCGGCCACTCAACAGAGACTGCCCTCCTTGCTGTCTCTGAGCAGCTTCACACTGCTAGAGCAGCCTCTCTCTCCGCTGTCCTTATCCTTCTCGACCTTTCTGCAGCATTTGACACCGTGAACCACCAGATCCTTATCTCTTCTCTTCAGGACCTGGGGATCTCAGGCACTGCACTCGCTCTTTTCTCTTCCTACCTTAAAGACCGCACCTACCGGGTAACTTGGAGAGGATCTGTGTCTGATCCTTGTCCTCTCACTACTGGGGTTCCTCAAGGCTCCGTCCTGGGTCCCCTCCTCTTCTCTCTGTACACAAATTCTCTCGGCTCTGTCATTCGTTCGCATGGCTTCTCCTACCATAGCTATGCCGATGACACCCAACTGATCTTCTCGTTTCCACCGTCCGAAACACGGGTGGCGGCGCGAATCTCTGCCTGTCTGACTGACATCTCTCAGTGGATGTCTGCTCACCATCTGAAAATCAACCCTGACAAGACCGAGCTACTATTCCTTCCAGGAAAAGGCTCCCCCACCCATGACCTGACTACCACCTTCAACAGCTCTGTATTGGCCCCTACCATGACTGCCAGGAACCTCGGGGTGACACTAGACAGTCAACTCTCCCTGACGGCCAACATCACTGCGACAACGCGTTCCTGTAGGTACATGCTGCACAACATCAGGAGAATACGTCCTCTTCTTACTCAGAAGGCGGCGCAGGTTCTGATCCAGGCTCTGGTCATTTCACGCCTTGACTACTGCAACTCCCTCCTGGCTGGTCTACCCGCTAAGGCCATCCGACCTCTGCAGCTCATCCAGAATGCAGCAGCTCGACTGGTCTTCAGTCTCCCGAAATTCACCCACACCACTCCGCTCCTCCGATCTCTTCACTGGTTACCGGTGGCTGCTCGCATCCGCTTCAAAACACTGGTTCTGGCGTACCGTGCTCTGAACGGATCGGGCCCCGTCTACATCCGGGATATGGTCACACCGTACACCCCGGCACGTTCGCTCCGCTCGGCAACAGCCAATCGACTTGTGACTCCTGCACCTCGAGCTAATCACTCGAAATCCAGACTGTTTGCTGTCCTGGCTCCTCAGTGGTGGAACGAGCTCCCCACTGACATCAGGACAGCAGAAAGTCTCTACATCTTCCGTCGGAGACTGAAAACACACCTTTTCCGACTATATCTGGATTAAAACACAGATTTGCACTTCAGTGGCACTTAAATAGCACTTACTTATGGTACTTTTGTAGTTCGACTATGTTGAGGAAATGTTACTTCCTGTATTCTTGTTGTTCTTAGTTTGTACTCTAGGTTGAAATGCACTTATTGTAAGTCGCTTTAGATAAAAGCGTCGGCTAAATGACATGTAATGTAATGTAATGTATTACAGACATGAGTTATCAAATAAGTCATAAGTCATCAAATACAATGATTTAACAAGTAAACAAGGTTTAAACGCGAATTAATGGAGGTAAAAACATGATCCCCGCCCCTGCTTGGTCACTTACTGTTGTCAGATAACACTTTAGTTTACAGATGGAACTTTACTCATGTAGCATTTATATCTTTATGGCATTCCCATTACTTGCATTTACACAAACACTTTCACAAACAGTAACTTACATAAACACACTGTATTTGCTACATACTCATACATGCACAAACTATTCACGTACTCGAATCTCTAGCACCACTATGCTCTCAAAACCGCTAACAAGACTGTGAGACCTTAGCCAATGTACAAACAAAAAAGAATGTAGAAGTGACATTCAGAAACGTCCTGTTGAGCCCTAACTTCTCAAACTTGTTCGGGAGCCTCTTCTTGTTCAGGGTCTGACTCTGGTTCAAAACGATATGGTTGCACGACGCTATCTTCATCTGCAGTAGCCATATTTCTACAAAGGTAATGGCTAGCTGGGCAGGCAAGCAGCTAGGCGAGCGCATCTCGTGGACGAGGGGGGAGGGGGGAGCTGGCTCATTAGCATTTCAAGGAACAGGCACTCAAAACAGGTTAATCTGTGGGGAGGTGTTTTTGACAGGGTAAAAAGGGTGCTGTTTGAAATGATTCTTGTGGTATTTTGACCAAAATATGTGACAAACATTTAATTAAGACCCCAAGGAACCATATAAACTTGTGGGAAAATGGGCATAATATGGGTCCTTTAAGTCTTTGACGCTCTTGAAAAAGAGATTTCTAAAAATAAATAATCGGAAAATCAACTAAACCTTTTCCTCTAAATGTTTATTTTGTCCTTTTAGTATTATAACATTGCAGCGGTAACTCTTCCCTTTGCCACGAACTGAGCGTTTACATTTGGTGAAAATGACAAAGCGGGGAAATGATACAGCACCGATCATTTGAGCTGTGGGTTCACAAAATAAATCATCTTTAGAAACAATTCTCATAAAATTTGAAAAAGTCTCGAAAAACGTGAAGCAGATGCTCGGCAGGGATTCTCATCATGTTGTAGCTTTATGTAATCCAGAGTTTAATTTCAGGGATTCTAACCGCCGATGTGCATGTACTGGCTTCCATTCTTATATCCGATCAATACTTAGCGGGGCTATTTACCGGTCACCAATTGTCATCAATCAGCATTACCCCCTCCAAAAAAAATCTATTCGCGCTTAATGCCCATCACAGAGGATAGAGGGCAATAAACATGACATAATTATGAAAAAATATATATGTAAACACCAATTGGTCATCATTCTTCTCAGCTGTGTATTAGGGTATAGGAATATGGTGAATGATTTTGGCATTAGAGCTGATCTAAAGCTGATACGACATGGCTAGGATCAATAGTACGTAGCTGATATTAGAAAACACATTACCTACATGTTATCTACCAGGAAGGATGAGCAACTGATGTGTGCATGTCGTGATGAAAGGAACTCCAGAAAAGTCTTTAGTGGAAATAGATGCCAATTGGAACCGTCTCTGTAACTAGGTGAACAACAGCAACGGTGTTTAAAATGTAGCGCGCATTAAATTCAACTCTGTGAGGAATTAATGTGCGTTTCCATCCATTACCGTGCGCGTTACAGTTGGTTCATGGAGACAAACAGTTCATGGCAATATTAGAGTGATGCAGACCCAGAAAGGAGTCGGCGTTGTTGCACTTCCAGTTCCCTTCTCTCAAAGTAAATGTTTGAGTATTTTTATGTATGTGAAATAAGGTCTGTGGTTGACACAAACTGAAGAGTTTTTCCAGTGTAAAATACACCAGTAAGTGAATTCTGAAGCATTAATGTGTCTTACAAAAGGTGGTTAACACCTAACAAGTGTCTAGATAAGACCACTAAACGTCATCACTAGAACACTGGTCCGCCTTGAGTTTCGTGATCCGCCCGGTAACTTTAACATGGGGTTGTCCTAAAAAAACCTAACCCTATTTAATGAGTTGCTGTGTTGTAATGGTAAAAAAATCTTTAAATGCGATGTCCATTTGGGAAGATTATGTTGCTGACCAAAGTGTGTTAGAGTTATAAACGTGTGCCGAAGAGCAAATGAGCCAAAACATGATGGAAGAATGGTATTGGCTTTTGCGATGCTAACTTCGGGGTCGCCTACAACAATACGTCGTCACTGAGGCACTCTACGTTGTAGTTGGGTGCCATTAACTCATTGCAGAAGAGGTGGGCGCTACGAGATGACATCATTACGAGAACGCGAAATGTCAAATGTGGAAACGTGGTGAAAAATATATATAATGTAGCTTTTTACGTGTGTTTCTTTGAGGAATGCTACTTGCTCCTGCCTCCGCTATGTTTGGTCTCTTTGGTGCGCGGTTAACTCACTAGCTTCATGTACGACATGATCAATGTGCCAAGTCTGTTTTAGAGCCTGTTGGAAACCAAAATAGATCCGTACAGATGAGCTGACGTGAGACTATGGACAGAGAAAAATTAAAAAAGGGGTCTAGAGGACAAATATTGTAGCGACGACCTGTGTCAGAAAGACGAAGAGACGAGTGAGGACAAAGACGAGGAGACGGGGACGCCTGTGTGAAAAAATTATATCTGAGGGTTCAGAAGAAAGATTGTAGAGAGGGAGAGTGTAGAAGAGAGAGAGCGCGATGTATTGCTGGAAGAGATGGCGAGAGAGAAAGGGAAGCGATCAATGATTTAAACAATAATGCAGCCCTCTGTATTCACCGTCACACCCTCGCTCTCGACCGCCATCACGGCCGTCTCTCCGAGTCGAGACCGTCCATCTGCTCCGTCGCTTCTTCCTCCTTCCTCTCCCATTCTCCGTGGTGTGCCTCTCTCTCTCTCTCTCTCACACTTTGTTACCGACGCCATCATGTCACGATCAAGTCGCTGCCGCTTAATCTACCGTGCAATCGCTACATGTTCTCTCTTGTCTGCTCCCCGGTTTATGTGTTTTCGTCCGTCCCCAAATATGTCCCGCGTTTTGACCTTTCTGCGACTCGCGCGTGCGTATTGGAAAAAGAGAAAAGCGTGAGAGGATTTCAAGCTACACGCTCTGCATTCATGGCCATGTCAGCTGATTTTGTGGCAAAGTGCCCGTTCAAGACAAAAGGGGGGAAAGCCCCCCCCCCCCCAAACTGACATGCGGAGAGGCGAACACTAATTTTAACTGCTAGTGAGCCAATCGGAGGGCTAGTGTGCGCGTGTGAAATCTCTCTCTCTCCCCCCCCCCTCACTCCCCCACTCCCAGCCTTCTGTTTAAATTAAGGTGGGCTGACAAACAAATTAAATCTGTCACATCCTGTTTGCATGAACCAGACAGGAAGTCAATATCGTCAGCCATGTTGGTTAGCCGGAGTTCTAATCACACTTCAACGCCATGGCAACAGAGGCCCCGTGCAGGTTTCTGGTTATTGTAATGAAGGCGATGCTTTTTGTTTTTTTACCCAGAACCAATAAATACGTAGATGTACACGATAAGGATGCAATCTATCACCACCGGCAGAAAGCTCTCAAGATCTCAATGTCGGGTGATCTTCAGGGCAAAATTGTGTTGCAACACAGAATTTGATGCAGCTTATGTTTGTATGGTCATAAGAAAAGAATCATCATATAACACCTCTACACGTGGAATAATGCTTCCTGTCACAGTTGTGATGTTCATATCATTTAAGTGAAAAAACGGGTGAAAAAAAGTCTTTTAAATGAAACAACAACAACAACAATGCTAAATATGCTTAGGGTTCAAATAAGGGCACGTTACGGTTTTGGAAAACCCAAATGTAAGCGGGACATTTCTTCTTCCTGGAACAGCATTTGTATGTGTTTTAATATAATAATAATAATAAAGGTGTGAAATGTGTTCCTGAAAAACCGCACAAACTCATTCTCATGCCCGTACACACGCACAGAAGGCCAAAGGTCGGCACAGTCTTCTTGTCTTTAGCCTCTTGTTTGTCAAATCAATGCAGACCTTCTCTCTCTCTCTCCCTGTGTCTCTCACTCAAACAGACACACACCGGCTGTGGTCCTCTGCTCCCCGTTGAGACGTACAGCTAATCTCAACGACATCATTCAGAGCCATATGCTTAAGGCTGTGTGTGTGTGTGTAGGTGTGTGTGTGTGAAGGTCAACGGTCAGAGGTCAAGACACCTGCAGGGCTGAGTTAGACCCCCCGCCGCCCCCTAAATACACAGGATGTTAAATGCAGTAAATTTGTAGCGATAACGATTCAACAGGGGGGAGTGGGAGAAGGAGAAAGAACGATTGCATAAAGATGAAAGGTGGAACACAAGAAGGCATAAAGTGTCAACGTTGGGATTTTTTTTAACAGAAATACTTTCTGAATTCACTCACATTGTCGTGCAGACTGAAATTGAAAGAAGTTCCCTTAATATTCTAAGTTGGTTTCCATTGATGCGTTCCCCACAGACTATCCATCCACACTGACATATCATAATCTGTCCATCTCTCCTGCTCTCTTTCCTCCTTTCTTCTTGCCCTCGGGCTAAGTCCTGTTTACTCATTTGACCTCACTGCGCTACTGCTAAAAAATGCATGAACAATAAATAAGGATGCTCTCTCTCTCTCTCTAAGTCGTTCCCTCTCCATTCATCCAGTCTTCCATCCATCTGTTCATGTTTGTGCAGAGCTCATTCAGGCTCTTAAAGGAAATGGGAAACCTCCGTCGTGACCCCGCAGTTACTGCGGTGACTAACTGATATCCTCTTGGTCAACATTTACAATTCCTTGGTCGGAACCCATCAGGAACTCCATATCCCATGGGGCATTGGGGCTGTTGTTTTTTAAAAGGCTCTGGCTGGCCCCTTGGACCTTGAAAATGAGGCTCTATAAAGATGTGCACCCCTTATATTTGAAGCCCTTTACTCTAACTGCACATGTCACAGGGCCACGGTGCTATCGGCTCCTCAATAATGACACATTCACAAACGATTAGCAAGCACAGACAGATATATATAGCAAATGTGTTTACTTCATTTGTATTTTTCAGGGATCAGCTTTTGGTTGGCAAAACTGACAATATGTTTGCCATTTTTTGTCACATTAGAATTTAAGTAATTAAGATACTATGCAGTTATAGTTATAGAGTTGTACTCATTGAATTAACCTTAATAATAAAATGTGGGGTCCGCAATTGACTGTTTGGTTTCTTTTATGACTGTTTCACATTTGACGTTCTTGCTGGTTTTCAATCACATTAAGCAGAGACTCGACACTCAATATCAGATCTGCCCATTCCCTTCAAATAGAGTTGTACTTTTCCCCTTTGATCAAGAGGGAGAATTCTAGCTTAATAATGGAAATGTTACAGGTATGTCATGTGTAAGTTGCTTTGCAGTATGATTGTACCTCCAGCTCAAATATGTCGTGATACTTCGCCTCCCGAGACTTTACAAATGTCCCTTTTTTGTTTAATTTGCGTCACCGGTGGCGTCTGAAACAGATGCTGTGTTTAGTTCATGTATCCAGTTCTGGCTCCGACTAGCAGCAATATTTAAATACCCACTGGTGCAACTAATGTTGAAACAAAATATTCTTCTTTGGTATTTTTTCTGTTAATTCATGGCCTTGCTTACTGTTTTTTATTTTTTTTATGTGTGACATCGATGTTTCCTCCCATTACTTGTATTAATGTGTTAAAAAGGCGTTAGAGACATCACAGTTTCTACTCCTAACTTATAGCCAATGGGACATTTTGCCTCGACACGACACATCTTTACCCTCGTCGATGACATCCCTTCTTACCTGTAGGAATTGGGTAACGTCAGGGTCCTTCTCCGGGGGATAATGAGGGCAGCTGCTGCTGCTGCCGTCCCATGTTCGTGTCATGCTTCAGCTCAATGCGCTCATCACGATGGCACCACATCCCAGAATCCTGGCCGTGTAACCAGGGACACTCCACATTGACCTGCAAAGCTAAAAGGAGAAGACCTCGGGAATTTTTTAAATATTTTTTGACATTGCTGAAAGTCTTGAGTTTCACGGATATTTATTATTCATATATTTCATACATATTTGATCGGGCAACGTGGCGCCTTGCTGCATTAAGCCGCATTACACTCTTGCAAAAGTTGAGCCCGGTTAAACGTTTTTTTTTACCGGACGACTTTGCGCCTTTTTGCCGGAATCATCTTCTTTGGCGATCACGCTGCATCCAAATATCTTTATGTGTTGGCCGACTCACGGAGCTCTGGTGAAGGGCGTAGGAGACAACTTTTCTCTTCCACTTTAAATTTTGCATTAAAAATGCTCACTTTGTGCCCACCGTTTTGAGACACGTTTCACTGAGTTGTTGTTTTGGTTTTTGTCAGGTGTGAACCCATGTTTGAGGTATCTAATTATCAACCGCTGTAAAACAGTTATATCTTTAATAATAATAATACTTCAAATTGATATAGCACTTCTCTAGACACTCACAGATCTGTCGAACCAAAACAAACATGGACTGGAGTTGGGGCCTCGATGGAGAGTCCTCTTGGAGGCCTTTTGGTTTAAGATGCCATCGAACTGAAATGTCTCCTGTGTATCTCAACTATCCCGATCCAATAAATGTAGAATGCAAAAGAAATATTATCCCTTAAAAATGTGTATATTTTGCCTTTTCACATCCTTCTAATATGTTGTCTTACATCACATGTCATTTAGCTGAAGCTTTTATCCAAAGAGACTTACTATAAGTTCATCAACCACGAGAACAAACTCAAAACAACAAGAAGCAAGAAAGTAATATTTCTTAAAGAGAACCAAACTACAAAAATCCAATAAGTAATACCATGAGTAATACCATAAGTAATACCATGAGTAATACTTTAAGTACTACCATAAGTGATTCCATGAGTAATACCATGAGTAATACTTTAAGTACTACCATGAGTTATACCATGAGTAATACCATAAGTGATTCCATGAGTAATACCATGAGTAATACCATAAGTGATACCATGAGTGATACCATAAGTAATACTATAAGTAATACCATGAGTAATACTTTAAGTACTACCATGAGTAATACCATAAGTGATAACATGAGTAATACCATAAGTAATACCATGAGTAATACCATGAGTAATACTTTAAGTACTACCATGAGTTATACCATGAGTAATACCATAAGTGATTCCATGAGTAATACCATGAGTAATACTATAAGTAATACCATGAGTAATACCATAAGTGATACCATGAGTGATACCATAAGTAATACCATGAGTAATACCATAAGTGATTCCATGAGTAAGACCATGAGTTATACCATGAGTAATAACATAAATAATACCATGAGTAATACCATAAGTAATACCATGAGTAATACCATAAGTGATTCCATGAGTAATACCATGAGTAATACTATAAGTAGTACCATGAGTAATACCATGAGTAATACCATAAGTAATACCAGAATAATACCATGAGTAATACTATAAGTAATTCCATGAGTAATACATCATAATACCATGAGTAATACTATAAGTAGTACCATGAGTAATACCATAAGTAATTCCATGAGTAATACCATAATAATACCATGAGTAATACTATAAGTAATACCATAAGTAATAATAAGTGCCACTGAAGTGCTAATCTGTTTTTAACCTTCGTCCAGGGCGAAGGTCAGAGGTCAAGGACAGGACGTACACACATGAAGCAGTTAAAGTGGTATTTGTGTATTAATACATTAGATTCCAGATCTTCCTTGAAGAAACGAGTAGACGTTTGATCAAAATGAATACCCATGATGTGAAGATGTCAGGTCACTGATGGATCGTAGTAAAATGGTTTTCTTACAAGCCACAGCAGATCAAAATCCATTAGCTGCGTCAAAGAGGTGAATTTAGTGCGTGTGATCTCACAAAAAATTCTCCAATGTTCTTTGCGTTTATTTCAATGTCACATTCAGAGATACATCTGCATCATTAAACAAGTCTGGAAATGAAACTCATGCACAATAGAAAACCAATCGAACAAAAACAGACCAGCAAGGACACACGTTTTAAAACAGCAGGAGAGCCATCAATCTTTCCCAGGATCAATTTCCTAAAGGCCAGGAGATCAGGAATGAAGCCAGAATGGGGTTAATCTGTGGAAATTATTTTGTTATTAATAATAATTTCTCAAATATCTAACGGCCGAGAAAGACGGACTGTGGCGCTAATCAAAGCTGATGGGAGAGTCTGTCTTCGCACGTCAGAAAATGTCCTCCCCTTGATTGCTCTAAGTGGTGTATGGATTTAGTTCCTATGTATTCACTCCAAGTAAAAGATGAAATGTTATTAATCCCAATGTATTTCAATCAAACAATACGATTATTTGCTCGCGCTCGCTCGACATTTCAACCTCTAATTATTCTCATAGGGGTTTTGCTCATAAACGGCTGCATTCGGGCAATTTCACTTGCAACTCTGCGATTTTCATCACGAAGTAAATGTACTCAATTTAATTGCTGTGTTGCTCATAAATAGTCACAATATTATGTTGTTAATATATTCAATGGTCTAACTGCATGTGTGTGTGTGTGTGTGTGTGAGTCTTGGAGAGTTAAAATGGGCATAATGAAGTAGCAAAAAGCTTCCTTCATCCCCAGACCCCTGAAACAAGCAATTATGCCTAATTTGTTCTTTTTAAAAAGACAAGGGGAAGCCATTTGTCCTGGAACACACTCACACACGCACAATGACAGAATATGCATGTCTCTACCCCCTTGCCCCCCTTTCCACAAACACTTAGGAGCTAATTATTATTATTAACATCATGGTTGAAATCCCTCCACAAGGACGTGTCGGCACACTTCAACATCTGTATACTCCTTCTCCCCGTCGTAGACGCGAGAGAGAGACGAGGGAGGAAGAGGAGGGAAGAAGTGACACATAAAAATGTGGCGAGATCACCTTGAGGAGGCCTTAATCAAAATGTTTCCACACTTCCAAGTCGTTCCGTCTCGCACACAATGACACCGTTTCACTGCAGCGGTAATTGCCTCTTGCAAAATATTGGCTTAACATATACATGAATATTGATTTAGCCATAAGCGGCACCCTTCCCATTATAGCCGGCGCCGCTCTGATTTTACTATTATTTCCATCACGCGGCAGTTATGGACAAACATGTTTACCGCAATGACAGTCGGGTAACTACAACGCATGGATTTGACTCTTCAAGATGGATGCCATAAACATGGGCGAAGATCAATGAAACTATGGATTAACTAACATACAATGCATGTCAATGGGGCAGCAGGACTAAATACAGGGTCTCCTGCATCAATGTAACTCCATGCTATGATTTTCCACGGCGGTCCATGGTGGCAGGAGTCAGCCCAGATGTCCTGAGGCTCTTTGTGGGCAGATGGCAGCATGCTGGATCTGCTGGTCGTCTCCCACTTGGACTCTCTCAGAATACCTCGACGGGTATATGCTTCCGTAAGGGCATCCTGATCTGATGCCCAAACCACATCCACTGGTTCCTTTCAATTCAGTTTATTTTGTACAGCCCAATATCACAAATAACTAGGGCTGTCAATCGATTAAAAAAGAATTAACTAATTAATCGCACATTTTGAAATTGCGATTAATCGCAGTTAAAAGTTAAAAGTTCTTTCTTTTTAAAGACCAAACTTCACACAGAGCTGTGTTTTCAAAGAGGCTCCTACCTATAAAGTGCCAGCGAGGTATTTAATATTGTGGATGATAAATTGTTTCTTCAGTGAAACATCAGATTAGTAAAAAAAAAGAAGTATATTGAGACCCCATTGGTCCTGTCATCTTTAACACTGAACAACAGCAGAACCAGTGGCCTTGGTAACTGACTGACATTCAAATATGTCACGTTAACCCTCTGGAGGCTGGGGGCATTTTATACATTTTACAACAACAACAAAAATTCACCTTTTAAAGGCGTTTGCATATGACACATACCCCGTGTTCTACATCAAACATTCCAGAACAATCTCAGCTCTATTCAATGAGGCTCAGTTGTCCTGGTGCTGTGTTCTCTGCTCTCTGACTGACGGGCTGCTAATGAGCCTCAGCTGTGTGGTGGGAGGTCCTTTGTGATTTACTGAGTGTTCATTGGTTGTTTTTTTCCCAAAATGTTGACAGACAAACGGATTGACCAATCACGTTGAAGGTTTCGTGTGACGAGTTCTTTCCGCGCCGCGTCACCCGACACGTCGTCCGTCCGTTCCTCTGTGTATCAGAGGGGGAGACGGGAGGAAGGAGGAGCAGGAGGAAACCCGACTGATTCATCCACGAGTTTAAACTGATTTCTGCTTCTTATTTTCGCGGGAAAATAATTGTTTTAAAAACGGAAACAGTGTTAAACCGTACTGCCGCGGCTTGACACTCGGTTTGAGTGTAAAAACTTCAACGAACACCGGAAGTAAACAAAGTTGCGTTAATTGCGTTAAAATATTTTAGTGCATTAACGCGGCCAAATTAATCGCATAGATTAACGCGTTAACGCTGACAGCCCTAGAAATAACACATTTGCCTCAGAGGGCTTCACAATCTGTACAGATAGACATCCCTAACCTTTGACCTTGGAACAGCGGGGGGTGTATAGGCTCAGCTGCAGAGTGGGTGGAGCGGGGGGGTGGTTCAGGGAACGGTGTCTAATTGTCCTCAGCTGAGGCCAATCGGTGTGTGTGTGTATGTGTGTGTGTGTGTTTGTGTGTGCATCTGTCCCCATAAATGATCAGACTGAGGAGCTGGAGAGTGGGGAGCAGAGGCACAGTCTGCAAATGACAATAAAAGATATCACCATATATCCTTCTTTGTTTGCTCATCGTTGGTGCTTGGGGAAGAAACTTCCGGTGACAGCCAGAAACCTGTTACAGATCTCGCATCAGGAAAAACTCCCAAGAAATAGAAAAAAAGTGAAGAAACCTTCAGGACAGCAACAGAAGAGGATCCCTCTCCAGGATAGACAGGAGAATAGACGTCATGTGACCAGATGAACAGCAACATTCAACACAAAAGGAGCAGGAGCTCCTTCCAGAAAATGTGAGGTAATCACAAGCGTATGTCTAATAGGCGTTTGAGACCATGAATGTTAGACCAAGCTGATGTGGAACTTCCAGCTGAAGCTGACATCGCCAGAAGAAATCGGCAAGCATCTCCAAGAGACGGTAGGACATGAGCTGGTAAAGTCGTCTTGTTCCCAGGTACGTAGAACCGTAGTCTGTTTCCACATTGCTATGGCTCTCTGTGAAGTCACATGATTGGTTCTTTTGATTGGTTGGAGGTCTTTCCTATTGCCTCCAAAGAGCATTTTTGGTCTACGCCGATTGATATCGCCCCATGAACATCGAAACAATCCTCAAAGGAACTGTAACTTTAAAAGTGTCCCTCCACAGGAAGTGAATGGTGCACACATGTTCCAGCTAAATCGCTGCGCAGAGGTTTGGAATATTTAACAGGATTTAGCAAACGTGGAAAACCATTCTTTTCTTCCAGTGGGATCATCGCGACGGTTGCCAAACAACCCTCGGCCATGGTGAAGCGCTAATGTCAGTCCACGCGCCACTAGGACCAGAGAACCTTTGTACTTTGCTGTCTATGATCATTTAAAAGAATATTTTGGAGCTGCATTAGAGATATACCTGGTTATGACATCGTTAGATTTAGCCAGTCTCACATGGGAACAAGGAAAGCAAGCGAATTAAGAAGGAGCAACAAACCCAGTGGCCGTGTATAAATAGTCAACACTCAGTGCGTTTACATGATGGTATTATTTGAATCTTGCTTTAGTCGGACTATGCTATCTTTTGGGGGATCTGCTATTATCCCAATATACATGGCAGTGAGTAATTCGAATCATTGGCCTTTGAAAGCATGTCATATCCGATACGATAGGTGGCGCTGTTTTCATTACAACTCGTGGTGATACAGCCATTTCCGCTTGACCTCTTCACCACTACCAACAACAACCAACAACAACAGCATCAACATTTCGAGAAAGATGGCGAACAGAGAGCAAGGTTAAGCATAAATTCTGTCTGCTCTTCGGTCCAGAAATGTGTGGTGGCTCCTGTGTTCTCCATAGCGTTGTTTGTTTGTTTTCTGCCGGCCAGGCTCCCGGCAGTGACAATTTATCGTCTCTTTCGACTTCCGGGTCACGACATGGGAGGGAGGGAGGGAGGAGGGCGTCGGGATCTCAAGCATGCGCAAAGACGCAAAGTCCAGTTCCTAATCCAATTCACCGTTACATGCCGCGATAGTCGAATTATCAACCGGATCGGATCGAGTTATCCAGGGGTGTTAATCGGATCGTAGTCGGACCGCACATAGTCGGACAAAGGTGTTTACATGAAACGGATAATTCGATTTCAGTCCGACTAAGCCAGTTATTCGAATGCATGTAAACACGGTCACTGACACTCCGGTGAGAGACAACAGTCCAAACGGAGATCCTCATGATCACATCCATCTGTCTTTGTTATCCTAAAACACAATGGACAGGTCCAACAGATTACAGTGTCCTCCCCCCCGCACCCGCGACACTTCGGACAGACAAAATTAACTGTGGCGCTCATCTCTAATGCATCTGTCATATCGGGGGCGAGCCCTGTTGATCTCTCTCTCCGTCTCTCTCTGACAGCCCCGGCTCGCTGCTCACTGGTCCTAAATGAATTTTTTTTTTTTTCTTCTTCTGGCCACTTGAATTTGTCACTTGACTTCTCCGTGTAATCATCACTCCTCGGCGGCGACGGACGTGTCTGCTCGTGCGCACGCCGCCCAGAGACGCCGGGTGACACACTTCTGTGTTTTTGGATGAAAGCACTCGGCTAATAGAGTCGCTGACTGTCGGGGCGAAATGCCTCCAGAAGGCCTCCGCGATGAACCTGTCAAAGGTGATCACATTGTATTCCCTCCGACGCAACAAGGGAGCGTAATCGCCCTCAGAAACGAGACTAATACAGTGGAAGTCAGAATGTAGCCGCTGAGTGAGTGTTGGCACGCTCCTGCACGTTGCAAGGCGAGGGCGGTGTTATTCTGGGCTAACATAATTGCACGGGTTTTCTAATCAGACATTAGTCTTCTAAGGCGATTAGCAAACACAATGTACCATTAGAACACTGGAGTGATAGTTGCTGTAAAAGGGCCTCTATACACCTATGGAGATATTTCATTAGAAACCAGACGTTTCCACCGAGAATAGTCATTTACCACATTAACAATGTAGAGAGTGTATTTCTGATTAATTTAATGTTCTCTTTATTGAAAAAAAGAGCTTTTCTTTGAAAAATAAAGTCATTTCTAAGTGATCCCAAACTTTTGAACGGTAGTGTATACACAAAAGAGCCATCCAGTTGCATTTCCTCGCTCCATACTGTGATTGTAGCCCAGCAGTGTGAGAACACAGAACCAGCTCATTGATGTCCAATATGGAGCTGAGTTAAAATGACATTTTTTGGTTGTTTTGACAGATGAAAAATAATCAAATGAATTTCTGGATTATTACGACAAAAAGTGTTTTCCAAATTCTACTTACTGTCACCTGAACCCAACAGGCAGCAATATAGCGTAAGTTATATGTAATATTATATTTTGTATTTATGTTTTATTCTTGTGTGTGTTCAAGATAATGTCCATAGGTGTCTCGGGTGGTCCAAAAAAAAACAACATTATTGTAAAACAGCTTACTAAATGTACATTTTCATAAAAATGTTGAACAAATAATGGACCCTCTCTCCCACCTGCTCCTCTCCCTGCGCCTCAGCCTTTATATATCCATCTGTCTGGGTCCAATCACTCCATACCTCTATCAAAAGCACTCCTGAGGAATATGGCACAATAATATTCAGCATAAAATCAATGGCTTGTTTAATTTAAACCGGGAGGAAGTGGGAAGGCTGGGTAATTGCAGAGAAAGGCCCACAAATCAGCCGTCCTTGTTATCCCATTTGACGGACCATTAAACGTCTGCAGGAATAAACATTATTTTTAGCTTAACTACCAGCTTGTGCTGGCTCTAGAGTAGATGGACAAATCATTGCGAGGGGGGGGGGGGGGGGGTCTATGGGCTGTTTGGTATGCCTTCGTGTTTGTATTCAAACTATTTCTCTTTTTTGATTTCCAGTGATAGTTGACACTGAAAATGTTTCAACTGTCAAATGTGTTTTTTTGTGTGTGTTAAGGAAGTAGAGTTTCATACGTACAGTGTTCAAAGCAACAACAACTATTTGAAATTGTTTTGCTCAGGAAGGTTCCTCTTTCAGTGAAATAACCTGCTGGTAAGATGAGATTCTCTAAATGCTGAGGAAAGGTGCTTCAAGGCTTCCTTTTCTTATCTCCTTAAGCATAGGGTACACATGGCCATCTTCTTACAAAAGGAGACAAGATAATGCGGCCCCACAATTCCTTGCGACGGCAACATTTACAGAGATTCGCCATTTTGCCCTCAATAACGTCGGCGATCGCTATTCAATCATACTCCACGGTTTCATTGCAAACATCGTTCCTGGAAGGTGTGACGTTCTTTTTGGATGGGAATCCTCAGTTTAATCGAAGACCATTGATTTCTCCACTCTACTCCATTTCTAGGTGTTATAAATGAAGTTGCTTAAAATGAACCAAATTCATTCTGCCGTCGCAAATTCTCTTTTAATCAAGGTCAAGAAAAGGTCATTTGGAACAAGTGTGTGATTATATTCGCAGCGTTTGACCGCTCTCTTATGGTGGCCATTGATCGCTAATGTTAGCCAATGTTTGAACACTTTACCCTGTCACTCTATGATCTCTTTAAAGCAATTAACTTATTTATTAATTATACTTCATCAGCCACATCCATCTGCACTACTTACACGATCACCACCTTCTTCCTGCACTAACATCCCACAATTTATTGTCACTGTTTTTTAAAATTATAAATTATACATACATGTTGCTGTTCTGTTGTCTTCAAAGTCTTATTTATATTCATCCTACTATTTGTAAAATACATATATGTACGCCGAGAGCGTTAGTGTAACCGGAGTCAGATTCCAAGTATGTGCACACATAGATGTCCGATAAATTCCGATTCTGATAAATTATTGAACATTAATTTTAGGACATTCCACTATTCAGCAGAAGTTGAATTGATAGCAATTTTTTTTCTTTTCAAACCAGTTTAAGACGAATATTTATTGAACTAAATCGGCTAAAAAAAATTATGCTAGCATGCTTAGCGCTATGTTAGCCCTCGAACACTAATCCTAATTATGTAAGCAAAACCCTCGGCACTAGCACGCCTTGGAAGTAATATTTATCGCTCAACATTAGCTTTAAAAAAGCCCATCGTTTTAAAGCGCGAGCTGCAGCACAAACTGAGGTCGTGCGTTCATGTCAAGAATAGAAGCTAACACTGCAAGCTAAACCTCAATGAGGGACTACATTGTATTATGTTTATATATATCGTTTTTGTTCCTTTTGAACGAAATGGAAGTCATTGCTGACAATACTTGCTGACCAAACCTGCAATTTCTAGATAGAAATACAATGTCGATACTTTTGTCCTCACGAGTAAACCACCCTTCTACCGTTGTGTGTCTTGTTGGTTGATTGGCTCTCCCATTGGAGTGCCACTTTTTTGGCTACGATGACCATACATGTGGCTTTTTCTGTCTCTGGCAAATATGACTTTGAAATGTGAACAACCAGACAATGATTTTCATTCTAGAGGAGAAAAAAATAATTTTCTATATTTCCATTGGTCAAAAAACCCGTTGGAAAGACATCGGAGGTTTCAGTGGAGGTGGTAATATAGAGATGACTTGGACTATGAAATGGGATGTTTCACGAGACGATGATGGAAGGAGGCCACTTCACCATCTCCACCTGACTGACTGAGGAAATTACTCTTTCTCTATCTGTCACTGGAGTAACCCCCCTGTTATATGTATCTCCGTTTGAGAGAACAAAGCAGATGTATGTTAGATAGTCATGCAACACCCCCCCCCTCCCCCCCTGCTTCCCTCCCAGCTCCTCTTCTTATTTTCTTTCACAGATAAGGCTTTTTATTTTATTTTTATCTGCTGCCCTTGATACATGTTCCCCCGGGGAGTTCACACAAATTAACTTTATCTGGTCTTTAATTATGCTACGTGGGATTTGATTCATCTCTCGTGACCCCCCCCCCCCCCTCGTCCCCTTGTCCCTCCCCCTAAACCCCAACATCACCCTCCCCAGCCCACCGCAGCGATGTCATTTTCAAAGCTATTTTAAGACAATGTGTGATTATCTGTGACATTGCTTGACATGTGCCTGGAGACTGTCTCCCTTTCTCTCTCTCTTCTCTATCGGGCGCTCCATCCCTCGCTCTCCCGCTCTCTTTCTTTCTGTCTCTCTCTAATCAAAAAGCCAAACCATGCAGACAGCTAAGAGCAAATAACAAGTCACTCCCCGCGGGTGTTTGAAGACGACGGAGCGGCCAGAGGGAGGAAAATGCGCTCTGATATTTCCCGGTTCTTGAAGCCGACACAATATTTCAACCCGTATGTTCAACAGCGGTGTTGTTTTCAGATTCTTTAAAAAAAAAAAAAATTTGGGTTGGGTATTCTTGTTTTTGTGTTAATTGTTACGCAACACCGAACCGTGACTTTCTTCCATGTGCCTCAATTTGTAGAAGCAATGCATCAAATGCAAATTTGTAATTGTGTAGAAAATCACAAATCAGGTCAAAAATAGATTCAGCCAATAAGCGCTTAACAGATTTGATGTCCATCTAGTGTCTTGCAATATGCATAATATAGCCATGTTGTAATACAACACTGCAAAATAAGTTACATTATTATTTATATTATATGATTATTTTTAAATACAAATGGTTAATGTGTGAATTCCCAGGACTGACTAGGTGCACACAAGAGAAGCAGACAAAGCAAAGCAGAAGAGTTTCCATGCGCTTTATTTATTTATTCATGAGAAATAATACAACGATCGAGTCAAAACAAGACTTATTTGTATCAATCCAACCCCAAAGGCCTTGCAAGATGACTTATGAACTTGTTTTCTATTTGGCCACCAATGGTTACTTCAAGCCAACTAGAACTCAAAAAGATCCCTGGTCGTGATTAAAGACACGAACTCTGAATGTTAGTTGGGTTTGGAAAAGAAACGATGGGTCGTCTCCCATGTCGGAGTTGCATGCTTCTCGTCCAACTCGACGTCCTCCTTCGAGGGGTTTCACGGTGTCCGAAAGAGAAGTGGCGCCCGCCGCTCGCCATTATTTACACAGCCAGCACGGGTTATTGGAAAACACATTGAGGCGGGTCACTTTAGGCAATGGTTACCAATCCAGTGGCGGTTTATTGAACACTTGAACCACGACGTCCGGTTTCTGATATCAGGCGAGTGGAACAGGGTAAACGATCAGGATGCTGATCCTCGGTTCATGCAGCGATCGATCACAACCTTTTCTACTCGATGTGTGTTTTTACCGTTAAAAAAAGCTTAAGATCACATTCCGAGCAGGTCGGCGGAGTCGATGGACAATTCCTCACCTCGCGATTTACATCTCAGTCAAACGAATGCGGGATTTCAAAAAAGGAGGAACGATTTTAAGTCTTGAACCGTTTGTCTTTAACCA
Organism: Pseudoliparis swirei; assembly: GCF_029220125.1. Taxonomy (NCBI): domain Eukaryota; kingdom Metazoa; phylum Chordata; class Actinopteri; order Perciformes; family Liparidae; genus Pseudoliparis; species Pseudoliparis swirei. Next base: position 19,403,444 of record NC_079395.1, on the reverse strand, counting down.
CAGTTTGTTTACCACAACGCCAGTGTGTATTCATACTGTGGTCCAGAGCAGACATTGGAGAAAGCAAGAGTTTAAAATCAACGTGGATTGTAAAAAGAAGGGTTGGCCTTTCTCGTCCGACATCAACGCCGGAAACCACCGAGAGAGAACACCGCTGTGTGGTCAGGAGAAGCTCGAGGACTCGTGGTCTCAGGCTCGTGACCGAACCACCGACGCTCATGTTCCTGAAGAGATCTGCACTTGGCTCATACTGTGGATCATATCAATTATAACTAGAACGGGCACTCGGTAGAGCTCATACCTTCGCATATCACAAGATTGGGCATTGAATTATGAACATGTTGGCATTAGTTGCATGCCAATTGGATAAAAATTGACCGCGCTATGGTAAAAAGAAGATTTTGACCTTTTCATGACCTTGACCTTTGACTCGATCGATCCCAAAATCTAATCAAATGGTCCCCGGATAATAACCAATCATCCTACCAAATGTCATGCGATTCGGTTTAATACTTTTTGAGTTATGCGAGTAACACGCATACAAATAAATAAATAAATACTCGGCGATCAAAACATAACCTTCCGCATTTTCAATGCAAAGGTAATAAAGGTTTTTGAAACGGCTTTCTTAGTGTTCAAGTTCTCAAATTTCAACATGGAGCTTGACCCCACGACCCTCTTTCTTAATGCAAACCCAACATATTGACAGTTACATTTATTTTAATCGTATACAGCAGTCGCAACCTGTAAGCGACGACCGGGACCAAAACCAACGTTTGTATCGGAGCCGGTTTAGACGGCCGGCAGTGAAACATTGATGGAATTACCCCTCCAACGCCCCTCAGATTGTTACCCATGTATCATAGCAGAACAAATACCACATAATTACATAATTAATCAGATCACGTATGTTTCCTTTCCTTCCCTTCATTTTTTTGTCCTCTTTCATACGAGAGTCAAGTGCATGTAATCACTTGTTCTGTAATGTAATCTGATCAGGGCCATGTAATTCTTCATTTTCCAACAGCTCCCTGGAGCAACGGATCTGAGCGCGAGATGAATGTGGCTGAGTCTGAGTCCCTCATCCCTCCCTCTCTCTCTCTCTCTAAGTGTGGCTCCTTCAGTGTGGTTAACCGCTTGGCCGTGTAGCTGCTGGCAGCTGCGTCTTCCACCACAAGACAATATCTGTCCTCCTCACTTGTCTCTCCATCTCTCTATCCATCCATCCATGCTCTATTTCCCTTTCCTCCTCCCCTTATCCTCGGGTCAGATGGCCCCCTTCGTCCTCTTTCTCCTGCTCGTCCTCCACTCTCCTCCCTCCCTTCCTCCGCTGGCGACACCAACCATCAGGTCCCATCTATCTGTGTGTACGTCAGCAATTAGAGCGCCGTGGCAGCCAAATGCCAGCCATGTCCCCGAGCTACACACACACACACACACACACACACACCCACACACACTCAAAGGCTATGCCCTGACAAAACAGCGAGAGAACAAATCACACCATAATTTATAATCTCGCTGCGCTTAAATCTCATTATATTACAGACATATGGATTTGGCGGCACGCGCGGCTGGGGAGCCGGCGCTGTGAAATTCCACCAATCGTAAATTATTAAAGGAAAGATAGAAATGACCGTCGCCTGTCCAGATTAGCTGTAAATCACACTCAAACACGGTTTGTTTAAAGAATTAAGTCCCACGTGGTGTGAAGGACCTAACGGGGTATTACTTTAGTCGCTGGGTGGTCGGGAGGGTCAAGTTTTGAGCGGCCTTAAAGTATCAAAGGATTACAGGTTCAAGTCATAAAATAAACCAGGGCTGCATGCTGGGAAACCGTGTCTTTGTCTGTGTGTACTCCAGCCAGCTCCTTCCTTTTCCACCCGATCGCTCTCTTCCGCCATTCAGGCGGAGCGCCACTTTCCATTTGATCCGAGGGTAAAACCCACGGCGGAGCGGAGGTGAAGGCGGGCCGTCGGAGGGCAGCCCGGACCCCTCTGCCGTCGGCTTTTCATTATCACTTGTGTCGTCTCAGTGGAGATGTCAGAGGTTTCATAACATGGGGACCCGACCGGGTTCAGAGAGCGGCGGCGTTAACCTGTGTCTGCCAACGCACAACGCTGTGCTCTCCTGTCATGTCTGCCGCCAGGGGCTCCTCAGCCATTACAAGCATCTAGCGCAGACGAGCACTGGGAATCTACTGAGACATGATTCATTTGTTTCTGTTAATACTGTCCCACTTTCAGACGGACGGCAGCACTGCATGACAATTGGGCGGGCCATTCATTTGAATGGGGCCAGTGCGCTCGACAGATATTGGTCTGCACAAATGACAAAGAAACATGTTCTCATTTAGCGTGTGTCGTTAGCATACATGTCAAACTAAAAAATACGGTCCAAAACTTCTTTTTATTTGGCCTCGGAGTCCATTCATATTCATTGAATGTATTTTAACTCTAAATCTCTCCTTCTGGTCACATGACATCTATTGTTCTGTCCATCCTGGAGAGGGATCCCCCTCTGTTGCTCTCCTGAAGGTTTCTTCACTTTTTCCCCCCTGAAGGGTTGTTTGGGAGTTTTTCCTGATCCGATGTGAGGTTTTGGGACAGGGATGTCTATGTGTACAGATTGTAAAGCACTCTGAGGCAAATTTAAACTACAAAATAAACTGAATTGAATTGAATGATCATCTTGAAATTAAAGTCTATGCAGCTTTAGAGTGGACAGGGACCATAGACAAGAGCAGTGATTCCAGAGCGGAAATGAGCCCCAAACCACACAAAGGTATGTGAGCAGGTGAGCCCTAGACCACATAAAGGTATGTGAGCAGGTGAGCCCTAGATCACATAAAGGTATGTGAGCAGGTGAGCCCGAGACCACATAAAGGTATGTGAGCAGGTGAGCCCTAGACCGCATAAAGGTATGTGAGCAGGTGAGCCCTAGACCGCATAAAGGTATGTGAGCAGGTGAGCCCTAGACCACATAAAGGTATGTGAGCAGGTGAGCCCTAGACCACATAAAGGTATGTGAGCAGGTGAGCCCTAGACCACATAAAGGTATGTGAGCAGGTGAGCCCTAGACCACGCAAAGGTATGTGAGCAGGTGAGCCCTAGACCACATAAAGGTATGTGAGCAGGTGAGCCCTAGACCACATAAAGGTATGTGAGCAGGTGAGCCCGAGACCACATAAAGGTATGTGAGCAGGTGAGCCCTAAACCACATAACGGTATGTGAGCAGGTGAGCCCGAGACCACATAAAGGTATGTGAGCAGGTGGGCCCTAGACCACATTAAGGTATGTGAGCAGGTGAGCCCTAGACCACATAAAGGTATGTGAGCAGGTGAGCCCGAGACCACATAAAGGTATGTGAGCAGGTGAGCCCTAAACCACATAACGGTATGTGAGCAGGTGAGCCCGAGACCACATAAAGGTATGTGAGCAGGTGGGCCCTAGACCACATTAAGGTATGTGAGCAGGTGAGCCCGAGACCACATAAAGGTATGTGAGCAGGTGAGCCCTAAACCACATAACGGTAGGTGAGCAGGTGAGCCCAAGACAGAAGTTATTTTCCTTCTCAACTGTGAGAAAAAAGCATTGAGCAAAGTTAATGTAATGTGTGTGTCATCTTCAATAGAGTAATGTTAGTTTCGTAATTACCTTCGCATTGAAAATGCGGAAGGTAATGTTTTGATCGCCGTGTATTTATTTATTTATTTATGTGTTACTCGCATAACTCAAAAAGTATTAAACCGAATCGCATGAAGTTTGGTGGGATGATTGGTTATTATCCGGGGACCATTTGATTAGATTTGGGAATTGATCGGGTCAATGGTCAAGGTCAAGGTTATGAAAAGGTCAAAATCTGTCTGAATTGCATGAAATTGGGTGGGATGATTGGTTATTATCCGGGGACCATTCGATTAGATTTTGTCAATTTCTATCCAATTGGCATGCAACTAATGCCAAAATGTTCATAATTCAATGCCCAATCTTGTGATATCCGAAGGTATGCGCTCTACCGAGTGCCCGTTCTAGTTGATTTATGTTTATGTTATATAACAGATAAATGTACTTCCATATATCTGTCCACTTATATAAATGCATGTAAAATACTTTTATACTGTAACAATAATCAAATGCAGAGACAGTAACGTAACACTGAGTGAGGGAGCAGTTACGTGTCCACGGTGTTGGCTACCATAATGCTGATGTGGCCCACGGTGAACATGAGCGTGACACCGCTGGTTTAAAGCAGTTCAGGTATAATAATAAGAAATAGATCCCTGAGTTTGAACACTTATAACACTCGCTGCACGAATAGTTGTAAAATGAAACCGGGTTCTACAACTTTGTAACAATGTGGCAATTATGTTATCTTTGATGAAGTGGGACAGCAGAAACACTCGTGTGGTGTTGCTCTCCAGCAACCTTCTTTTTTTCCTTCTGCAATACGCCGCTGTGTTTTCTCCTTTTTCTTTAGCTTGAAGCCGCAGTGTGGGCATCGCCACAGCGTGACCGGACACTCAAATGAATGAGAGAGAGGTCTGTGTCGACGGGTGGCTCTAAAAACACGGGAGGAGGCCGCTGTTTGTGCCTCGAATGCAGGAAAGAGTTGGGCCTATTAAGCTTTTGAAACATCAGGAACATCACGCTGGATTGAAGAAGACTTGGAATTGGGATTGAGACATAAACTTGTCTTTAAAATGATTACCGAGGGAATAAATCAAGAGAGAAGTAGAGTTATTTATATAGACTTCTATGCAACCAGAGGAGTTGCCCCCTGGTGGCCAGGAGAGAGACTTGAGCTTTAACATTTGAAGCATAGACTTCTATACAACCAGAAGAGTTGCCCCCCTGGTGGTCAGTAGAGAGAATGCAGCTTGAACACATGAAGCATAGACTTCTATACAACCAGAGGAGTCGCCCCCTGGTGGTCAGTAGAGATAATGCAGTTTTGCTACATGGAGCGTAGACTTCTATACAACCAGAGGAGTCGTACTCAATGAACATCACACTGTATTGAAGACTTGAAACTAGAGCTTTAGAGTGTAAACTCATGTTTACAATGTTTACTGAGGAAATAAATCAAGAGAGGTATAGTATAGTCATTTTCTCATCGAATTCCATAAAACCAGACTTTATTTTTGAAAGCTGAAGAGTCGGGAGAGAATGCAGGTTAAAGGTGCTTCACTCTTCTCTGTGGGGGCAGATGCACATTTCTAAAAACCCAGGAAAATACAACCCAAACTGTCCAAAAGGGCTCGGCATGGTAAGAGATTCCACACGTCTTGCACAACCGTGAATTACATTCACAGTACGCCTTGCATCGGCATGGGAAATGCCTTTGCTCTCGAGTGGGGGCAGATGCCTCAGCGGGGCAACAGGTGCCATCAAAGTGCTTCCTATAGTCAATACGCACAGAGGCAGCATTTAAAAACATCAGAGGGTGGAGCTGGAGAGTGGCATTAGACTTTGAATGGAGAGGGATCTAATACATGGATGGTGCTCTTCCTCAGTCAGCCCATTGACTCCAAACTGAGCCTATTAGCAAGACAACACACCACTAATGGCATTGCTACTGCCCCTCATGTGTATGGAGACCACACACACACACACACACACACACACACACGACCCTCTTCACTTTTCCCACGCTATTGTTACCTAAAGCATCGGTGGATTACAGCTCAAAGTTCCATTGGGAAACCAGCGCACATCCTGCATGATGAACTGGAGGTGGGAGGTGTCACTTTTTGGGAGAAATTGGACGGAATCAAGTAAATATGACGGCAAAGAACGACGTATTCTGTTGTTATCCCAGCGCAGGATTTCATTAGTGTCAGGAGAATATCACGTTGATTCAAAAACAAAATAGGATGTGCCCACAAAGTGGATATAACACCATATATAAGCTACCGGTAGTTTTCAACTTACATTATTGACCCTACAAAGCAATCCTTTAATATTAATCCATATAATGAATTCACCGTTCTCTAAATGCTTTTATTTATTTATTTTTACCCTCTCAGTGCCTAGTTTGAATCAAATCATGTCAACAAAAGCAACACACGTTTCCACAAAATAAAAAAGAAAGAATACAAGTTAGTTTGAGGATGTTAATTCCACATGTGACCAGCAGGGGGGTGTAGTGGAGAGGATGACTGGGACAGGAGGCCTCTTTTCTCCCTGTCGAAGACACTGGGTTGTTTTTTCATCCCCAAAAAACACAGACAAATAACTAATACAACTTAATTCTAAAATGATCTGTTAAAATGTCACCCCTACAAAGTTGTAAATATTCCAGGGCTTATATAACTGTTGTTTGTGCCATGGATTAGCTTTGCATATGTTCCCTTTTTAAAATGTGTTGCAATGGGGGTCGGTTGACTCATGCAGGTGATGAAAGATTGTAAAGTCTCTTTTCTTTTCTTTTTTTCCAAATGTAATGTCCCAGATACAAGGGATCACTTCTGTAAACAAACACACACAAATAAATCAAAGGCCGGTTGCAAAACATTGTTTCTTGGGTCTTTTAGAATGAAATAATTTTATTATTACACGATAATAATTACAAAAAAAGAGATCACTCGTTTGTGGCTCGACTTTTCCCATGAAATGCTCATGCGCTATTCTTCGTAAATGTCTATTGGAGCTTGTTTGGCTTCCCCACATCTGACGGCTCAGGTCCCAGTGCAACTTCAGTCTCTGTAGTGGCCACTTTATAAGAGTGTCTGGTCCACCTCTTTTTGTTAAGAGGTGGACTTCATTGGCTTTATGGTGAACAGGGAGAGAGAGGGAGGGAGAGAGAGAGAGAGAGAGAGAGAGAGAGGTAATTCATTCACTTTGCGCACAAAGCCCAGTGGAAATCACCCAGGGGAACGACACACCAGACTGGGGGGGGGGGGGGGGGCAGGTGTTTTGCGGGTGCACGTATGCACACGGTCACTAAACTTAGTTTTGCTGCGGAAAAAGACACATTTTTTAGGGCAGAAATGTTGCCATTATTATTTGTATATGGGATTTTTTTTTTCATTTTGCAAATAAACTCTGTCCCGGTGAAACCTGAGTGCTCCAGGTGGTTTGGAGACGAAAGAGACGGCTTGTTTGGGAGAAATAAAACGACTACTACTAACAATAATAAAGAAGCTCGCGTTGTGAAGATGAAGAAGTATACCGATTATGAATTAAAAAGTGTAGTATAGATCCGCTGCGCTCTGTGTGTGTCTGTCAGTCAGCCATTGAGCGCTGAGCGGCAGCACTGCACCTCGGAGCGCGGTGGACCCTGGACAGCCCTCCCTCCTCACCCCCACCCCCCACACTCAGCCTCGCGCAGCCCAGCTCCAGCCTCACACACGTCGCCGTTGAGCACTGTGAGAACCCCCCCCCCCCCCCCACGCGCACACACACACACACACACACACACACACACACACACACACACACACACACACACACACACACACACCACCCACCCTCCCCACCCACCGAACCTCTCCCACCTCCTCCTCCCCTCACACCACCGCCGCGGTCTCTGCGATCCGTGCGTTCCTCTCCGCGGCTCCACTCCTCTCACTTGATCGTCCCCTCTCGGTGTTTCAGCGGAGGGGCTGCACGCGCGATCGCGCTATTGATACCCCCCACTTTGCGCTGTGTTCGTGGAAAGTCAGCCTCTCTCTCTCTCTCTCTTTCTCTCTCTCTCTCCCCCCCCCCCTCGCTCTCTCCGTCCTCCTCTCCGGCTGCGCTTTGGTAACCTAACTGGGAGGTGTTAACTACTTTTTTTCCTCTTCCACAAAGCGCCTCCCGTTATCTCCGGTGTTGCTGCGCGTGAGCCACAGAGGTTGCCTCCGCCGTTACTGATATTTTACATCCGCAGAGAAAAAAAAGTTTTCGGTTTTTTGTTGTGAGGATAAAAAAATTATTCTAAAAAAACCCAGAAAGAAGAAGAAGGAGCCGGAAACCGGAGGAGTCGTCTTGCAAAGAAGAAGCGGATTGTGCCACGGCGAGGTGAGTAGCACTGGCAGTCTCTCTGTTGGTTGTTGTTGTTGTTGTTGTTGTTGTTGTTGGGTTTGAAACACTTTCTCTCTCCACTCTCTCTCTTTTTTTCGCGTTCTCTCTGTTTTGGGTCCTTTCGTTCAACTTTTCTTCTTTTTTTTTCTTTCTTCCTTGTGCGCGTTGGACGCCGCTGCGGCGCGCGGTCGTTTTCCACGCGTAAAAAAGGAGTCACGGCGCGGTCCGTCTCCGTTTTGGACGCGGACCTTTTCACGTTTATGTCTTGTTTGTGTCTCCCTAGACGTGCGCGTGCATCTAAGAGCCCCCCCCCCCCCCCCCAACCACCACACGGGAGAAAGTGGTTCCTGGAAAACATTCGAATTCGATGCAGATTAGAGCGCGTGTCAGTGCCATTACGCACACATCACCGGCCACCGTGCATTAATTAGGACAGTACAAGTGCCGCACGCTCACACTGCAGCTAATACGTCTACTTTTTTCATTTTTTACAGCAACTCCTAATTGTGTTCATTGTTGTTGTTGTCATTGCTGTTTGATTGACGGCGGGTCATTTCCCAACACTCTGTTACTGATCACATCCTGGAGTTTTATACCGCAAAGCTCTTAGTAAAATAATTAAAAAAGACAATCACAGTCTTTATTACCGCATCGCGACCAGTTGGGTTCTTAATCACGAGCGTTGTTCCGCGGGCCCGCGGGGTGTCGGTTCATCTACAAGTTGACTTTGAGTTGTTTCCGTGAAGAGCAGCGCCCCGTGTCATTCTGTCCCGTGGGTTGTTTAAAAAAAACTGAAACTCAGTGTTGCTTTGCGGCTCACAGACGAGGGGCATGCGGGTTAAACGGCCGCTTATTGGCCCTGTTGGTGAGGGGTCCAATAAAGGACCCTACCGAGGGGGATTTGAATGAACCACTAACACACACACACACACACACATATATACATGTATATATACATATACATATATATATATATAAATGTATATATATATATGAATGTATATATATATATATATATATATATATATATAATGTATATTTGTATTTTATGAAGGACTCCTGGACCACCAAGACTCACAAAAACCTATTTGCTTTTCGGATCTCGGGATGTGAACGTCTGTAGTTTTATTACATTAAAATGTTAATTTGTAAATGTAAATGAGCCAGAACGTTGGGGAAAATGAACATGAATAGAAACTATACGGGAGTAAAATAAAGAGAGAAAGAGAGATCGAGAGAAAAGCCTCCCTATAAGTCCTCATATGCGCAACACATTATTCTCATTATTTCAAAGAGAAACAGACGACTTGAATTTACAAACAAACAAAAATAAATTAGCTGTGTAGCCTGCGTGTGCACGTGCACACACACACGCACACACACACGCACACACATATATCCACACAAGCTCACAGTTGAGAAACACCTGTTAACTAGGGAGCCACTATAATTTACATCCTCCCCCTAAATAAGCAGCGCCCAGCCAGAGGAAGTCCCGGGGGCCTTGCAACCTTCCGTGGCCGAGCACAGTGAGCCAAAATCGGCTTCTCCCGGCCACCAGATCCCGCTGCTGCTGTGTCGGTTTTACCGGATACAATATTAACGTTTTTCGCGTCTCATTAAGAAGAAATAACAATTTGTATTTGTGTTTATTTTGACGGAACTCATGTTTATTTATTTTGTCATCATGCCTTTATGACAGGAGTTTATGTAATTATGTCTATATTTGTGTCGTATTCTTTGTGCTGCAGACGTGGTGGAACATTTATTTCGTTTTAATATATATATTTTTTATAGTTGTATGAATTTAAAAAGTTGTATTCAGAGTGACGTGTGCAGACAATGACAACTGTGGACATGTTACTTTCTTTTTTATTTATTTTGTCAGTTGGACTTCTGATATTTGATATTATATATATATATATATATATATATATATATATATATATATATATATATATTAAAAACAAATATTCCACAAATGTGTGCTGATCCATTAATTTGTCTTATTGCTCGGGTGTTCTTGTTTTAATCACATCCATGCCGGTTTTTTGGAGGGCTTAGGGGGGGGGGGGTAAAAGGAAGCAAACAAGTGAGCAGTCGCTTAAACGCGCACGGGGTCCAGGCGCGCCGCCGCCTAGCAACACCCCGAACAGGGAATAATAAAATTAATAGTGGGGGGTCGAGAGAAAAAGAAGGAAAAAAATGCAGCAGACCTATTAGTAGTAATTTTCAAGTCCCAAAAAAAGTCCTCTCACTGCCAGAAATAAATAGCGCGTAAAAGAAAAACGCATCCACACGTTTGGATCAAGGTGCGCCCGAGGAGGGTCATTGAACTCACCGCACTGTGAAGATTGAATTATTATAGTTCCTCTTCTTCACACCAAAAACACACAAACTCCAGATGCAGTGAGCGCAGCGTGATGAACCCCTTCACATTGATCGTATTGATTGTCAGATCATCCAGCCCTGGCTTTTCTATAACGACCAGCCGAGCCTTTTCATTTCACAGGCACGCACGTGCGCGGCCGCGAGCAATACTGATCTCTTAAAAGTGGGAACAATTCGTGAGGAGGAGGAGAGATGTTACCGGAACAATATTTACAACGTGTTAAATGGGAGTAGATACACGGAAGGAAAGGGGGGAGGGGGGGGGGGTAGCATATTTTCTAATTAACACAATTAAATAAAAAGTGGGCACCAGTAATCATCCGTGTCATTCCTCCGCTGAAGGAAGTGGTGCGCAGCCCATTCCTCTTTATAATAAACACACTGTCCTTGAATGCAACGCTGCATTTCATTCTTTATTTATTTCAGTTTACACACGGGTCGTTTTACAAAAACCTACATATTTCAGTTTAAATTATTATTATTTTCATTGACACATTCGACTGTATCATTTCGGTGGCGTTGCTTTATTTGAAGGACTACAAGTGTCATTAAAACATCATTTAAATTGACCGTCTTTTTTCATTTGAATACTTTCTTTTTAATTAAGACTTTTTTTTTTATAAACAAATTATGATATTTTTGTTTGTGTCTATTTCATGTGGTCTCGGATGCCTCACGGTTTCATTTCATTATTTACTGGTGGTTTGTAGATCATTGACCGGACGCGGCTTTTTATTCCATGTCCAAACTGCGCTCCTGCTTTTAAATGTTTTGTTGTTGTTTTTTTCTATGACAGTCTAACTTATAATTATATATTACTTCTTTTTTTTAAAGAAAAGAAAAAAGAATGTTCTGCTCATTTGGGATGTTTTCCGTGTAAGCATCAGTCCGGTTTGGTACCCAGAGACCGAGCATCCGGGTAACACATAGCACACATGAATCACACCTAAGGTGCTTATTTCCAGCCCCCCCCCCCCCCAATTTGCGCTCCCACATTGAACTGAACGCTTCGGAATCTTTCTCTGTTTCCTCACTTGCTTCCTTTAGGCCTCATCTCCTCTCTCCTTCCCAAAGGACTCGTCTGTAGAGGCGCAAAAAAAGTGTCGAGGTTGTAGTAAAAGTAGCAAAAGATGATTTATTTGTTAGCCCCCCCCCCCCCTCTCAGCTGTTATTGCTCGCCATTGATCTACCTCGCGCGGCGAGAAGTGAACTAAAATTAATGTCCGTTTCACACTTCTCTCTCTCTCTCCCTCTCTCCCTCCCTCTCTCTCTCCCTCTCTCTCTGGATCGATGGCCGCAGGGAGTGAAGTTTATTTTAATTTGTGTAACAGACCCACACAAAAAAAGAAGAAAGAAAAAAAAAGAATCTGCTTAATTATCAGGAACCCGTGTTACCTCACTTTGATCGCGACGTGGATAATCAATAAGTGTATATATCTATTCATAATCACGTTAACCGCACGAGGAAAAAACACAGGTCAGTGGGTGAGGTATTTAGAATTTATTAAAGCCGACAATAAAAAATAAAATTATTCCAAAAATATTTCCAGGCATTATATAAATAAGTCCGATCAATATGCACTAATTCCTCATTCTTTATCAAAAGCAGACCCCCCCCCACACACACACACACATACCACTCTTCCCCCGTGTATGTTTGCGGTTTATTATGAATATTATTTTAGGCTACTTGTTGTTGTGCTAATAAACACTTTTACATACGAGAGATCATTTGACACGCGGGTTCGGGGTAATTGAAAATGAACGCGTCGCCGGTAAATAACACATGTTTGAACACGCAGACACGAGGAGCGCGAGGACCCCCCCCCCCCCCCCCACACACACACACACTCCCCCACTCCCTCCTGCATCTTGAGACGTGAGGTCGTCATCGTCTCGTTATCGCCGTTATAATCACCATAATTAAGTGCAGAGGACCGGATGTAATCATTTAACGGGAGGATGTCGTGGGTCTGTCTCGCTCATCAAAACAAATGTTTAGCTTTTTGTTGTTGTTGTTGTCGTCGTCGTCCCCCCCCCCCCCCCCCCCCCTCTCGCTGGAAATAATTGCAGCCTGTCAGCAGTTGTGATTGATTTGTTAAATGTTCCGTGGAGCAAAAGTTTTATCTATCATGTACAATATTTCTCGGGCTTTATTTTTTCCATTTACTATTTATGAAATTGGACATTTCAAGATTGAATTTTTTTTAATTGTTTCATCAATGAAAACAAAAATTAAATATATATGAGTTTGTATTACCATCATTTACTGCCTATAGAAGCAGAAATACTTCTATATATATTAAGCATCCATTTTTTTATTATCTTATCATGTTTTATAAAAGAAATATCTGGAATTGCAAAAACCAAAAATGCTGCAAGGATTTGATATTAATGATGACTCCTAACAAACGGGGCAATATGCACACGGCCCATCGTTCCTCCTATTGATGACAGGAAAGACGAGGAGCTCCAGTTCAGTCTCTTCTTTTGGAGGGGGGGGGGGGTGCAGAGCAGTGTTTAATGGTTTGATTGCATTGGAGGAGGCAGCCACTGGTAATGCCGTTATATGGAGGGAGATGAGAGGGAAGGGGGGGGGGGGGGGTATCACTTGGAGAAGCTATCGGCAACAAGAGCAAGTCAAAGAATTACCCCTAGTTGGCGGAGGAGAGGAGTTGTGTCGGGTGTCAGATACTTTCTATATTCTCCATATCGCTCCGTGACTCCTCTTCCTCTCATGTCTCTATACAACCCCTCCCCACCATATCTCTCTCAGATTCCCACCCTCCTCCTTCCGATCATTCCTTCCATTCGTCAATTACAGCGTGAGCCAGATTTACAAGCACCCTGCTTGATAAAATAAACTGATATGCCCCCCCCCCTCTCCTCTCCTCTCACACCTCCCCAGAAGACGCCCCGTCGGTGCATTTGCGTCCCATCGATTGCAGTCGGGCGGTTATTTGTGCAGCCTACTTATAATTTTTCCACCCCCCCCCCCCCAGACCATTCTGCCCACCCTGCAGTCGGATGTTCTCCTTCCAAGTGAACATGGGGCTGTTGGGCGAGCATCCTCCCGACCCCTCCCGCCATGCAGCTCCAGGCCTCCGGGTCTGCAGCCCACGGCATCTCTGACCTTTTGACCTCCACGCAGAGTGGAGAGGACCCCCCCCTCCCCCCCCGCTCTCGTCATCATTAATAAATCTAAGATATAAGGGATTATTCCCCTCACCAGTGTGAACAGCAGACCTGGCAACAGTGTGTCCCCCCCGCTTGCTAAACTTGAGCTAATTGGCACTCGCAGGCAGCACCAAGCGGGCCAGCCGGCGGCCGGTCCGCCTGCCAGGCGGCGAGATTAGTGGCTGCTGTTGTACACGCCGGCACAGCGCGGCAATAAAGAGCCAAGCACACACACACACACACACACACCTACACACACACATCCACACACACACACACTGCAGGACAGATAGAAAGCATGCTGGCGTCACCTGAAAACTGGCTTGTGTGGATTTTATTTGAACGTTTTAGAGAAGACGTTCCCCCCCCCCTGTTAGATATTATTATTATTATTAAGCAACGTCCTCTCAGACCGCTCTCTGTGATTACTCCTCGTTATATATTTCTGGACTCTTCAGAGAGGAGCGTCTCAAAGTGTGAAAGCCCCTCGTCATGGTTTGAGGGGAGACCAGCGTAAATAGATGCTGCGATGTTGGGTTCAGATCCCAGGGTCGCCTTCGGGACGGTAATCCATGTGCAATGGAATGCTGTGGTTTTCCCATTGAGCCTCGGCAGTACCAGGAATTAGCTGGCCCCGCTCAACGGGGGCCTCGCTGACGGCGATGCCATGAATAGAAACCCTGCCACAGGTCAGGGCCGACTTCCAGAATCATTCCTTTTTTTTCTTTCTGCTGTCTCCAAAAAAAATCACAAAAGCTTATTTAAGAAATAAATCCTCTGGCTTTTTTCCCTCTTTTTTCTTTCTTTCTTATTTTCCTTCAGGAGTGTTGCAATGGAAGTCACAGCGGGAGAGTCTGGGAAGAAAGTTATTCTTCTTCTTCTTCTTCTTTTTCTTCTTTTTCTTCTTCTTCTTCTTCTGAGCTGAAGTATTTCGAGCAACACATTTTCCAAAATATATTTGACTGCTGCACAAAGCTCCAAATCCTTATTGATTTTGTTGCTGAATATTACCCCGAGTGCCATTACCCTCCTCAGGATGACGTGTGTGTGTGTGTGTGTGTGCACTATGAAATCTGACTGTAATTCTTTTTCACTGCGATGCATCTGGGCTCCCGTTAACGGCAGCAGCTGTTGACCGAAGCCGATAACCTGGTTACAGAATTCATATCACAGAGAGGCGAGAGAAGAAAGAAAAGGAAACTCCAGATTGGATATTTGAAAGACATTCGGAAACAAAATTAGGGTTTTACATCTGAAAGAGGGAGACAAGGACAAAATATGAGAGATCCAGAGAGAGAGAGAGAGAGAGAGAGAGAGAGAGTGGAAGGGGGAGACAAATGAGTGCGATTTTTATTCACAAGGACATTTGAGCTTCGCCTCATGGCCAGACATGAATGAGTACATTTCAATAGTATCGACTGTTGCTTTGGACATCTGCAAACACACACACACACACACACACCTGCTGACGCGCAAGCGCCGCAGTCCGTGTGGAATACAGAGTGGAGCTGTGTGTGCAGGTCAGCCCACGATTTTTGAGGCAAAAAAGTGCACACACACACACACACACACACCTATGCAATTCACTTTGAGGGTGCATCACATGACAGTGTGCCGCATTGTGTGTTTTATTTCTTCAAAGTCTGGACTTTTTTTTTACCTGGTGTTGGTGTGTATATTTTAGGGCGATTGTGTTCACCTGAGGGAATGTAAGATACAATGTTAAGGGTGGCACTTTCATGCTTGTCAACAATCTAAACTCCCCCCCCCCCCCACACACACACACAGTGAGTCACAGTTGGCAAGACATTCTTATAACAAAAATTGGATTCTTCTCCAAAACTCAGCAGACACACCGGTGACTAAAGAGTTTCAGCAGCAGCCACGCAACAAGAATATTCATCTCAAAGTTGTCAAGATAAAGAAAGAAGAAAAGTACGCTTTGATAAACGAGCCCCCCCCCGAGCAAACAACCTCCATCATTACTCCTGAAGAACAATAATGACGTTCACACCGAGCACGTTTAACTGCACCCAACCCCCTTCCACACACACACACATTTTTTTGTAGCTCATATTTCCTGACTGACCCCCCCTCTCCCCCCCCCCCCCATCAGAACGATGTTCGAGCACATTGTCGTTGACGTGCACAACGTTGTCACTTAAAGTGGAAAAAGCTCCCCCACGCTCGCCGCTTGTGTTTAATATCTCGCCGACAGCTGTATAGTTCTGTGCTGCGCTGTAATCAAATTATGACAGCGGTGGTAAATCTGTCCCCCCCCCCCCCACCCCCTTCACTAGCGTGACATTTTTCTATTATAAAATGCATACGCCGCGGCGTCAGACAACCTGTGGTTGGCATCATCCCTCGGTGGCAAATGGGATTGTAAGTGGCACCGGCTGACGTTAATGTATGTGTGTGTGTGTGTGTGTGTGTTTGTGTGTGTGTTGGGGTGTAATTGCTCTCGTACATTGATGATATGCATAGGTGGGTGTCATGTGGCATTATGTTTGGTAAAAAGAAAACGTCACTTTTATCGGTGTGTTAAAAGAACGAGGAGAGCCAGATGAGGGCCTCAGTTGTGTGTGTGTGTGTGTGTGTGTGTGTGTGTGTGTGTGTGTGTGTGCGCACAGCGGGCCAGAAGGCAGCCAGCTTGTGTCAATCACCCAGGGAGATGAGATTTGTACCCTTTGCTCTGATATCACACCCTCTGATCTCCTTGTTTCCTCTCCTCATCTTCTCCTCTCCTTGTCTTATCTCCTGTCCTCTCCCCTCGTCTCCTCTCGTCCCCTCTCGCTTACTCTCCTCTCCTCGCTTCCTCTCCTCTCCCGCCGTGGCCTGCGAGGGGATATCCAGTGTCCTCTTATTGGATTGGCTGCTTTCGCGTCGGCGGGCCCTTCCCTCTCGCCGCCCCTCGGCCTGCTGGGTAATGATAATAAAATTGAAATATCCCGGTACTTGTCAGTGTATTACCTCGCTATCAACACCTCAGACACACTCTCTACTTTAGAGGTTACACGGGAGGAAGTGTGATACGAGGAGAGAGATCGCCGGCGCAGAAAAGTGAGACAGACGCGAGAGGGGAGGAAGAGGAGGAAGAGAAGAGGGAGTGCACTGATAGGCTGAGAGAGGGACACGGGAAGGGGAGAGGAGGAGGGACAAGAAAGAAAGGGAAGATGGGAGTTTTTGTCGCGGCGACGTTTTCTCTAGGTGCTATTTCCAGGATGGACTGCGGTAGGTTGTGAGGAGAGGGTGAGATGAGGAGGAGGAGGAGGAGGAGGAGGAAGAGAGGCGTGTAATGTGACTCTGTGGCATGGGTCCAGACCAGAGGCGTGTTGGCGTACGCCGTCCTCAACACTCCTCACTGTGTCGACTGTACATTTGTGGTAATGTAAAACATCTCACATCTCCCCATCTCTCTCTCTCTGTCCGGGCCCTCTCCTCTCTCCTCTCCCTCGGCAGTGTGTGTGTGTGTGTGTGTGTGTGTGCGCGTGTGTGTGTGAGGCGGGGGAGCGTGCCAAAGCCGAGATCAGGTTTGGAAATTGATTTGAATGAGTGTTGTAGACAGCTGATAGCTATAAAAGATTTTCTCCTTTCATTTCCCAGGGAGTTTCTCTCCTTTGATGCTGCTAGTCAGCGGCGCTTTGAAGCCGGCCCGCCGGCCCGATGCCGCGTCCGGCGCGCGTGTTTTCCGCATGTGTACACACAAATCCGCGCTTGACCTTTTTTTTTCCAGGGCACACTTTGGCGTCCTATCTTTTTCTGCGACTTCTTTAATGGTACCGCGGCCTGACGTTTTAAGTCGTAACAAAATGTCTTTTAATTGGATCCGAGTTGATAAGAAATGAGGGGAAACTACTCGGGGTAACCTGTAAGCCGATCTGATTAATTTTGCATTTTTTTTTCTTCAAATCCTGAACGATCACTTGTGTGCTACGAGCACATCTTCACGCCCTCTAAATCTTTAACGTATTGGACGCTTTAAACGCAGCAGCCACCTTCAAATTGCCCTTTGGGGATAAAAATCGCGGAAATGTTATTTTGGCGTTTCATCGGCTGTTTCCCTGCGTTCCTTCGACCGGCCAATCGGCACGCTCCAATCTAATTCCTGAGGGGGGGGGGGGGGTTCTAGTCTGTTGCCTCGGATGCCGCTGGGGAAAGGGTGTGTGTGTGTGGGGGGGGGTGTCGTGAGGTCAAGTACGGCTAATTTATTCACTCAGTCAGATTTCCTCTGGCTCGTGGACGGCAGATGGAGAGGTCTGATATGATATCACCCATCTGAATCACCCAGGGGAGAAGAGAGGGGGGAGGGATGAGAGGAGCAGAGATTGGCAGGAGAGATGTGAAAAGAAAAAAAATGGGGAAACGGAAAGTAAAAAAATTAAAAACTGGTTAGATAGAGAGATGGGAGAGAGGGAAGCACAGCCTGCGAGAGGGTGGAATGTGTTCGCCCCACCGAGTCGGGTGTCGAGCTGAACATCGAGCCGCACAGCCTCGTATCAGATGTGTGTGTGAGTGTGTGTGTGTGTGTGTGTGTGTGTGTGTGTGTGTCCTTATCTTAAGACAAGTGGTTCTGGTCCAATAAGATCCTGGGAGATGGTAGGACTAAGCGGCTTAGACCAAGATCTGAGATGTGGGGGGTGGGGGGGAGAAGAAGAGGGTGGGGTGGGGGGGAGATAGCGCCAGGGAGATGAGAAGAGGAGATGAGGATGGAGAGAAGTGGAGAAGGACAGAGGAGAAGGACAGATTAGGAGGATGGAGGACAAGGGCGGGGGGTGCGGGTGGGTGGTGGTGGGGTGGGCTGTAGAAATTGGAATGGAATTATGTGATGTGGAAACAGTTATTTGGGGGGGAGGGGGGTGCAGGAGGAAAAGTGGAAGGGGGGGAAGCGGGAGAAGTTTGGGTTTTGAAATAGTTGTTGGCTCCTTGTCAAAGGGCACGGGTTTACAGGATTTCATCCGCAGTGTCGGCTCGAGGACACTCCTCCCCGAGGGGTTTGCGAATGTACGTCCGCTTTACAACACTCCGTCCCCCAATAGGTTTAGACTTCAAGCCTCGGCTTCCAGACGCTCCTTTATTTAAAAAAAATGTTCCACTCCCAGCCCTTTTCCTCTCCATCCAGATTGAGGTCGAGCCATTGATCTCTGTCTGTTGAGAAAGCAGCGCACCTCTTGTCTCCTGGAAGTACCCATCATTAAGAAAAGATGAGCAGCTCTGAGATAAATGGGAAGCGGTTCACAGAGCGATTCACATTTCTTTATTATGGATGCTAGAGAGCTGATTTAAAGCACTTTTGTCGCCACAGATAATATCTTTTTTCCCCTTTTCGGCTTCTGTCCAAGGGACCGGTGAAGGGAAAAGTCTGTCGGAGAGCAAGTCACCACAAATCATCCAAAGAAATTATAAAAAATGAAGGTCGTCATTATCTTCGCCCATACTTGCGTACTCGGTTGAGAGGTCGTTATATAATTAAATAGTTGGGTTAAATTGGCAGCTGTTCTGGGGACTCGCATCATAAACAACTTGCGAAAGGAAAACATGTATATCTTTTTTTATTCAACCTCTAATGCTTTGTGTTTTGTGTCTCCTCAGTTCTTGGCGACCGCATGAAGATGAGGAACCAGTTCTGAGGACCTGCGGATGTCCACCGCTCGGCTTTGGCAACACATCCAACAGACTCCGCAGAGGGAGGCTTTTTATTGCTTTCTAACCAGGAGGAAAGAAGTTAACCTTGACCATTTATTGTATTTATCATCGTCCAAACTGTGAAGTCTGAACATACCCAACGGCACTTACCTGGCCCGGAATGATCTGGACTGAACTGAGCTCAAGTGTATTTGGCTGGAGACAAAATAACTTACTTCAGCCCAACTGAAGAGAAATGAACTGATTTCAAGCTGCTCTGACGTTGGCTGATTCCTTCCGGAATACTCTCCCTTCTCACAAGCTGCTCTTTTTTTCTGAGCCTCTTCCCCCTGAAAGCCAAATCCCTCAAGTCGCCCACCCAGATTCACGCACTTCCTTAGACCCTTTTCAAGGGCCTTGGACATATTTGATTGAGGAGGAATCATCTCCTCCTCCTCCCTAAAGTCCTCGCGGCCTCTTTCTCCCGCCTCGACATGGATCTCCACAGGGCAGCCTTCAAGATGGAGAGCTCCTCCTACCTGCCCAACCCCCTGGCCTCCCCGGCTCTCATGGTGCTGGCCTCCACCGCCGAAGCCTCTCGCGACGCCTCCATTCCCTGCCAGCAGCCGCGTCCATTCGGCGTCCCCGTTTCCGTCGAGAAAGACATCCATTTGCCGTTCAACAACGGCTCGTACACTTTTGCATCGATGTACCACCGCCAAGGCGGAGTACCGCCGGGATTCCCCAACAGGGACTTTCCTCCGTCCCTCCTCCACCTCCATCACCAGTTTGCCCCACCGAACCTGGACTGCTCGCCCATCAGCATGCTGAATCACAGCGGCGTCGGCGCCTTCAGGCCTTTCGCCTCCCCTCCGGACGACCGGGACGGAGTGCCGGGCGGCTATCAGTCGGCGTTCACTCCGGCCAAGCGCCTCAAGGGCTGCCTCGATGCCGATGCCTCGCCCCACCTGCGGTACTCCGATGCGGAGGGGAAAGAGTATGACTTTGGCGGTTCCCAGATCCCTCCCGGAAGTTCGCCCAGCAGCGCCTTGAAAGCAGTGGAGGACAGCGGGAAAAAGATCTTCGCGGTGTCGGGCCTCCTGTCTGATCGAGATGCTTCCTCCAGCCCCGAGGACCGCATTGAGCGCTGTAAGTAACCGTTCATTGCTGAAGGCGGAGGCTAGAACCAGAGGAACAACACGGTAACACAAGGTCAGAGGGCACAAGGGGTCAATGAATGATTTCAACATGCCAATCACATGGATTGGTCCTTGGAGTCGCCAGATCTTCACCCCATCAAACCTTCCAGTAGAGTTCAGAGAATCTATGAAGTGGTTAATAAGGCTTTTGGGTATGTCACCCATCTGTATGGAGGAATAGATCGAAGGCGTACGAAGACAAATTAGAGGAATTGACTGCACAATGTGCATCGTACTCACACCAATAACTAATTAGACTTAAACATTATTGTTGTGAACCTCTCCTGTGGTGGAGAAACACAAATCAGCCCCATCTTGCTCTTGCATTGACACGAAATGATATGTTGTAAAATATTCTGGTGTGGTGTCTGGCCACACCCCTTTTTCCATTTGTTTTCAGTTTATTAGACGCGATTGATGTCCAAAACACACTTCCAATATGTATCCAACATTTCCCTGAACGTTCCGGGGTGATTTTACAGTCGACCGCAGTACCTTTAAAAAAAACTACCGCAGCCAACTCTCATTCTGACTCTCACATTAAAACCAAAAGTACAACTCTGTGCAATTTGTCAAAGAATGCAAATGTTGACACACCAGCATCACACACGCCAGTAAACAATCCCATCTATGTTCTCCTGTCATCATCTCTCCTGGCTCTCGCTAGCCTTGTTTCACAAGCCCACAAGCTCCACTGGTCACATTAGCATTCATCGGTGGAAGGATGCCATTTGGCCCTCACGCACCGGGAATCTGATTAGTGTTTGTGTGTGTGTGTGTGTGTGTGTGTCTGTGTGTGTAACAGTGACTGGTTCAGGGACCGGCCATGCTCTTTGCCATCAGCATTCATCATAGCTCCACGTTGGCAGCACCGGTGCCAAAAGATTTACCCACATACCCAAAATCTTGGCAGTCCATGTGTTTGTGTGTGTGTGTGTGTGTGTAATAGATGGGAGGTGGTAGAAGGGTTGAACGAGCACAAACACTCTTCCAGACGCAGAACGGCTCTCAGCATGAGCACCGACATCTCCTACACATGTCAACAAGCTGCATTGGATCTCAGTGACAAATTAGGAGAGAGAGACACCTTGTTTCATTCCTTCACCATCTCTAGTGGAAGAAGGCGAGTGTGTGTGTGTGTGTGTGTGTGTGTGTGTGTGTGTGTGTGTGTGTGTGTGTGTGTGTGCATATTGGTGTGTGATTTAACAATGCATCGTTGATGGAACACATGAGAGACAGAGGCGACGACCTGAGACTGATCCGATAAAACATTTTTTTTTTAAAGACCACCGCAGGAGAGAGTGAGAGTGAGTGAGGGTGAGAAAAGAGAGGGATGAAGGAAGGAGAGGAGTGAAGGAAGGGTCACATGTTGGGGAAATGACACCCGGTGGGCTGGCAAAGGGGCGGCATGAAGAGGAGGAGGAGGAGGAGGAGGAAGATATCAAAGAAGCCTGGTGAAGTGAGAAGAGGGGAAGAGGGGATGAGAACAAAGAGAGGAGGGATGCTTCTCGGTGGCTTCTCATTCACAGACAGACGTCGCGGTCGTTGCCGTGTTGTCGCTCCAGATTTGATCGAAGGCCAGAAATAGAACGGGCGAGACGGGCACGCGGGCCTCCTGTGCTGTCTTTTGGAACGGCAGCATCGGCATCTAATCAGGTTACATCTGGGCACAAGTCGCCTCCGGCGCCACCAGCGGGCCGCTAATGCAATTGGAGGTGCGGCGCCACTGCTTGCAGCAAAGAATTACGGGTTCTCCTTCACTGGCTTTGGCTATCCGGCGGAGACGCAAAGAACAAACAACACTTTGGTGCAATCCCATGAGGACGGCGCTCTCGCCGCTTCACACACACACAAACGAAAGCGCACACACTCACACACACACACACATTAGCTAACTAGCTACCTTCACGCGTGCCTCTCGGAGGCGTGCTCTGCTTTCGGGATCATCACGCCGATGTCACACGGATTTCCGGTGCGGTGCAAAACATGAATGGCGGGTGTTTTATCGGTTTATTTCTCAAGCGTAACTTCGGTGGGTTTAAGTCTGGACTTTTTAATCCATTTGTAACCAATTAATCGTATATATATATATAATATCAAATATCAGAAGTCCAACTGACAAAAGAAATAAAAAAGAAAGTAACATGTCCACAGTTGTCATTGTCTGCACACGTCACTCTGAATAAGACTTTTTAAATTCATACAACTATTAATTTTTTTCTTCTTTTTAAACGAAATAAATGTTCTACCACGTTTGCAGCACAAAGAATACGACACAAATATAGACATAATTACAAAAACTCCTGTCATAAAGGCATGATGACAAAATAAATAAACATGAGTTCTGTCAAAATAAACACAAATAAAAATTGTTATTTCTTCTTAATGAGACGCGGAAAACGTTAATATTGTATCCGGTAATCGCTCTCATGACGACGCCGATACCTCTCTCCCAAATGAATGACGCGTGAAACTGATTACAGTTCCCGGTGTTTTAGTGACTGGGTCTTGAACACTTCTCGGGTTTTGGACAAAGTGAATCTTAACTCTCGGGCCTCTCGGCTAATCGGTCGTCTGGAGCAGTTTTGGATGACGAGAGAAACGCTGCTCTTTAAAGCCGTTTTACACCCAGTGGTCTCGAGCTCTGCAGTTATTAAACGGGGTCTTAAACCCAAACGGAAATGAGTCGGCATTCTTTCACTTTGGGTTCCCATCGCCTTCGGAGTCGAATTTTTTCTTCTTTGATTTTTTGCTTGGATGCCTGTTCTAAAGGTCTGTGGTTAACACGAGCGTACTGCTTTTCTAACTTTTGTTCCACGACATTGAACATGTCGGTTGATACCTCTCTCGTGAACAGTGAAGCTTTTACACGTCTTAAAAAAAGAAATCCAGTGATACGACTGAATGACATCACACCCACTAGAGTGGCGGTGGCGGGAAGTCATGTGACCTCGGTGTGGTTTTCTTATGTCTTTAAATTAGCTTTTTTTTTTTACTTCTGGCGATTGCATTCGCGTTTCCCAAAATAATCTCAAAACGTGTGAGTATCATAAACTCAGGCGAGCTTAACTCCCTGTGATAATCCAAAGTACCAACCAGCTTTTTGTTTCAGGGTTTGATGGTTCTACGTCACCCTTGCAGCACCCGATAAACCACCTGCATGTCCACGCAATAGTTGTGGACCTTAATGCTTAACCAGCAACTAAAAAACGTGTTTCGTTTAAAAAAAAAAAACATTCATCTATTTCGAAGTTGAATATATGATTCAGTTAATCCCAGGTGTGAATGTGAAAACCTCTTTTCTGAAGCGGGAAAAAAAAGAAGAGCAGGACAATCCCTCCGCTATTAGCGCAAAACACTTCCCCGCGTGCAATCCCCATCGAAAGCCTGCCGCGCGGCTCCTACTTGGCTAAGCCCTCACACAAATCCCCCCCACTGCACCGGCAGGCACGTCGGCTGTTAGCGAAACACCGCTAACCCTGTCAGCCGCTAAACCCGCGCATCAAGGCCCCATCATGCCTTAAAGGGGCGGCGCACGTCGTATCCTTGAGAAGGCCTTCAGCATTTCACTGTATTCACATGGTCTTAGCACCGGAATGAAGGGGTGCGGTTTGTGTGTGTGTGTGTGTGTGTGTGTGATACAGTACAAGACAGAATGGCATTATGGGATGTGTGATTGGAATTAATGGGGAATGTTGACAAATGACACAGCGCCCCTCCCGTCCCCCCCGTCCCCCTTCTTTTGCTTGTTTGCGGAGGGGATTTGACGTTTTTGCTCGTGTCTCAGCATCCAGCACGTTCCATCATCTTTGTTTTCCTCTCACTTATCTTTTGTTCTCTCCTTGATCCTTTTCCTTTCGCGTCCGTCACTTCCTTCCCCTCCTGTGTGTGTATGTGTGTGTGTTGCCGCATCTCCCCACATGAGTGTGTGACAGCTGTAGTCTGTTTGTTTACAGTTCTCTCCGCTCAACACATTCACAAGGCCTGGAGATTTACGCCGAGTCTGTAACCCGGCTTCCTCGTCCCTTTCTTCCCTCTCTTCCTTTCCTTTTTCCCCCTCATCCCTTTATTTTCCCTTTCCACTCGTCGCTCGTGGACGTTTTTTTTCGAGATGGACGGTGTAAAAAACAAAAACAGAAAGTCAACCGGACTGAAGTCTTTGAGGGGGGGGGAGAGATAAAAGAAAGGATAAAAGAGGTTGCAGGGAAGAAAGGAATGAAGAAAACAGGGAGGTGGAGAGATGTCGAGCTGAAATGCAGATCCCATCTGCCTGACTGACACGGGGAATGTTTTGGCCATAGACGGATACATATCGCCGAAATTGTTTATTGTTCACATTTATTAAGTCAAATCATGTTAACGTACTGAAAGGAACACCAAGCTCCTCGTATTCCCATCAACAGTTTCAGCATTCGACGGAGCGCATCACACACAGCTGTGAAAACACACAGCGAGAGGCCTCCTCCTCCTCCTCCTCCTCATCGCCCTCTTTCTTCTGTTTTTATCTCGGTGTCGCCTCCATTTTTTGTCTTCTCTGGGGACGAAGTGGACACAATTTTTGCAGCTAACGAAAATTACAAAACAAACACCAAAAGGGAAGATGGATGAGAGTGATACGGAAAAAACACATCAGGTTTTTCGGATTTTTGGTTTCCATCTTCAGTCACTAAATGTGGGATTTCACCTTCCACACACCGCCTGTCATCGCCCCGTACGAGCATGGGATCTTTGACTGTCAACGTCAGCTTTTTTAAATGCATCTTTTGAACCGTATTCACTTCCCCGTCCTCTACGATCCTCCCTTTCCCCGCCGCGGCGTGTGAGGAGTTAACACAATCCTCCAAGGAGACAGAAGGCTCATCCTTCTCCTCGTCCCCTCCCTTCCCCTTCCATCTCTGCCTGTCACGGTCCAGTGGCCGGTTTAAGTTAAGTAAGAGTGTTCTAATAATTAGGACTGGGACTCGCACGCCCGCCTGCCCATGTGTGTGTGTGTGTGTGTGTGTGTGTGTGTGTGTCTTCCTGTCAGTGCTTAGCCAGATGTTAAAAGGCTTGTCCCTCTCATGTTGCCTCCCTGTCAGTCTCCACCATGTGACACACACACACACACACACACACACACACACACACACACACACACACAGGTGCTGTCCTGCTTGTGGTGGCTTTGTTTACCCCCGAGTGTGTGTGCATTTCTGCCCTGGTGCCCTTCGGGCAGCTCCCCCCCGGCTGAGGAGTGTGCGTGTCCGATTCCCAGCTTCATACATCTGATCCATAAATGGTCGACAATTATTGTGGCTATTATTATTATTATGAATTGTTTTTTCATTGAAATAATAATCATTGGAATCTGGGAATATTCTCTTTCCATCTCTCTTTCAAGCCAGTCCTCACCCCTCCCTTTCTCTCTCACTGGGTGGCAACTGGAAGTGAGCAGCAATTGTCTGTGTGTGTGTGTCTGTCTGTGTGTGTGTGTGTCTGTCTGTGTGTGTGTCACTTGGTGTGTGTCGTCTTGCGGTCATTGTTGCCACGCAGCGCAGATCAAGGATTAGTCGCTTCCTGTCGACCCTTTTGTCGGCGCAGCCACTCCATTTGGACACAGATCAGTGTGTGTGTGTGTGTGTGTGTGTGTGTGTGGAGGAGAAGGTTACACAAATGAGCCACTGGAGCTGGTTTTTAGCAAACGATAAGCGAAGATGAGATGAGGGGATTCCTTCTGCGGCGCCCTGCAACATGTATACAATATTCTCCAGCCTCAAGATAAGACCTGTTAATAATAATAATAATAATATAATAACAATAATATTGTGTCAATACACTTCATCTGTTCCCACCGCTGCTGCTGTTCTCGATACAGAAACGTATTGTCTAGAAACAGCAGGAATCCTGTAAAAATAAATAAATAAATGAGGTATACAGGCCACTCCGAGGACAGGATGTCACGTTGCATTCAGGGAGTTCCGGAAAAAAGGGTTGTTTTGAAGGGAACATGACACAACAGGGCTCTCTCTCTCTCTCTCAAACACAGACACACACACACACACACACACTCAAGCTCATGTCTGTAACGTCCCCAGTTCCGGAATTCCACTCTGTTCCCGTGGTGATGTCAGCTTTGGGCAATAAAAAAAAGAAGAAAAAAAAGCCAAAGACCCCGTGTTAAAACTCCACGGAGTCTCGTACAACCGCAGCACACCTGGCAACACAGCACACATTTAGGTTTTAATATGTGGACGCACACACACACACACACACACACACAGGCTCGCATAAGGTCACAGCCCTGAACTTCTGCCTCACAGTGTTTCTTACATGTTGCACCACTGGATGGGTTTTTTTTGTAAAGGTTTAATATTTTTCAGGATTTCTGCAAAACACGCGAACATATATACTGTAAAACGTCGGTTTTTCTTGCCAGAGTTCCCGCTCACGGTGGAAAACGGGCCCCGCCGTGTTTATCCTCTCCACTAAAGCTGTGATAATCCTCTCAGTGACCAAAATATGCCGGATGATTGTGAAATGAGACACAGTGTCAACGCGCTGCGGCTCCGGCCGGCGCCGCACCTTATTTCTCCAGAGATCCGCCATCAGGCGCCTCCTGATGCAGATGTGTGAAAAGATCCTCCTGCTCAGCCTGCCACTGTCTCCTCCTCCTCCTCCTCCTCCTCATCCTCCTCATCCTCTATTTCTCTAGCATCCCTTCTCCTCCTTCCGCTCATGTCCTTGTCTCCTTCTTCTCTCATCCTCAGCCTCCTCCTCCTCCTCCTCCTCCTCTCTTCAGTAATCTAATCTGCAGCCAGTTTGTGGATGCAGTCTAGTGTGACAGGCCTGCCCCCCCCCCCCCCCACCAACCCCCACTTTGCTTCTCTCACTTTAACACACACACACACACACACACCTACACACACACACACACACACACACACAAGCAGCAGGCCCGTTTCCAACAAAAAAAGCCCTCTTGCTTGGCAGAGCCCTTCCCCTCCCGGTCTTGGTCACACCCTCTTTAATATTGAATTATGCATCAAATCTGATTGGTTCCCGCTGATGGCGGCCATGATGCGAACCAACAGTTTGTGTGCGTGCGTTTGTGTGTGTGTGTGTGTGTCTGGGAGAGTGTGTGCTTTCGAGATCGTTAGCTGCTCTTAACGCACCACCGCTTCACAAAGCTGGACCGGCCCATCACTAAACACACACACACACGCCCTGACACACACACACACACACACACCTTATTTGTTTTCGTGAGAGGACAACTTGCACCTGTAGAGGTTTCGGAAGCGAAACTCATCTTTGATTAAGGAAGGAGGATTTTCTCTTCTACTATTCTTTGCGTGGCTGTCGGCGGTCAGATGTCAGCACGCATCATCACATCTGACTTCTTCTTCTTCTTCTTCTTCTTCATTGGTACTAAAAGTTGCCTCCATCCCAAAGGAACACCACCTAGCATCTGCTCCTGCAGAGAGGGGCCTCTAAAGTCCCTCAGAAAGGTGAAACAAATCAATAAGGGGTGTTTTGTATGCGTGCCACAGAGTGTGTGTGTGTGTGTGTACGCTCGTGTGATTTGCATGCGCCAGAATCTACACCATTCAATATCAGGAGTGTGCACTGCAAAGGTCTCGTTGAAGCCGTTTTACAGCATCTCCCTCGTTTCCCTTTTGTTTCACAGGGAAATGCTAACTCCACCGCTAGCACCAACGCTAACGGCGTTGCGTTGGCCCCCCAAAAGTACCCCCTTACCCCCTTGCCCCCCGCCCCCCACCCAATGACAGCCCTCCGTTTTTGTCTCCAAACAAAATGGTCCACGTCCCTCCCACGACGTGTTCGGGTTTATCCGTGAAATTGCATTTGCGCGGCGGGCTTCGCTAAAGGCATGAACAGTCGGCGATCACGGATTTGCCCGCACTTCAGGAAGAAGAGGAAAGACGGCGGATGATGAAGGAAAACGAAGGACGAGTGTGTCGACATTTGCGCACGTGCGCGTGTTTGTTACCCGGAGGCACTTGACGCTGCCCCCCCCCCCCCCCCCGCGGTGCCTCTGCATATCGGAAAGGCATTAGAGGGACGAAAGAGTCTGTCCAACACACACACACACACACACACGCTCACACACACTGCGCTCCTCACATCCGAGGTCTGTGTTCAGGTCGCAACACAAGTTGCCTCCTCGGGCTCTCGTCCTCTTCGTCAACCTTCTTCACACCCTTCCCTCTATCCCCCCTCCCCCCCTCCATCGCCGGGTGTGTGTGGAAACCCAGCCCACTGTTCAGCAGATGAATAATTTAGCGGTGTGTGTATCATCTGTTTACCGTGCTAATCCATCTGTCAGCAGGCACCTATCGATTCGCGCCTGCCTGGTAATTGTGCATCCGCGCCACGCGCGCACACACACAGATGTGCAAACACACACACACACACACACGCACACACACACACTCGTGCACCGATATGATGTGCAGCTTAGCTCATATTCAGATCCTGTGCCCGTCAGCCGGCCACACGGACACTTCATTTACACCGAGTGAAACTGATTTTAGGGTCAAGGTCATAAGGAAAAAGTCTTATTGGACGCAGCAGCTGTAAACTCACTTCAGGTTTTTTATTCTTGAAGACGTGTGTGTGTGTGTTTGCGGCTTTTTAAAGCTGCACTGCTAACGTGAGTTCATACAGAACAAGAAAAGCATTGAATTATCCAAAACAAATTGGAAGTGTGAAAGAAAGAACTCTAATGGAATAAAGAACAAAAAGAAAAGCAGCGACAAAAAAAAGACAAAAATAGTGCGCGACTAAAAATAAAGTACCCTCAGCTGCTGTCTCAGTGAAAGTGGGAAGTGTGTAAAAGAAGAACACGTCTCCTCGTCTCCTCGTCACCTCGGCCATTTCACTTTCCTCTCATCCTAACTCCTCCCATCCCTCCTTCTGGGTCTTTTCATCTTCGTCTTCGTCGCCTCAGAGCCCCTCAGATTGCGAAGGCTGCTATTTATCCAGTCGCCCGAAGCACGACCTTTGATATCAGTGATATCCAGCATTTAACGCTGTTATCTACTTAACCCTGTGGTGTTTGTGTGCCGTCAGACATCTCAGCTCACTTCTAACGGGTGTGACACTAAGAGCAGCCTCGGCGATGGCGCCCATTCAATAATCGTTCCTAATAGATTCATATTTGTTTTGGTTGCCCGGACGATAAATCCCTTATTGGAACCATTTTGTTTGCCATGAGACAGTCTGGGAAAATATAATGAGGTTGGAGTGTTAATATTGTAAATATGTGCTTTTTGAATGTATGAAATATTTGTTTCCAAAGAAAAAAAATAGAAAGATGCACCACGGTAGAGCAGAAGCACGATTTAAGCAATACAATGTGAGATTATTTTTTTATATTGCTATAATTTGTTTTATATTTAAGAGGTGTCGTCTAAATAAAGCTCATAGATTCTTCATTCTTCTATGTTTCTTTTTGCTTTCTATATGCTCACTGTAGCCTTTTTGCTTACATGGGGCAAACTACCGGCTCCTCATCTTGTCCGGTCCTTATTCAGAAGTAGACAATATAGTTTCAAGAAAGTGACAGCAAGTGTCCAAAGTTTGGGGTAAATTCAGGGTACCTGGCTATAAGTAATGATATTATATTTATATATAATTACGGTCTTCCTTCCAGGTTTATGCTATGCCAGAGCTGAAGTTCAATTGATACTTATAGTTATACTAAAGGCAGTGTTTATGTATTAATAACAAAATATTCTTTTCATTTTATGTATTTGAAATGTATTTTTAATTTCTAAATCAAAATATTATATGTTTACTTGAGAAATATCAAATAAATCCATCCCTTAGTTTCAGATTTGTCTGAGTAGCTTGAAAGAAATTATTTCTTATCAGAGTTCTCAATCCATTAATTTCTAAGATCGTCAATAGCCCCGTTCCCTGTGTTCTGCGGGGAGAAGAACCCGAACCCTCCAGAGTCGTCACTCTGTGGCCGTATTTCTTCATCCGTCGCTTTTAGGGTTTTTTGGAATGTGAAAACAGTTTGACGCGAGGTGGAAGACGACGGAGCTAATCTAGTCCTCCATGTCAGTGAAGGATCACCTTCATGCGTCTCTCTCATCCCCCTTTTCGTCTTTGTGTTGTGTGTGTCCTGGCCTGAGTTACGACACTGGCCAAGGTTGTAGGTAGACATACACACACTCACACACACTCACACACACACACACACACACTCACACACACACACACACACACTCGGCGGGTACGCAGCAGGGTTCATTTCGATGTGGAACGTCTAATATCACATCCCCTCGGCGAAATGCTCGGAATTCATGCCCTCCTGGAGAAGCATCACATCTCTTTGTGCGCGTGTGTGTTTCTTCATCTACATGTGTGTGTGTTTGTGTGTGTCTGTGTGTGCGTGTGTGTGTGTGTCAGGGGTTTTTAGAAGCAGGCAGGGGCTTAGCAGAGCAAAAGAGAGCAAATCTGTCAGCTCTCCCTGGGCAGACAACCCTTCTGACCCTCATTCAAAGACATATTGATTCTCCTCTACACCCAACAGGGGAGTGTGTGTGTGTGTGAGTGTGTGTGTGTGTGTGAGCGTGTGTGTGAGTGTGTGTGCGTGTGGCAAGTGCACAAGTGCTTAACACAGCCGGATCTTTCCTCCTCGCTTCCTTCATAAACACAGAGCTCTGTCCCTGCAGCGTTGTCCAATAAGACATATTTGATTTCATAATCAGTTGTGTTGTTGTTGTTGTTGTTTTTTAATACTTTCCCTGCGACTCCGCAGAGAAGACACCAGGGTGGAAAGAAAAGAGATTATTCCCCGACGAGAAAACCACAGATCTTTAAACACGGCCTGACCTAGTTGGCCGTTCTACAGGAGATTTTATCTGTCTCGCTCTGTTTCCCGTCGGTTAGAAGAAGAAAAAGAAGAAGAAGAAGAGATAGGATAAAGGAGAGAAGGAGCAGAAGAGGAAGAAGGGTGGAAGAATAGGAGAAGGAGTAGAAGAAGAAAGTTGAGGGTGGAAGGATAGGAGAGGAGGAGAAGAAGAAGAAGAAGAAGACGAAGAAGAAGAAGAAGAAGAAGAAAAAATTAGAGGATTGAAATGTGTGAGGAAAACAAACTGCTGGAAGGTTTAAATGATAAGGGGGTGGGGGGTGCACACTGGACGTGGAGAAAAGAAGTAAAATAAAGAAGAAGTGAATTAAATAAATAAACACAAACTAAACCCGCCACCGAGACGAGCTCACAGCGTTCCTCTCCGCACGAACAGCGGATGAAAGCCAGCGCTGCACTTGTTAGCGCGGCCTTGCTTCCCAGGAAGAAGCCCAATGACCTCTGGGGGCCGCCGGCCGGGGGCCCTGCAGTCTGTTTGGGACCCCGTGTGTACTTACATGTAATTGTGAGAGCAGTGTCGCGCCGCGGCTGGGTCAGGGCCCAAAAGGCCAGCGGTGGGAAGATTAGAATCGACCTCCCCCCCAAAAAAATACTCTGAGGACGGTGTTAACGAAAGCTTCTCGCTTTAAAGAAGACCGTGCAGCGGACGGCGGGGTCGGACCGCCACAGGACCGCTGTGGAGGAGAAAGGAAGAAAAACACACATCTGGACTTCTGCTGCTGAACACTTCGCCGTGCCACCGTGAAAACGAGGAGAAGGAAGCTCAATCAGTTGCGGAACAAAAACCACGAAACGACTGAAAAGTCGGATTAAAACGACCTTTTGTTCCACGGACTGTGTGGGTGTCTGAAGCGGCCATCTTAGAACACAGCAGAGCAGACAGCTAGCGGCTAGCAGAGCAGACAGCTAGCGGCTAGCAGAGCAGACAGCTAGCGTCTAGCAGAGCAGACAGCTAGCGGCTAGCAGAGCAGACAGCTAGCAGCTAGTAGAGCAGACAGCTAGCGTCTAGCAGAGCAGACAGCTAGCGGCTAGCAGAGCAGACAGCTAGCGGCTAGCAGAGCAAACAGCTAGCGTCTAGCAGAGCAGACAGCTAGCGGCTAGCAGAGCAGACAGCTAGCGGCTAGTAGAGCAGACAGCTAGCGGCTAGCAGAGCAGACAGCTAGCGGCTAGTAGAGCAGACAGCTAGCGGCTAGCGGCCTGAGACTGCAGCTACCCGTCACTCGAAGCAGCCACGCCCTAAATTATGACTTTAAGCCTCATTATAAGTTCGATAGTAGAGTTCTGTTTAGACCAGGCTGTTGACATGTTTATTCCTGCTGTTAAATTGGATATTTTTACATAGAGTTCTATGGGGAAATGTAGTTACTGGCACATTCTGGCGCTTCATTTTTCAGCACATGAGGCTTGATCGCTAGTAATCTAGTTGATGCATTGTTCATATATATATATATATATATATATATTATATGAGAACAACAAAACATCTCAATACATTTTACCTGCACAGAAAAAAAAGAGAAAAGAACTTGACTTTGCATCAATGTCAGCGAGGCTCGTAGCATGTTTGTGTGTACGCAGGTTTGTGTGTATGTGTGTGTGTGTGTGTGTGTGTGTGTGTGTGTGTGTGCGCTCACTGTTGGGTCACATGGCCAAGACCTGGCACAGAAGCACAGCGTGAGGTCTCTGGAAATAGCGGGTCGCTGGGGGCAACCGGTCATGGCAGTGTGTGTGTGTGTGTGTGTTGTAAGGGGAAGTGTGAGGTGGGAGGTAAAGACTCGTACATGGCGGGGTTGCTGTCTACAGCGTGGAAGGGGTCGCGGTATAATGTCGTCAGCACGTAAGCTGACCCTGCTCCTGCCAGCACACACTCACACACCCCATACACACACACACACACACACACACATGGTCAGTGGTATAAGCTGAAAAGTGCTGGCTGCGGTAATGAAAGGCAGGTGCACTGGGAGGCCGTCGGAGTAACAGGAAGAGAAAATGAGAGAGGACAAAAAGAACATGTGAAAGTCAAAGCAGGTGGAAGAAGAAGAAAACAAACATTTGCTGGTTGTGTGTGTGTGTGTGTGTGTGTTTGTGCGTGCGTGTGTATGTGTGTGTGTGCTTCTGCTCCCGTGATCTGTGTCGTTAATGCACTGTAGCACCTGAGGGCACTTTGACCACGCCTGTCCTGTCCGTCACAGCATTCATGATGACCCATCGATACGCACACGGCGCTCCGAGGTGGCTGATGTGCGGTTGTCTGGCATCACGCATCCATCACCTCCTTACACAAACACACACACGCACACACATACACACAGAGATGTCAATAAGTGGTCAGAATGCTAATTGTGGCATTTGACCAGGGCGGATGACAAATGAATCCGAGGCCTTATTTAAATATTCAGAATCCCCCAGACCTGAAGGTGTGCGTCGGCCCAAATGACGCCATGAATCTCCATGACCTCAGGAGAGCGCGAGACGTCTGGGTTTGACTCAGCGGCGTACAGCTGCACGGCGGCGCTTGCGCCGTGATCGGCAACGCAATGTGGCATTTTTTTTTTTTTAAACATAACAAATCCACAGAGCCGTGGGACGGCGGTTATGTTGATTTGATGGACTGCGCTCAGCGACCCAAAGCTAAATGATGGATGGAACATTGATCCCATGCACGACGGACGCATGTTTTGGATCAATCGGGCGGTGGTTGTCGGCTGTAAATTACAACGTGGCAGCAGAAATTAGCACGTCTCTCCTTCTGCTCGGTCCACGACGATCGTACCGTCACGTCATGAGGGGGAAACGGTTCTGAAACAACCCAAATAAAATAAATGTGTGACTGAACTTGATTCGAATCATATAAAACGACACTATACACACCTTTCTGTGGCTGTTTCCCTCTATCTCCTTGTTCCTTTGTCATTGTCTCCTGTCTCTTTCTCACACACACACACACACACACACACGGCGGGCCACAGATGGCATGGTGGTGTCAGGGTGAGAGGGGTTTGTTAGGATCAAAGAGCTCCAGTGTGTGGCCCCCTCCACCCTTCACTTGCTTTCTCTTTCTCTTTCTGTTTGTCATTTCATTCCTCCCCTTTTCTCTGCTTTCAATCTCGCTTCCTCTCTCCTACCCCCCACCTTCTCCTCCCCCTCCTCTCTCTCCCTCTCTCTCTCTCTCTCTCATTTTCCCCCCCTAATCTGTCCATCAGAAGTGTTGATAAATTATTCATGCCTCTGTCTGTCCCCGAAGCCTTGTCACCTCTCCTCCACTCGCCGGCTCCTCTGCTTCCTCTCCTCTTCGCCCCCTTCATCCCTTTCTCCCTTTCTCGCCTCCTCCTCCTCCTCCTCTCATCTCCTCCTCCCTCCCTCTCCCTCTCCAGCCTTGCAGAAAGCTCGACCACACACGATCGTACCGGCAAAAGAACCAACGAGGTGCGAGTCAATGACGAGATTTTAATTCGTTCCGGCAACTTTGAGCTCCGAAGTTTTGATGGATGAAAAAATTAAAAATTAAATTCAAATTTCAGGCTCTTTATATCGGATGTTTAAATGTTTGTTTTGTCTCAGCGGAAGCTGCTTTGCCCGCCCATCATTGTGGCACTTTCATTGATGTCATCGGGGATCTGTGAAGTCATCCTGACGTTCATGTCCGACTCACCTTTAGGACTTAGGAAGCAAGAAGACAGGAGGGATAAAAGGGAGAAGGGAAACCATTGAAGAGCGCTTAAAGACTTTCAAAATCTGCCTCTTTTCTTTCTCTTTCTCCTCCCACCCCCCCCTCTCCCCTCCTCCTCCTCCTGCATCCCATATCCTGCCGGATGGAGTGCCGAAAATACAAAAGAGTGACGTAAAAGAGGAGAGGGAGGAAAAAAGAAGACGGAGAAAAGATGCGACTGAAGTCGCTAATCCAACATTGTCACCCCAAACAATTAAACACTGGTTTATGTCTGTTTACACTGTATGCACTGACTTCCAAACACACACACGCACACACACACACACATGTGCACGCACACGCACACACACTCTAACGCGGCTTTTCAGAGGGATAAAGTTTTGCGGCGGAAAGCTATTAATCATGGGGAAATCCGGATGAATACAAAGTTAGGGGAGTCTAGTGATTAGTGATAAATTGCCTTGTATTTCCCTGTAGGTGTTGTGTGTTTGTGTGTTTGTGTGTGCTTGTGTGTGTGTGTGGTGAGGATTGCATCTTAGATATCAGTATGTGTGTGTGTGTGTGTGTGTGTGCGTGTTTGTCGGCTGATACAAGGGTGTAAAGCACTTGGGCTGAACCCTTGGGATATTAGAATGCAGCTACGTGTGTGTCTCTGTGTGTGTGCGTGTGTGTTTGTGTGTGTGTTGGGTCATGTGTGTGTGTGTGTGTGTTTGTGTCACATATGGGCTCTCTCTCAAAAGATGGGCCTGTCTCAAGCACTCTCATCCCCCGTTACCGTTACGATTAATACATTTAAAAAAAATGTCCCCTCCACTTTCCCCCAGTGCCGGTCACACACACACACACACACACACATACACACTGCTCACTATTCAGTTGAGGTTACTGCTACATCAGCAGCACACACAGCACTGCCCCTTTAGAGGCTGATCAATCTGTACTGCTGCTCGCACTGATGAATTACAGAAGTGAAGACAGAAGGAGAGAGGGGGGGGGGGAGAAATGGAAAGGGGAGGGAGGGAAGACGGTGATTAGGAGGAGGAGGAAAAGGGAGTGGGAGGACGAAGGGATGGAGGGAAGATGAGGAGGAGATGCGTGAGAAGGAAAGTGGAGAGGAGTTCAGGGCATAAGGAATGAGGAGGAAAGTGCGAGTGGCACGACGAGTCTCTAGGAGAGAGGGAGCGAGGAGGCTAGGTAAAGGAGAAGAAGTGGAAGAAGAGAACAGTGAGGACAAGGAATGAGAGGCACGGTTCGGAAGGATCTGTGGGGAGGAGGAGGAGGAGGAGGAGAGCAGAGGCCCGTCGCATGGATCTCTCATTTAGCCGCGGTCACTCCGGGGGTCCAGGATCCATGCAGACGGGTGATATCATGTATATTGACTTTAGCTGTTTCCACGGTGACGTACAGGGGGAGGGGAGGGGGAGGGGGGGGGAGACTCCTTGGGCCAAGAGTCTGAGGAGAGACGTCGGGCTTGAATAGACGTCTTTGTCTGGCGGGGAGCGGGAAGGACAGCTCGAACCGCGATGGAGACGCCGTGTTGTTCCAAGGAGCTGCAGATTGACAATGCGTGCGGCGTCTTCAGGTCAAGTGAGCCGTTCGTCATACGGTTAGTTATTATAGTTCAATATATATATACATATATATATATATGTATATATATATATATATACACTACCGTTCAAAGCCCCCCTCCCTCCGCCAGCTTGTACCGAGCACCTTCGGCCTCCACCCATCTTGTTTCATTTTCTCACATTTTTCCCCCTCAATGAAAACATGATTAAACTTTAGAGTGGGCGGTTTTGCCCCTCCGCTCTGCCTCTGACAATATGTGAGATACATATATATATATATATATATATATATATATATCTTCTCCCTCTCCCCTCGCAGGTGATGATAAATCCATAGCTATCTATGACAGCTTTGTTGCTGCCGGGAGGCCCTCCTGCCTTGTTTGGCCGTGATTCCAGCCGACAGCTTTAGGAGCGTGTCTTTATTTAAGAGCTGCTGTAATTACACAGGCTTTAGCATATGTAGACGGCCAGATATGATTCAAGCCGCCCGAGACGGGGAAGAGGGGGGTGGGGGGGGGCGCTCAAATGGGGTGAATGAGAAGAGAGATAAAACACAATGGCGGGAAGGAAGCGCAGGAAAGAGAGAGAGAGAGAGAGAGATGAGGGAAGGGAGAGATATGGTGAGCAGGGCAGACTGATAGAGCAATTGAGAGACAAGGAGAGGGCAGGCAGGAGGGTGGGAGGGGGGGGGGGCAAAGGAAGAGATATGGTTTGGCAAATAAAAGAGGAGCGCGGCGCTGCTGCAAACTGTTCGCCTTATGATGCCTCATTAGGGCTTAGGGCTGCAGATAGTGCCTGTTAGAGAGATCTATGGCCTCGGTGCTGAGAGGGAGAGAGAGAGAGAGAGAGATGGAGAGAGAGAGAGATGCAGATATACACGATAAAAACAACGGGGGGAATGAAAAGCAAAGATTAAAGCGGCCGAGGGGCAACATTTCTCCTTACAACGTGCGTGACGCCTGTTTGATTAACGCCAGCGAGAAAAGCCCCGCGATGGTCACTGATAGATTTTATTCCTACGTATATATTTCTTTGCCAATTTGACACAGTTCTTTTTTTTAAACGACCATCTTCCTCGTTTCTTGTGAACCGACCTTGGGTTGAATTACGTATTACTTCAGCGTCTTGCTAATTACCTTTTGAAAATGAACTAGTCAACAAATTAATTTCTTTTTTAATAAGAAGCCACATTTTCCCAAGTCTATTATTTCTTCTTCTTTCGCAATTCGACGTGAATACCACGAGCCCCGTGATGGTCACAGGGCTCGTGGTATTCCTATATATATAGAGAGAGATTTTATTTGTACATCTATATTTCTTTGCCAATTTGACACCATTCTTTAAACCGTTAGCGGGTGGAACTACGTACAACTTTCGCGTTTTGGTAATTACCTCATGAAAATGACCTCATTCACTGATTCACTTTTTTGTAACAAGAAGCCACATTTTCCTAAATGTAACATTTATTCTGCTTTCGCAATTCGACGTGTCGTTGCTCTCAATAAAAACCTCCTTCATGGCCTCCTATATGCATCGCCACCGACAGGGTCCACCATTTATCCCCCCCCAGATTCATAATGGCATAATCGCGCGTAAAGGGTTTAAAGTGATACCCAACATAACTAATTAATCAGTGGTCATGTGACCAGTGACCATAGATGGCGGCGAGTCAACCGCCTCTCGGCGACTTGTTGGGCCGCGTTGCTAATGGCGGTCACAACGCGGCCTAATTACGGCACATAGCAACAGTCTAGCGGGAAGAACAAAAGACAATCATAAAAGCGGAGCGCTAAACGCCGGACAAAAGGCGCCGCAGATAAGCAATCGGCCGCCGTCCAGGCGTCACGGACACCAAAGGGGGAGAAAGAGCCCTACAAATAAAATGTCTCCCCCTTTTTTTTGTTTTTTTGTAGCTTTCGGGGCGTGTGGAAGAAAGATAGCAGGCGGTAGATCACCGGGGCTCCAACGAGCACTAATTAGGAGCCGGGGTTTTAACAAGCACAGGGAGGGGGGGGGGGGGAGAAGAGGAGGGGGAGGGGCTGGAAGGCGGGGCCGTTAATCCGCCGTCCTTTGTCGGCCGCTTCGGGAGGAACGTATCGTCGCCCGTAAATCTGCATTTGTTTCACACAATACACGCAGATGCACACGATACCGGCGGACAGGAGCGGTGACGGACGGCTTTCATCAGAGAGAGTGCACGTATCCACACACACACACACACACACACACACACACAAGGGTAATCAGAAGGCATTTTGACACAGTTATCCAAAGTGGTAAATCAGAACCTGTTGTTTCTGCCATGAAAGGCCGGCGCTTATCTGCCAGCTACAGGTGTGTGTGTTGTGTGTGTGTGTGTGTGTTTGTGTGTGTACGCTCCGATGCTTATCTTTATCTCGTAGCCACACAGGGGCCCCTTTGTGGTCCGTTGCTGATTAGCCGCCTGTACACATGCCCCGACCGTAAATCCACCTATGTGGACCGATGTCAGCGGTAATGAGGCGTGCGTAAGGAAAGAAGGAAGTGTGTGTGTGTGTGTGTGTACGGCACGCTCATATTTGTTTGTGCTAATAATTCCGCTGTAATTTCCACAGGGATTCTGCCTCCGTTTTCTTTTCTTTTTTATTTTGTTAGTGGAATTTATTAGGTTGTTTTTTTCCCGCTGAAGAGCTGGATACCTGCTGCCTGAGAGGGCCTCAGAGACCACTACGTTACACACTCACTGACGTGGACCACATGCATTACGACAGCCCCCCCCCCCCCCCGCGAGGGTCCGGGCTCCATCCCCTAATCATAGCGTAAGGTCCAGAGATGTACGGAGTTCCCACTGTCCGGGCCACACCTCCCCACCGCCTCTAAACATGCACGTTCTTCATCCTAACCACCGTCATCTCCCTAACTGCCGCTTGCGTCCCGCCCCCCCACCCACGGGCGTGATGGGCCGTTTGGCACGCTGGACGCCGCGGGAGTCTTCTGTCCCTCGCCTTGTAACATCTCGGGAAAAATGGCTGCATGCACGCTTTTTTATTCTGTATGAGCGACGGTTGGAGAATGACCATGAAAATCAAAATACCTGCGGTAATAACACAATAACATTTATGTTATACGTGCCAAAGCGTTCACACCGGCATTTTATTGTTTGTTTGTTTTCATTGGTGGCACAGGGTGAATTTATCCCTAGATTTTGGGAGAGTAGGTCGTCCTCCAACCACAAGGTCGGCGATCGATCCCCGGCTCTGACCGCGTGTCCGAGTGTCCCTGAACGCAGCACTGAACCCCATGTGGGCCCCCTCGGGTGCTTCCCAGCACCCCACCCACTGCTCCTCAAAGCTTAGGAGGGGTCAAATGCAGAGGTCACGTATGACGAGTATATGACATGAAAGTTGTCGTTGTTTTAACATCGATGACATCGTTGTGTGCGCTTTAAAAAAACAAAACACAATCAGCTGATGTCAGCAGATTCGGTGGTTATTGTCTTTTTTTCCCATTAGTTTAATTCTCTTGTTGTTGTTTTTTACTGAATAATCGAATCAGCCGGCCGCACTTGTGCCAACGGGCTGATCCTGAACCAGCCGGCTGAGGAACATCCCCCCCGGTGGAGGGTCGTGGTAATGGGGCCGAATGTTTGGCCCCCGTCCCGTCGCTCCTCCTAATGGGACCTATTGACCGTGCACGTACAGTAGATTAGAAGCAGCCTTCCATCTCTCTCTCTCTCTCTCTCTCTCTCTCTCTCTCTCTCTCTCTCTCTCTCTCTCTCTCTCTGCGTTACTGACGCTTCACGCGTGGAGGAATTACCGCGTGTTGACGAAGTCGGTTTACAATGCGTAATGATCAAAACAATACGGAGATATGATTGAGGTATAACGCAATCATTTGTGCCGCCTTTGTTTCTCTTTGCACCCCCCCTCCCTCTCTCCCTCTCTCCCTCCCTCTCTCTCTCCCTCCCTCGCTCCCCAACAGCAGGTAAACAGCCCCGTAGCTTGTAGTGGTTATGTGATTCAGTAGCGCGGCTGCGTTTCCGAAAATGGTAATTTGCAGAAATGAAAAGTTAATCAAGCATGCGGCAGAAGTGGCCCTGAATAATTTAACAGTGAGGGGAGACTGAGCGGGTGAGGGAGGGGAGGGGGGGGGGTGCTCGACGAGAGGAGAGTTTCTCTCTTCTCCCTCCTCGACCTCGACTTTCATTCCCGCCTCGTCCTCTTTTCTTCACCTCCTCCGTTGAGTCTGACCTTTGTCAGTTTGTTTTCCTCTCACATTTCCTTGAAACCTCTCATTTTCCTCTCTTCTTCTTCTTCTTCTTCTTCTTCGTCTCTCTCCTATACTTCCACCTTCCTCTTTCTTCTTCTTCTTCTTCTCCTCTCTCCTATCCTTTCATCCTCCTTTTTCTTATTCTCTCTCCTATCCTTCCACCCTCTTCTGCTTCTTCTTCTTCTTCTACTTCTTCTTCTCCTCCTATCTCCTATCTTTTCACCCTCCTCTTTCTCTTCTCCTCCTCCTCTGTTCTTGTGTTCCTTTCCTGCCGTGCGGTGGCATCTGGGTGGTGTTTGAGTTTATCTCTAAATGCCTCTCTGAGAGGGTAATTCATTACTTAGCCTCAGTTAAACTTTTAATATCTTCCTCCTCCCTCTCCATCTTTGATTAATTTCTCATCTCGGGGAAAAGAAAGACTTTCATTAATACTAAAGCCATTAGTCTTCCAGCAGGAAGAGAGCCCATATATGGTCGTTGCAGAGGAATCCCCAAACCCCCCGAAGGACTAGAGCGACGGAGCAGACTCTTTTGATTTCACGTTCCCGACGTCGGGGAAACAAGTGGAGGAGCAAAATAACACACACATTTGAAGTTTGTGTATTTATTTGTTATGATTGACGGTGAACATGTTGAAATAGGAATTCATTTTCTACTTATGGGCCATTTCAACCAGTACTGGACACAATTGACATATTTGAAAGTCCCCGTGCAGGTTATTGATGTTCGAGCTTCGTGTGCAGAGCGTCACACTCTGGTGGTGTTGGACCGGTGGCCTCCGGGCTCATGCGCCTACATACCGGACCACGCACGGTTCATGGTGATGTAATGAGGTGAACTCAAAAACCTCCAACGCACGTTGAGAAAAGTCCATTTTCTTTTATCTACGACTCGAGGGAGAAGGAGGCGACGCAGTTGTAAGGGAGGGATTTGAACTTGTCTCCTAATTTGCCGTCAAAGTTGATTGTGGTCCCTATTTAGGCTTATTCATCTCCACCTGCTGTGAAGCATCTCTCTCTCTCTCTCTGTCTGGCCAAACTCCATACTTTGGCAGATTGGAGTGAGAATGAACTGCAGCCCCAGACGGGGCGGCTTTAGGGGCGGCTTTAGCTCAGTGGGGTAAGAGGGCCGT
Source organism: Pseudoliparis swirei (assembly GCF_029220125.1). Lineage (NCBI taxonomy): Eukaryota > Metazoa > Chordata > Actinopteri > Perciformes > Liparidae > Pseudoliparis > Pseudoliparis swirei. The sequence continues at coordinate 19,361,536 of NC_079395.1, read as the reverse complement.
CCTGCAACCGCAGGGGTTGGGGATTCGATCCCTCCTCCCATAATTGCAGTCGAAGTCCTTGAGCAAGGCACTGGCACCCAACCCCAGTCCCTTCGCCTTCACGCAGCCCACACTGCATAAATAACTATGATGGGTTAAATGCAGAGAACTAATTTCCCCTTGGGGATAAATAAAAGTGTATATTCTAAATTCTGTATATTCTAAATTCTAGTTTGTGAAAGCTCTGCGTTCCTCCTCTCTAATGGAAATTAAGGGCCGCGTGAGTGTGTGTGTGTGTGTGTGTGTCTGTTTGTGTGCATGCGCGCGTGTGTGTGCTTTTGTGAGGATTTTATTAAGTACCCTTTAGAGAACGAGAGAGAGAAACAAAACAGGGGAAAAGACTCTCTCTCTTTCTCTCTCTCTTTCTCTCACTCTCTCTTTCTCACAGACACACACACACACACACACACGAAGACCAGATTCAGAATTTTATTAAGTACCCTTTAGAAAGTGGCAGAGTGAGACAAGAGGTGGAAAGTCACCGGCAGCATGGTAATCAGGGCCCGTTTACCGAGACACCGAGGGAAGAGGAGAGTTTGTTAAAGGAGAGAAGAAAAGACGGAGGGGGGAGGAGGAAGAGGAGGAAGAGGAAGAGGGGAGAGTTTTCACAACACTTTTCTTTCTTTTTGTTGTAAATCCAGAGAAGGCAAAAAAAAAGGGGGTTAGGGGGTGAAGTAAACTCTACATTCTTCAGATTTACGAAAGGAAACGGGGGAAAAAGTCAAAGTGGCGCTCTCTCTTTTATCTCTTTGGAACAAGGACTATCTTCTTTCATATTTAGGACAGGCAAACGTCTCTCTTTTCAGCCCTCTCTGCGAGGCGAGGACACACACACACACACACGGAAGTATATTGTATGTCGTCGCATCGCGGAGGGCCGACAGAGCTGTGATGCGCATGAAGAGGCACATGAAGTGGCGTGGAGGAGTCAGGAGATAGCAGGAGGAGGAGGAGCTGAGGCTGTACCGTGCATGACTGCTCTTTCCCTAAAGGAGCCCTGCCACACACACACTCTCACTCACACACACACACACACACACACAGTGAGCAACGGCTGGTGTGCGGGTGGCTGTCTTGTTGGCGAGGGTTTCTGATTTCACGGCCTACTGGGTGGTGGCATTCAGCTTCCACAAGGCACCCCTCTTTCAGCCTTTCACACACACACACTCACACACACACACGCACTGACCCATCCCCTCTGCTCTGTCCGCCCAACACCTCCCAGTTTCCTCTCTCTCTATCTGTTCATCTCACTCTTTCTTCTGTAATCTGAAATACTTCTGGAGGCATCTCATGAACAATGGAATAACGCAATTATATTTCATATACAGTATATTGTGTTGTATTTTAACTCTAAATCTGTCCTTCTGTACACATTACATCTATTGTTCTGTCCATCCTGGAGAGGGATCCTCCTCTGTTGCTCTCCTGAAGGTTTCTTCCCTTTTTTCCCCTGAAGGGTTATTTGGGAGTTTTTCCTGATCCGATGTGAGGTTCTGGTACAGGGATGTCTATATGTACAGATTGTAAAGCACTCTGAGACAAATTTGTAATTTGTGAAATTGGGCTATACAAATAAACTGAATTGAATTGAATACATTCACGTTTAAGCTCCGGCCGTTGAGCAAGGCATTACTAGCGCCCGCAGAGTCATGGTGTTCGATTCCCCTGAACACGTAAATGACCTCTGGGAAAAAGCTGATAACGCTGACAAGCTTTTTTTCTCTTTGAGACGACTAGGACACCCCCCCCCCCCCTTTCTCAACGCACACACAAACCAAGTGACAAGTAGCTCATCAAGAAAGATGGTGGACTGAGAATTTGCATTTTGAGTGAGTGTGCGTCCCCCTAAAGTTGAGTCAGATGATGCATGCTCAATCTGGACTAATGATAATTGATAGAGGGAGGGAAAGAGAGTGTGAGAGAGAGAGAGAGAGAGAGAGGGTGGGAGGTCCTGTCAGCTTGGTTCGGGGGTCAGGGAACAAGAGGGTCTCATAGACACACACACACACACTGACGCAACGCTTTCTCAGCCTTCCCGGGTTCTTTGTTATGCGAGAGAGAATTTAGTGCTCGGCAAACCGGCTCCGTCAGGAGGAAAAAAACCTCTCGCTACTTATTTGACTTCATCAAGTTCTCACTCCGTCCCGGCAGCCAATGGGATTATCCCATGAGGAATTTAGGTCACGGGAAAAAAATAGTATTTTCAGTTCTTTTACTTTCTGGATTCTCCCCATACGACAGATTAGTGTTTACTTTTGTTATTCTTTTACTGAGACGGCTTTGGTGATTTTCTGTATTTAATTTATTGTCCAAAAAGGCCCAAATTGGTAAATAATTTATCCTAGAGATGTATTAAAGATTGGTCTTCATTGTTGTCGCCAACCACAGATCATATTTCTTTCAGTCATGATATTAATACCGATACCTGGGCTTCGAGTACAATGCTAATACCGCTCGGATTCTAATAATAAGTTGTATGCCTCACTTCTTTCATGTGTGAGCCTTAAACACCACTTGGTTTATCAAAATATAACAACTAAATAAATAGATACAAATGTAATGAATTGGTATTCATCATTGAAAAGATAAATCGAACGCCAGCAAAAATAAATCTTAAAAATGACCAGCAATTACTATACTTCATGTTTTAATGTCTTAATAACTACTTCATGTTTTAATGTCTTAATTTCTACCCAATGTTTTAATGCCTTAATTACTACTTAATGTTTAAGTGTCGTTGAGTACCTTGAAAAGCGGTATATGAATTGAATGCATTATTATTATTATTATTATAATGTGAACCTTTTTAATGTGGCCACAAACGTAAACAGTAATTAAAATTCCAGTGCATATGTTTTATCGTATAAAGAACATGAAACTGAATTGAAAAGATTTGAGATGCCTCCCTCATTTAAAAAAAAAAATCCCAAATTATTTTCAATATACTTATACAATATACGTTTGTTTTCATATTTGAGTCCTCAGTAGGAACCAATGGGCCGGTACCACTATCAGACGCCACTGATTGTCGTACTGAGAGACGGACTAACACCTGTTTTTCTTTCTACCGGGACATCAACAAAGCATTTGACCCATAACTGACCTGCCTCCACTGGTATAACTGCTCTCGCCCTCCGTAGTGAGATGTGATAAGGCATAGTTACATCACTCCTATAGCAACTCATATCTGCCGTATCTATCTCGCTAAAACGTCATTAGTTCCTCGACATAATGTATTTCTTAAAGAGTGAGTTCCCGCTCCGTGTGCTCGTGTTGGGTTCTCTTCTCAGGAACACAAAATGAAGCCCCGTGTCCTTTAGATGATCCCTTTTGATTTAACGCGGCGCGAGAACCTGTTGAGGAATCACTCTGCCGGCTTTCTCGATAAAACATTGTCCGAGCGTAATTTAAAAAAGCCGCGGTCCTCCTCTACAAGTCGTTAACCTCCCGTGATACTTTTTCTGGATTACGCCATAAAGCTCAGAGTTTTTTAATGGGCACAATTCAAACATGGTCCGACAGTAATTTAATTAAAGGCCCTGCCACCCCAAAAAACCATCCGGCCTCGGTCCAAATATGTCTGAGCGCTACTTTTTTTTTTTTGGGGCCTCGCCCTTGCCTCCAAGTTGATTAAAATATGTGATATTTCACATTAGTTTAGTTTTTATGGGCAGTGAGGTAATTCATTGTCAGTAAATGGCTTGTCAGAGTGCTCTGTGAGTGATGTATGCTATGAAGTCCATCGTTTGAATTGCCCCTACGCCTATTAGAGAAAATCGACTTCTGGGCCCATTATTTGATTATCTTGCAGGAAGTTTGGAGAAGGCCGTTGGCATCGTGTTATTGGAAGGGATCACATTTTTCAGCTCCTGCAAGTGCGGGCTGACAGCGTTGTACTGCTTTTAAATGTATGACCGAAAAGACCCCGTATCCTTGGAGTATTATTGTGGAAGTAATACATTTACAATGTTTTACTACCTCTGGTACGGTTCTGCCTTAATGTAATAACGATAATAGATAACAATTTATGATTTTTAAAGATATATATATATATATTGATAGAATTAAGCTATATAACATGCAAACAGCTCCCCTCCAACTCATTTCCACCCTGTAATTAATGTCATGTTCTTATTCGCTGGAAAAAGCACTTGAACACGTTCCTCAGGTCCAGCCTCGAGGCGGGACCCTGATACCTGCAGCCTAATTAACACGCATTTAAGGATTACTCATGATGCAAATTACCGCCAACATCGGAAACAGAGGTGGGGGTGGGGGGGTAAACGACAAGAAGAGATAATTCGTCCAATGCATATTTATCTCATGCTAATTGGCGTGCACGGCTAAAGAAAAGCGTGCACTTAATTAATTGACATGGAGGGGGTGGCCGGGGAGGGGGGGGGGGGTTGAATTGGAGGCACTCAATCTGGAGAGAGAGAGAGACAACAACAGGGAGAGGGGATGTTGATGGGGGGGGGGGGGGGCAGCGAGAGGCGAAAGCAAGTTGAGTTAAATTATTTCGAGGGTTTGCTTTTTCAAATTATTTTGGAGCAGAAATATGTGTGGCCTTTTTGAAAAGCCAAAAGCCCACGATGTGTCGAATTTGTGAGTGTGAATTCTGATGGATGCTAAGTGAAATATTCTCATCATGTAGCGGCTAAAATAATTATGAATCCAACAGGAGCAAAAATCATTTTTTAAATAAAGCATTAAGAAACAATATTGTTGGTTTTAAATGATCAATACACTACGATTACATGGCATTATTCACATAAAACAATGGATAACTACCGGCAGCAACTGATAAAGAAAGCCTAATCATCACTAAATCTCTACAGGAATGTCATATAAATGTCATATTTACACCATAAAACAAAATCAAATATCATTTTATATTTACACCGGGGCTAAATCACATATTTACGTCTGTAAATCTTTAATTTTTACGACATGAATGGGGAAATGTTGGAGCCGCGCATGGGCTGAATTGATTTTTTTCGGCTAATTTGGCATTAAAAGCATTGACCGCGTGTCTCCCCAACAAGTGGGACATGGTGGATTTCCTAAACGGGCCCTTAACGTCCGTCCCGGTTCGTCACTCTGTGCGTCCCTAATGCCACATTTCAGAGTGGTTTTGTTAACGAAATAGCTGTGTCCGTCCAGCTCGCCCCGTGTAATTTGGTTTGTGTAGTTGGCCCCGATGTTATAGGGGCCCTCACACACACACACACACACACACACACTCCCTGTATCTCTCATTGATGTGTTTACGGTCTTCCCCCCTTGGCCTTCTAAGGAGAGTGATAGGACGCAGGAGCAGGGCCTTTTCACGCCTGCCTCCTCCTCCTCCTCTCTCCCCTCCTCCCTCCCTCCATCGCTCTCCTCCCCTTCTCCGCTCCGCCCTGCTCCGGGAGGAGGCACAAGAATTAAAACAGAAATGGTTTTTTTTGAGACGCACACAACACTCCGTCCATTTCAAGCCACAGATGGTCTTTTGAATGGAGCGGGTGAGGAGGGGCGGGGAGGGAGGGGGGCTGTGGGGGGTTCCCTTGTTGTGTATGTGTGCATGAATGTGGGAGTTTACCCTGGCTTTTAGCCTCCTCCTCCTCCTCCTCCTCCCGTTGCGCCCAGCCAGCCGTTTTTGTCGCTCCTTCGTCTTCTTTCTCTTTGTGCCTCCCCAACTTTCTCCTTTTGTGTGGAAACTCACGACGGCCACCGGCCCACTCGGCCTTCTGCTCATCTCCCAGCCTCACCCCAGACCACTACCGGGGCAAAAGTAGGACCTAAGAGTCCTAATCCTGCCGTAAATCTTAGAAAGATGGCGTGCAAAGTGCACAACTGTTGAGTAACCTCCACACACACACAATACCGGAATATTATATATACAAAGCCTTTGACACAGTATTTGCATCGGTCTTAGATGATGTGTATATGTGCATTATGTTTGCGTGTACGTATGTGTGTGTGTGTGTGGAGGGGTAGCTGGGGGGGGGGGGGGAGGTATTATCCCGCGGTGGCACAATGTTCTCATTGTATTTTCATTTTCGAGGGCCCCGTGGAGAATCTGGCATGAAGGCAAACATGCCCACTCCAATCAGTCAGGGCAACACTCGGGATGAAGCAAGCGGGGAGAAGAAGAAAACAAAATTAATCGCTACTGTGTGTCAATTGATAAAAGTGAACACCTGTTTCTCTCACACACACACACACACACACACACACGCACACAGTAGACACGCTCGCGGTCAACGCCGGCCGGCGGCGGAGCGAGCAGCTGTCCTCGTCGGTGGTCCCCCAAAGTTATGTGTCGAATTTTGCTCGGAATGTAAAATAAAAATGAAATCCGATCGCGGTACCCGAAGAGCGTTGTTTTATAGCGTCATTTAAATATTCTGCATTCTTCCTGGACACGGGAGGGGAGGAAGGTTTCATTCGCCATGCGGCTGCTTCCGACTTTCTTTCGTTTTTAGCAATGCACAGTTAAAGAGCCGAAAGAGGGTTAGGGGGTGTGAAGAGGAGCACGGCGGTCATGTCTCCTTTTCCCCTCGCCTCCTTTCCTCCCCCTAGGTGGCTCGGGTAATAAACACGCGAGCCGTCCGTCCGTCTCGCCGCCCTTGGCAGGTCGAGGCCCACTTAACCAGGCGAAGCCGGCCCGCTCTTGTCTAAGTCCCTCTGAATGCCTCCCTTTGTCGGCGACACGCCACCATGTTAATGTCGTGTACCGTAGAAATTGCCGCGGCCATGGCTATTAGCTCCGGCGCTAAAGTACAGAGGGAGCGAGAGAGAGAGAGAGAGAGAGAGAGAGGCCTCCACAACAACAAAAAAGCTAGTCGGCTTCAAATGCAGACCATAATTGCATTGCTGTGAAGAGGGTTAGCCCTTTTCTCCTCTCCCCCCCTCCCTCTCTCCTCTCCTCTCTCCATATCTTTTCCTCAACCCCCCCTTCCTCTCTCCCCTGTCCCCCCCCCCTTTTCTCTCCCTTTTTGTGTGTGCGATTTGTCCCTTAAGCCGGCGTAACGTCTCGGCCGGGGCCGCAGAATGTGGAGAGCAAATTGGAGGCAGAGCGTGAACAATGGAACATGCATCGCTGCTGGGGCATTCTTCTCCGTCTCTTTACTGGGAACTGTGGGAGGGGTGGAAGAGGGGGGGGGGGAGAGGGAGAGAAAAGTCGCTGTGTGATGAAAACTCCAGCGCCGTAGACATCGGCGAGGGTGGCTGGGTGGGGGGGGAGGGGTAGTTGGACTTGCTACTCACGACAGGTGTGTTGCCGGGTTGACTGGGGAGAATGAGAGAGAAACAAAACAGTACGTTTAGGATTAAAACAGATAAATACCAGACGGACCAGGGATTTCAAAGTTAGAGCACCGTTATTTCTCCTATGTTTTTTTTCTGTTTTCTACATGGTGATCGCATCTGTAAGTCACGGGACAACATCTGTGTTGTTGGTGTTGGTTTTATTTTTTTGTCGTTGTTTTTTTTGTCTCTACAAGTTTCATTCCTGTCTGAAGTCAGATCACAGAGGGGGGGGGGGGGGCAACTGACAGGAGGAGATGAGAAGAAATAAGATGACAGGATAGAGAGGGTATGGACGACATGCAATGTGGAGAAAGCTAGCGAGACAAAATCACAGCGGGGAAGGCACAAGAAACAGAGCTCAGGGAACACAGGGGTGGAAAAGTTGAGTGTGTGTGTTTGTGTTTGTGTGTGTGTGTGTGAGGTGGGTGGCAGTACAGGACCACAAGGGACAGGATAGAGCAGAAACCACAAGACGTTATCTCCAGCGGTCGGCACTCGCCGCAGCTCGCCGTGCCTCGGCTCCCGCGGCCTTTTGAAGACTTGAGGAATCGGACGCGGCGCACACACACACACACACACACACACACGTCGGCGCGAAGATGAAGCAGAGCGGCTCGTCTTCGGCGGCGAATAGCGGCGTGCATCGCTCACATTGAGTCAACAGATTAGCGACGGAGGAAGCTTAGCTATTCCTGGCCTCCCTCGTTTGATGTTTCGGGGGAAACCTCATTTGATTTCTTTCTCTTTTTTTCCACCTCCTATTGTTTCAGCGCCGTGCACCCCTAATCCACTTTAAAGTGGAGACAGCCTTCGTCCTCTTCCTCTTCTCCCCTTCTCCCTTTCTCTCGCTGTCGCTGCGTCCCGTTCCTTTGTTGCCCTCCTCCTCCTCCCCCTCCTCCTCCTCCTCCTCCTCCTCTTGGCGCTCCACAGCCGCGCGGACATTCCTGCAACATTTAGGGGAGGTGGGGGTAATAAGTTGTGTGAACTCTTTAAGGAAACCTTTGTCGTTATTTCCAAGCAACAGGAAGGAACAGTTGCCGCGCGCAGAGGAACGTCTTAGCGAGGCGTTAGCATGAGATGCTACGTTGTTGAACTCCAGTCGACTATTCTTGGGCTTCAGGTGAAGTCAGATAGATATTAGGACAAGATACACACCATAACTTTAAGACTGTGTCGCTTTGTAAGGATCTAAAACATGTTTGCCAGTAAGCTAACGAAAGCAACGTTAGCTAGGTAACGCTCCTGGAGGTTCACAGACACCATGAGTCTATCTTCATCGCGCTGTCTTCATCTTTCGGGGGATTTGGGGCGGTGGGGGTCTTCATCAAGGTATACAAGGTGGAAACAAGTTCTTAGACTTTGTGTAAATATCTAATTAGTGTTAGATACTTTTAGGTTGCAGCTTCTGGGACAATACTGCTCACAGTAGCAGCGCTTCTTTGTTTTCACTAAAAAGGGAAAGTATACATTTAATTATTCATTTTAATATTTTAATTCCATTTTATATATATTATTTCACATTATTTGTGTCAGTCTTGGGGCTTTCTGAGCTTTGCAATGGGGCTTCAAAGGGGCTTCTCCTTTTGAGCCAAATTACTTTGTCTTGAGTTGAATCTTTTTTTAAATAGTTTTGCCGGTGTTGTGCCTTAAATCCTTTCATGGCGCGTCGCCGTTGGCTCACGGACGAACGTGCGCACAAAGGAACTGGCCGACGGAGGAAGTGATGCCGCTTTGTCCCGTTCACTTCTGCTGGATTAAACTCCTTCATCTCATGCTGGGTATCAAATAAAAGAAAAGAGAACAAAATGTATCGAGTCCTGTGTCTCAACTTCCCCGCAGCTGAAGTGCTCCAACAGTTCTTGATGGTAATAAAAAACCCTTTTGAGGTTGGAGGGGTTTTCTTTTTCTTTTTCTTTTTCGGGGGGCCTTAAAGCGCTCCCCTCCAGCAAGCCACCCCATCCCATTCTCCGCTGCAGGCTGTATTAACCCTGAAGAAAAGCCCTCTGGAGAAGCACAAGAATGGTTGCAGCAAAGAAGTGGTGGAAATTGTCACCACAGAGAGGACCCCCCCCCCCCCCCCCCAGTGAAAACAGCGAAATGACCAGCCCCTTGGCTCGGTGACTGCGGTCAGCTTGCTATGAGGGAGCTTAATGCACCCAACCCTCCACCCCCATTGTCAACCCCCCTCCACCCCCGACCCCAAGCTACCCCCTTTTCTCTTCCTCCTCCGCCAACACACACATGCACATTACCAATACACACACACACAAACACCAGCGCTGAAAAGAGCCACACACACACACACACATCAACTCCTTTTGTGTTCGGCTTCTTCTTCCGAGCCGTTGACTGACCGACTCGCTGCTGCTGCCCCATTCGCACCCTCCTCCATCACCTCCATCCCCAAAAGTGGTGGGGTAGCCCCACCGGACAGAGAGGTGGACTAAAGACAGACGGACTGTCGGTGCATATGTCGGGTGGGTGACTCCACTCCTCTGTGTTTAAAGAACCATCTGTGATAGTTGTCATCCATCAATAGAACGTTAAGAGAGCGTCCCTTTGTCCCCTCTCTCCCTCTTTCTCTCTTTCTCTTTAAGTTCCCTGGTTCTTTTTCTCTCTTTGCCCCCCCCCCCCATTCCCCTCAGCGGCTCATTTGTGAACATATGGGAGTGCACTTTTCGGGGGAGCTGCTAATGCATTTATGTTGTGCTGTCTGCAAACTGCCCTCTCACCAAAATAAAAAAACAATGCGAAGAGAGAAGGCGACCAAGTTCACGTTTAGTGTACGCTGTGATATCTGCTTTTATACTGTGTGTGTGTGTGTGTGATGGATTAGCTCGGTGAGGAGCTCAGCGGTACACTGATATCTTTGCTCAGCGCTCACAGCATGATACACCAGATACTGGCACGTGCTCTGTCTCTCTCTCACACACACACACACACACACACACATAGACACAGACACACACGTATGAGCAGGGATTTGATGTCCAGCAGCGTGTAGACAACCCAGTGGTGTGCTGTCACTGTGTGTGTGTGTGTGTGTGTGTGTGTGTGAAGCCTTGTTCTTCTAACAGTCCTCTAATCCTTCTAGAGTGGCCCTGATAGGCCTAATGACACACATTGGGACACTACAGGGGGCTGCACCTGTGCGTGTGTGTGTGTGTATGTGTGTGTGTGTGTGTGTGTTTTGAAGCTATTACCACTTGCTGGGACACTTAAACATGATACTTTATCTGCTTTTTTCTTTCATTTCCTCTATTGAAGTAAACTGCACTCAAAGCAATATGGCTTTATATTAGACATGGAGCTTTAAAAAAAGGTTAAAAACCAAAAAGCTATTTGTGGTTTCATTTTTTTTATCCTGTAACAAAACTAAGAAAGGGCTGTGTTCACAAATGCCAAATTTGGCTATTTTTTTTCGGACATGCACCCAATTAAAATCTTGCACGTGACCAGGGAGCAGGGACGTGTGTGTGTGTGTGTGTGTGTGTGTGTGTGTGTGTGTGTGTGTGTGTGTGTGTGTGTGTGTGTGTGTGTGTGTGTGTGTGTGTGTGTGTGTGTGAGTGAGTGAGTGAGTGTGTGTGACATCACCCCACACAGGGTCGTCCTCGAGTTCTTCACCTCTCCAACATTTATTTTTTCGAACAAAAATCAAAAAGTTATTACTTTTCTTTATCTTCTTCTCCTTCTTCTTTAGTTTAGTTTAAGTTTAAAACTTTTTCTTTTTTCTTTTTGAAACCAATAGACTTCTTTACATGCCGTAAATACCATCACGGTCACTAAGCAACTGTGAAGAACCAGCTGACACACACTGTCTCTCTTCGTAGGAAACCAACTCATAAACTAAGAGCTACCTGTGAACTCAAACAGGTGGTTTAACTGCTGTCTCGCCCCTGGCTACCAAGCTAATGGCTTCCTGCACAACACACACACAACACACACACACAGCATAAACACACACACACACATTCAGCCTAAACACATGGTCTGACCCGACAGGAAACGTGTATATCTCCCTCAATGACAGGTCCCACATGTACAGCACTCCTAGAGTGCACCTCTCTCTCTCTCTCCATTTCCCCTTCACTCCATCCGATGCACACCATTCAGACGCGGACCACCTGCGCCGCGTCCGTCTGTCTGCATCAGACCACCTCGCTAATCTTCTTTTAATGGGAAATATAAAAGAAACGAGGGGTTCCCTTTCTGGAGCGCCCGTGCCTCGCTGTTTCGGACGGAGGGGTAAAAAGAAAATTCTCTCCACATCTTTGAAAACATCCATTTGCCCATGTCTAAAAAAAAGAAATAAAAAATATATATATAATAAAATGACATATGGAAGAAAGAGGGAAAAGATAAAGCGGCACATGTACCAATCTGTTTGCCGTGTGCGCGTGTGTGTCTGTGTGTCTGTGTGTGTGTGTGTGTGTGTGTGGGAGTGATGAAAGAAAAGTGAGGTTAGATTATAGGGTCTGGGCTCTTGGGGGGTGGGGGTGGGGGGGGATGGAGGAGCGATTGGGGGGGGGGGGGGGTGGCAGCACATAGACAGCTAGTGACATGATGGGACTCCTAATGGTCATAATTGGCGGTGGCTTTGACAGCAACTATATGATAGCTGCACAATATACACATCTCTGACTGTGTGTGTGTGTGTGAGTGTCTGTGTGTGTTTGTGTGTTTCTTTAAGAAGAAATTCACACAAAATTGCAGCTAGGTTGTTGAACTGCTTGTTTGCAACCACCGCCTGTTATTCTCTCGCTCTCTCTCTCTCTCTTTGTGTGTGTGAGAGTCAGATATAAATATTGTATAAAACAGTTGAGTTGGCTGCTGACAGATGTAAAAGGTAGCAGTTAAGGCCGCTCCCCTCCCACCGTTTTTTGCTGCTTTTTTTATGCACACGTACACACACACACACACACACACACACACACACACACGCTGTTGCTGTTTTAAAAAAGAAAAGAGAAAAGCAGCAGGTGTCTTTTATTGTGACTTGTTAAAAATGGAAATTAAACCTTCAACTGCTCAACCGTCCGTCCAGAACAGTCTCCATCCGCCCATCACCAATTTCACACATTCAAATTTCTATTTTCAAGATAACGTCGGGTGTGTCCGCTGTACGGAAGAATTGTTTAGTAATGTGTAACCTTTAAAAAAAATTGAAAACAAAAAAAGAAGACATTTTCGTACTTTAATTCTGAAAATGAGGTTTACACCCGCTGTCTAACACACACACAGCTCGGTCACGCCCTCAAAGTGACGAATAATGATCATACTGGAATGTCCTTAATTGTTTACTTAATTTCCTTAAGTGGGTCAGCAGATCTAGAACGTGTGTGACAGTTCGAATTGCCCGAATTATTATAGATGTTTTTGTGCATTTGCGAAACGAAGCAGTGATTGAGTGAAAGACCGAGATAGAGACAGCGAGAGAGAAAGAGAGCCTCTTCCACCTGAACGAGCTGCAGTGCTCTGTGCTCTGTGTGTGCGTGTGTGTGTGTGTGTCTGTGTGTGTGTGTGTGTTTGAGAGCCAAAAAACGTCTCCCTCTGATCTTGGTTCAAAGGCAGCAGGGAAGCGGCTCAAAGCATTCTGGGTCCAGGAGAGAGATGGAAGGGAGGATGGGAAACTGTGGCACAAAGAATAAAAAAAGAAAGAAAAAAAGAAATATATATATATATAAATATATATTTCTTTTTTTTTTTCTTTATATATATATATATATATATATTATTATAAAAGTCAAGGAGAGTAGGAGAAGATTCCCCCAGAGCTGTCAAATTACTCAGCGCACACATGGATATGTGGTGTTCAAAGGCCTCTTTTTGATCAGCGTGGAGTCACATTTCAAGTATCACCATGTTTTCGTGCACTCTGACCTTCATGATCATGATGTGTTGATTCGTGCAGAGAACCAAGTCTTCTTTTTAAATCGGTTTTCCAAAACTGCAATTACATTGGGTAAAATATAGGTTGAAAGGGATATTCAGGCCTGAAATCTTACACAGCTCAGATCCACAAAGTCTGGAAATGGTCTATATACTGCCCAAAAAACCAGGACTCCTCCCCTGCTAGATCTAAATTTGAAGTCGGCGTTGAAAAGCCTCTCAAAAAGAGCATTAGTGGGAAAAGGAATTAGTGCCATTGAGAGTCAATGGAGGTGAGATAAGCTGTGGTACTTGATACTATTAGAGAGACAAACCCTTGGAAGTTACGGCCTTAAGTTCAGAGACAGTGCTGCGTGTGTGTGTGTGTGTGTGTGTGTGTGTGTGTGTGTGTGTGTGTGTGTGTGTGTGTGTGTGTGTGTGTGTGTGTGTGTGTGTGTGTGTGTGTGTGTGTGGGCGTGTGAGAGAGGAAGAGTCTGATGGTCTTAACAGTAAAACTAATACTGGATGACTGCCTTAGCTGGAGGCTCGCTTCTCTGTGAAGTTTCCAGCTGCTTTCAAAAGAAACACACACACACACACACACACGATATGGACACACACACTTTTTTGAAGAGTCAAACATAGAGCTGTATAGAAGTTTGATTAAAAAAACAAAAAAACAAAAGAAGAACAGGAAAAAGACAATTTCATGTGGCGGAAATGGCGTGATGTAAATCTTTTTTTTCTTCTAGCCGATGTGAGTCATCTTCTCTTTCGGGGATCTCTGGGGTTGGTTATGATGGATGGTGCGTCGGGAGGGAGACGCGGAGGGACGCGAGGGAAAACTATTTGGGGGAAATTTACGCCTCGGTTATTTGTTGCAGTTTGTCGTCGAGAGTGTTTGGAGCGTTTTACGGCCCCGCTGTCCAGGTCCATTTCCTCTCTTTTCAATTAATTTCGGCTCATCGTTTCATTTTCTTGTGTTTTATTTTGAAAAGTCCCTCCAATCAAACGCCGCGTCACTCTGTTGAGCCGTCTGTGTGTTGTTTGTCTTGCTCGTAAAGATGGAACCGTAAAGGTTAAATGCGCAGTTGGCCACTAAAACATGCTGACATGCCTTTGGTGTGTGTGTATGTGTGTGTGTGTGTGTGTGTGGGTGTGTGTGTGTGTGTGTCCCACCACTAAACAATGATGTTCAAGGTCTTTGTCTTTCAGCTGGACATCACTTCTTTCCCACTGCACACACACACACACACACACACACACACACACACACACACACACACACACACACACACACACACACACAGACACATGGACACACACAGACAGAAAGACAGACACACACACACACACACATACAGACAGATGCACACAGACAGACAGATGCACACACACACAGACACACACAAACACTCACAGACACATACACACACACACATATACAGACACACACAAACACACACAGGCACACACACACAGACACATGGACGGGACCGGTCTGTTTTTGTGGGAGGAAGGTGTCACGGGTCAGCGGTAAAAGGCCAGGCCTGCTTTTTCATTGGTCGACCCCTTACTTCCTACTTCCTGGATGACCCGGCACCATCTGGGGAAGGGATTGGTCGAGAAGAAGAAGAAGAAGAAGCCTCCCGAGTCAGGTCGAGCGGGGTTGCCGCGGGTTACCCCTCGGAGGCCTGTCACTCCAATGAGTCGTAGAGCCGCTGCTAATGATCAAACCAGCCGAGTCACGAACACTTTCACCTCCCTCAAAGGTTTCCATCCCTCCGCTTCATAAGACACGAATGATACGTTTAAATATAAAGTCACTAAAATGAAGACGGTTATAGAAAAAGAGGGGGAATACATGCATGGGGAGAAAGAAGGAAGGACGTAAGAGAAGTAAGCTGTGGAGGAAAGGAATGGAAAGGAGGACAAAGAGGAGATAAATGAAGGATCGGAGAGGAAGGAAGGAAAGAGAGGGGAGGAGATCAAAAGAAAAGAGGATAGAAGATAGGAGAGGAAATGTGAAGAGGAGAAGAAGTGAGGAGGCTAGAAAGAGAAATAGATGAGGTGAGGAAATAGAGGAAAGGAAAATGGGTAGAGAAGGAAAGGAAAGGAAGAAGGGAACGAGGGGGAAGGAAAGGAGTGGAGAAAATACAGTCTAAAAATATAAAAGGGTGAAAAATGAGGAGACAGAGATTAATGAAGATAGGAGAGGAAGGAGAGGGCCGAAGGGAAAGAGAGAGAGAGAGGGGACCACAGGAGAAGAAAGGACATGAGAGAAGAGGACACGCTTCCTTCGTTCTCCCCTTCTGTCCTTCCCCCCCCCCCCTTTGCGTTCGCCTCTCCATCCCTACATGTCTACATACATGCCTCCTCACCTCCCCTCCTTCCCTTTTGTCCTCACCTCTTTTCACCCTTCTCCCTCCCCCCTCTCTGTCTCTTTACACCCTCCTCTACCTCCTTCCTCCCCCCCCCCCCCCCCAGTCTCTCCTGTTTACGAAGGTACATTTATAGGTCTACCAGGAGCCGTTAGCTGGAGGTGGCCTCCGCCGCTCCCACCACAACAAGGCCTCGCCCTCCACACGGAGCAGACGCATCATAGTGGGCACACTGGGTTATTTCCATCGGCGCGCATTACACACGACGGTACACTCACACCTCCCGTTATCTACTAATGAGCATCCCCCCCCCCCCCCCCCGCTGCTTTCCCCTTTGGATCCCGCCTCGCTCCATCACACTCCTGATGAGTGGTCGGCTGGGTGTGTGTTTTTTTGTGCTTTCTTTATATTGCTCCATCTAGCATTTGTTTTTTTATTGGTCTACAAGGAGCAGTTAGCCAGCGGTGGGCTCCACTCTGTGTGTGTGTGTGTTAACCAGCACATGTGCGTGTGCGCTGGCTAACACACACTGAGTATAATTTACGTGGCGTGTCCTCTGTTTCTGCGTTCTGTGGGGAGCGTGAAGACGTGAGGATGAACGTCAGATGATGACGGGCCTCTTTATTTTTAAAAAATGGAATCAGTCCCAACAGCTTTTTTTTGGTTCCTTTTTTCTTGATTTTTAATGGCGGGAACACCCGCGCACAGAAAGCCCTCCATAGTCTCGCATGCTGGGCGGGGGTGTTGTGTTCCTGTCGAAACAAAAAAAAGGGCCGCTCGCTCTTCTGGTGGTCTGATCCCTCTTCTCACATTAGTCATTTAATTAGCCACAAAACAGAGCTGACTGGCCACAGAGGAACAGCTCGTCACCGCATACAGTCGCAGAGACTCTGTATCTATATATATATATGTATATTTATATATACATATATATATATGTATATATATATATCTATATATATATACATATATGTATATATATGTATATATATGTATATATAAATATTTAGATAAATATGTATATATATATATGTATATATAAATATATATATATATTTATATATATATTTATTATATAAAATCAGACTTAATGACAGAAACGTTATTATTTGAATGGCAGTGCTAAATAATTAATTCATACATTTTATATGAATAACAAATACATTGTAATTTAAATACATATTCCATAAAAAAATTAAATGTTAAACACGTAAAGAATACAAAAACAAAAAGTACATGTGCTCGATGTTTTGTGTTTACTTCGGGGACTTAAAATCACTTAAAATGTTTGTATATTTATTTTTTGTCCCCCCCCCTCATTGTTTTTTATAAAGAATAACAATCCGCTCTAAGTGAATTACTAACTCGTATCATGTGTTTGGCAAAGACGATGAAAGTCAGAATTAATACCCGTCTCGTGTGTTCTGCACCTTCTGACTTCACGGTATCGATGTTGCGTTTATGTTTGTTTCCAGGGCGGGGAGGAGGGTGGGGGGGCGAGAGGGAGGGGAGTTGTATTATAACAAATCAAAACTAAGATCCAAGTTTTATTCGACTAGACGTATTGTTTCATAGAAACATCCCACAAAGGGAGTCGGCGCTCACTATAGACGCCCACCGCGTTCCACCGTGAAGTAATCATCAGGTCTGATTCTTCTTTTTAGAAACTGCAGATTGTGACTTGTGACCTGTCTGTGTGTGTGTGTGTGTGTGTGTGTGTGTGTGTGTGTGTGTGTGTGTGTGTGTGTGTGTGTGTGTGTGTGTGTGTGTGTGTGTGTGATTCGTTTCTAATTCTCTTCCCCTCCTTCTTCTCTTTCATGTGCCACCTCCTCGACGCAGGTAAGTCATATTACTCTCTTTGTCACATTGTCAGACACAACCTGAGGACACCCGATGGTGAGTCCACAGGAAGGAGGGAGGGAGGGAGGGAGGGAGCGCCCTGATGGGGGTGCGGGGGGGGGGGGGGAGTTCGAACTCTTAGGAATGGCCTCGACTTGTGCGGCTCGCTGTCAAAGCGGAACACGGGGCCGGAGCGGGGTTACTCCCCCTCTACTCCGTGTTCTACTTCTTTTTCTGTTTTTATTTCCTGTATTCATTAATAACACACACACACGCACACACACACACACACACACACACGCACACACACGCACACACACGCACACGCACACACACTTGCAGCCGCTTTATTTCTTACTGATCGCTTGTCGTCTGGTGGGACCAAGGTGACATTTCCTCTTGCGACCCTAAAAGTGAAACATGGTGCGTGGTAATGAGGGGTCTATATGCAGCGCGGCAGGGTATTAAATATGTAGCGGCGGGGTCGGGAACGGTGGACAGAGGTGGCACGCAAACAGACGCGCACGCACGCTCACACTTGAGGCGTTGACGGAACTTTTATTTTCCCGCTCCCTCCCTCCCTCCCTCCTTTCCTTCCTCCCCGTCTCAAATGTTGTGTCTGTCCTAGACAGACAGGTGTTCGGCCCGTCCAGCACAGTAATTAGTCACGTAGACACACACATACTTACTGATTTTATGAAGGCAAGAGGAGGAAGCCAGTGTATCTGGCAACATTTGTTCTCAACTTCACCCCCCCCCCCCCCCCCCAAAAAAAGAAAAGGGCACCACCGTTTAATCTGAAACATGCTTTCCTGAGACAACCACCGAAATATCAGCGACGTTTTGAGCTCTCAGAATGACAGAAAATGTTTTTTTCCAGCATATTTAGACCTCTGGTGGAATGTTATATTGTTGCTAGGGTGACTTCACAGCTATTCCCCAGCTGTGGTCATAGACACACACAGACACACATACACACACACACACACACACACACACACACACACCACAAGGCAGTTTGCACCAGTCAATAGGGGTTCCCACCCTCTCTTATCCTCAAAAGATGCCCACCATAAAAACCCCAATCCATCTCTCTTTTGTTTCTTCTTCTTCTTCTTCTTCTTCTTCTTCTTCTCTATACTCCCTCGCCTCCAGCCTTTTATCACCTCTGTCTTCATTCTCTCATTTTCTCTTTACCTCTGCCAAGATTGATTTCCTTTCCTACTGTCTCACACGGCCCTCTCCTGTGCTCTCCAATACAGTCAGTGCAGCTTGCTAATACACACACACACACACACTTTTGAGAATCCCAGTAATGGGATTAGAAGGGTCTCCTGAAATATTGAAGAGTCCCAATGCAAATAATGAATAGGCTGGCAATGGATCTCGGTAAGTGTGTGTGATGGTGTGTGTGTGTGTGTGTGTGTATGTGTGTGTGAGAGTGTCTTAAGCAGCACGTAATACATGGTTCACAAGTGTGGCTTCACGATGCAGTTAGCACGGCCTCCAGGCACAAAGAGGGACCGGGCTTAAGCGCGCACACACACACACGCCCACACACACATACTGAAACGTGAACACACACACATGCATTTTTAACACTGCTCTTCATCACCCAGCACTCAGTCTGTTCACCCCACAATGACACCCCACTTATGTCTGTCTTACAGCACGTGGAGAGGAGTAAAGTCTTTGTAATGCGCGCGTGTGTGTGTGTGTGAGTGTGTGTGTGCGTGGGTGTAAGTAAGTGTGTCTTCATGCATGTGAGCAAAGTATATGTGCAAATGTGACTATGTATGCCTTGCGCGCATGTGTGTGTGTGTGTGTGTGTGTGTGTGTGTGTGTATGTGTGTGTCCTAGCAGTGTCTAAGGTTGCTGGCTGAATGGAGGAGAAAATTAGACCTGATATGATAGTTACGCTTCACTCTGTGTGTGTGTGTGTGTGAGTGTGTGATGACGCTCACTGGAGCCAGTAGTACACAAAGACAGCAGAATATCAACACAGGTTTGATAGTACAGGCAGACTGACATGGCCCAGATACAAGAAAGCGTTTGAGATAGCGGGAATTGTTGAGTTTTGTTGTTTGCCGATATTTGAATTTCTAATTCTCCATATCTCCGCACTGAGATAAAAAAGAAGAAAAAAATGCCCAAAGATGCTAGAGTGGAAAAGAACATTGAGCCGACACGAGGCAGTGTTCTCAAATATTTGTTATCCTGCAAAACCGTGTTCGTAATGCGTGTCGGTCCTCGGTGAGCGTTTCGGAGAACGTGCGTTCTTGTTCCCGAGTTAAACTAAAAGCTCGACACCGCTGTAATGTCAGTGTGCTAAATATGTAGCGGGAACTAGTTAGCTTAGGTTAGCATAAAGAATACACGCAGGGGGAAGAGCTACCCTGGCTCTGTCCATTGATGACTAAAGCCAATGTACACGTTAATGTGTATCTCATTTTAATAATCTGTCGGGGGGTAACACCGAAGCATTGCTAGCCATTCAGTTTACACATCAACGAACCAAGTGAAAAAATACGATTTCCAACCCTTGGACAGAACCAGGCTCGCTGTTTCCCTCTTTGTTTATGCTAAGCTAAGCTAGCTCGCTGGATGAGTGGTACTGAAGTGACTGTTTCAAGGTTTCGTACGGTCGTGAAATTTTAAAACGGTCATTTCCAGGCCTGAAAAAGTCCTTGAAAAATATTAAATCACAACGGTCATGGAAATGTGTGTAATTCACATGTGTTATATTCACATGTTCATTTTACGCTGAGTTTGAGGTAATTTATGTGTTTTTATAAGAAAGACGCTCAAAATATAAGCAGCCATACGCTCTCATACGGGTTCTTTCCGCCCTGCGAGTGAACGCACCTCAACTGAAAAGTTCGGTGGCCATAGCAACAGCAGCTCAGGGATAATCCACTGTCATTTATTCACCGAGAGTTCACAAAATGTTTGGTCATTGAGATTTGGTTTCAAGTCATGAAAAAGTCATGGAAATCCATTATCAACATGTGTGTGAACCCTGAATCTCTACACCCAAGAATGTCCGGTTACCGGTGAGATGGTAAAACTACGATCTAGAAAGCCAATTTTGAGTCATAAGATGTTTTAAAAAATCAAGGAAACAATAATTGTATTTTATTTAACAAGATAAAAACGTTGCTTGTTTGCTTTTGCGTCCCCTAGCTTACCTTTCAGGTGTTTGAGCAGCAGTGTGCCGGGCGACGCTAACTCTACTCACTCTCAGCCCCGGGATGAAGAAGCTGCAGAAGCTTTTTGGTCAAGTCCATCACCATTTCTCTCTGTCTGCTTGGATTAGACTGCTGGGACGAGAGCTGGAGACACAATCTGGCTTAATGACCTCCTGGCTGTTAGCCACTGGGTCTAATACGTGGAATGAGACACACACGCTGTTTGGTTCTCCGGTTAGAGGTTGAAGAGGCCGAAGGTTGGAGGATGAAGAGGGTCGAACAGGAGCTGGGTGGAAGAGTCTGAAAGTTCATCCTGGCAAGTTTAGTGTTTAGTGTTTTTTGTGTTTTTTTTCAAAGGTCTGGCCTTCGAGTGGCGTAGACTCCACCATAATGAGCATGTCCAATGATCACGGCGACATGTTTGCGGCGGAAACGCGGCGCATATGGGAAAGAGTCAAGTGTCGTTGGATCGAGTGGGATTCTGTGTGTAATAATCCAGGCATGAATACACATAAAATGTTCAGAAAATCATAGTAATTGATACTCAAAAGATATTGTGTCATTTGTAGCTTCCCTTCCTCTTCATCACTGAGGTTTCTCATCGCAACGAGCAGTTAGGCGACTGTTGGTCCTTCGACAGATCCGAACTCCGCCGCGGTCACGCCCCCGACCGTACGAGAGGTCGTGGCTGAAAGGTCGTGATTGACAGGTGTTTGGGCCAATGGCGTGCAGGTGTTAATCCCTCCCCGCCCCCAGGAGCAGAGCAGCCCTAATCAAGCCCTTGTAATACACTGGGTCCCGTTAGCTCCCGGGGGCTAATTAGCATTCTAATTACTGATTGCAAATGAGAGGTGCGTCGATTGTGTTCCGCCCGTGAGTGGAGGACCTCTCATAAACATACCCACATATGTATCTCACACACGTACACACTGTCATACTCACTCACTCTCACACACACACACACACACTGAGTGATCATCGTTCAGAGGCTTATCATGCTCTTGTTCCTCTGCGCATTTCCAGTCCCCTCTCATCCACGGCGTCCTCATTAGGATCCTAATGCAGTACATATACACACGGGCAGGAGAACACACGCGCGCATACGGCGATGAACATTAAAGATGGTAATAAAGAAACAAACATAAAACATTATATACTGCCAAAGTGTTGCTGTTGTTTCTACCAATTAACACAGCACTGATTTAGTGCTCCGGGGGCCCTGGGGGGGGACAAACACGCACACACATACGGACCACACGACAACGAGTTAATGTGCGAATATGTGTGTGTTGTGTGTGTGTGTGTATGTGGAGGGGGGGGAGGGGGGGCAAGAATAATAGGGGAGTACAGTACAGTCAAACTAGAATGGGTCCAGTGGTGCGTGGGTGTTTGTGATTAAGAGGAGGCAGAGATGGTGTGTGTGTGTGTGTTGGGGGGGGGTATGTAAGAGTGAACTCGCCAAACAGCCAATCATCACGTTATGCTGCTCAGTTAGGTGCTTTAACAAGCCCCCCTCTAAGCCGCACTTCAGTCCGGCGCCCTGCTTCGATTGCAGCAGACTATTGCAGCTACTTGTTTTTTCGGGGGATTTCTACTCGCACTCGGCTCGCTTCCCCCCCCGTGCTGGAGGGGTTGCTGTCTGATGGAACATGATGCTTTCATTCAAATGTTTGTTCTCCGGCTTTTGCCCTTTTTATTCCAAAACGATTTGCAGATGAACATATAAGAGGACGCGGAGTCCCAGAATATCCCTTTAGTGCATCACGTTGTTCTAATGGAGAGTGTAAAAGAAGAATTACATGTCACACCAACATCTCTTGCATTTGGGATGGTCTGCTGAATAGTGTTAGCCAGGCAAGATTTGCAAGTACGTATGATATTAAAAGACGCAAATAAACAAAAAAAGATCCTCTCATATTATTGTCACGCTATATTCTGACTTTGTTTGAATGATTTTCAAAGAAGTCATCACTGCAAATACATAAAAACAATACACTGCATATATATATCACTTTGCAAATGTTTTAAATCAGTTTGGGAAAACTGTCTCTATTATTATAAATATATATATAAAAACAAATTTTTTAATCTATAAATACCATATATATATATATATTTTATTATAATGAAGGAAATTATTTTCTTATATATGTCTAGCATTTCATAGGAATCATTTTGTAATCAAACACACACACACACACAACCAAAGTGTAACTGTTCCGACCATATTCTGCGTACTATTGGCGGAGAGAAGAAGAAGAAAAAGAAGAAGAAAACGAAGAAGAAAAAGAAAATTTTAAAAAGAAGACAAAAATTAAAAAGATGAAGAAGAAAAAGTAGAAGAAGAAGAAGAAGAAGAAGAAAAAGAAGAAAGAAAAAACAAGGCAGCGGTGAAATTGGAGCCTGACTCGCTCTCTCGCTCTCCCTCTCTCGCTCTGCCGGTGTGTTTGATGTGATTGATGCTCGGCAACCGGTGTTTACTCTTGTTGGTCAATTGAAAACCCAGCGTGGCGGGCTGGGAGAAAGCACAATGGGGAGAGGAGCTAAAGTGGCGGTGTGAGGTGCTGAACACTGACATGGAGACAAATAGATAGAAAGCTGTTAGGGAGAGAGGGAGGGAGGAACAGCCAGACACAGACTACACTGGAAGGGAGCATTATATTTGATTTCAGTAACGGAGAGGAGTTGAGAGAGAGGGAGAGAGAGAGAGAGAGAAGGAGAAAGAGAGAGAAGATTGAGGGGAATAAGGAAAGGATGGTAAAAGGATGTAAAGGAGGGGGAAAGAAAGAAATACATAGTAGTGAACGACAGCTAACTAGAGCCCCGACATACCCGCATGACATTTTAAGCGATGGGTAGAAAACAAGAAGAAAAAAAGGCAGACGGTTTAAGTAACGGACAGAAAAGAGCCGTAACGAGTGGTGAGAAAGAGAGAGAGAGGAAGGGCTGGAGGAGTGGAGGTGCTGGTCGTTCCTGTCAGCAGGCCTTTAAATGAAAGGCGACAGTGTGTGTTGGGGGGGAAGATTGGAAGGCATTAAGGCCCGGCATGTCCTGTGACACCCCGAGAGGCAGAGAGACCTGGAGGGGGAGAGAGAGAGAGAGAGAGAGAGAGGCCAATTGAATTCTTCTAGTGCCCACTTGTCCATGTTAAATCGCTCGGTGGGCGTACGTGTGCGTGTCCGTAGGCATTCCTACATGTGTGCGCCCCGATCCCCGCGTGTCGACATGTGTGTCTATGTGTGGGATCCTGAAAGGTGAAGTGATTTAGTGAAAACAGAGGAGAGTGAGGATCTATAACGGCCATGCTGCCCTCGCCTTTGTTCACCACCCAAAGCCGGAGCTTATCGGCTGCACAGATTACTGCTGTATCGATGGCACCTCCTGTGAGTGTGTATGTGAGTGTGTGTGTGTGTGGGGGGGGGGTCTCTCTGTGTATTGCTTATGTATAAATGAGAAGGACTAGAAAGAAAAAGAGAAAAATTGGAGGCCTTTTGTAATGGTTACAGGTACTGGAACCCAAAAGCACGACAAACACAGGAACACAGAAACAACCTATGGCGCCGTACGTGATGGCTGCTGTGTTGCGAGCTCCCGGATTTTGTAGTAGTTTTTTGTTATTTATTCTTCTTATTGCGACTATTTTTGCACAAAACGTTAGCAGCCAGTTAACGTACGACAGATGCACACTTCTGGAGATTGGATCGGCAGTTGCTCGCCGCCTACCAGAGTTTTTCAACTCTTACTCGGACGTCCCGCCAGGAACAGTAGCGGAACTATCTCCGTCCATTTTAGGCGCGATCTCACGCAAACGTCGCCGACGGAGGGGAAGCGAGCTGGCGTGCTGGTTAGGCTGAGACGTCGAGCCAATCGACCCCACTACCCACCATTTTACTGGCAAATGTACAGTCTTTGGACAATAAGCTATGCGAGCTACAGGCTCGTATTCAATTCCACCGGAAACTAAGGACAACTGCATCATCTGCCTTACGGAGACATGGATGTCGGAGGAGGTTACCGACTCAGCCATCGAGCCGGCAGGATTTTCCGTCCACCGCGGACAGAACAAAGACTCTCTCTGGTAAAGATCGTGGAGGGGTATGTCTCATGATAAACAGATCTTGGTGCAACCAAAGTCATGTACATACTCTCAAGTCGTTCTGTTCCCCGGACCTGGAGTACCTAATGCTCATGTGTCGACCATTCTGGCTACGCGGAGTTTACAGCAGTCACCGTAACTGCTGTGTACATTCCGCCTCAAGCTAACACGGACATAGCGCTGAAGGAACTCTACGGGGCGATCAGCGAGCAGGAGTCGGCACACCCCGAGGCTGCTTTCATTGTGGCGGGGGACTTCAACAAAGCGAACCTGAAGAAAGTTCTCCCGAAGTTCTACCAACACATAACAAGCAACACGCGGGGGGAGCGGATTCTCGACCACTGCTACACTCCCTTCCGGGATGGATACAAAGCCCTCCTCCGCCCACCGTTCGGCAAATCGGACCACCGCTCCATCCAACTACTCCCCGCCTACAGGCAGAGGCTAAAGCAGCAACCAATCGCTGTGAAGGAAGTGCAACGCTGGTCGGACCAATCGGAGTCTATGCTACAGGACTGTTTTGAACGTGCTGACTGGGATGTGTTCAGGGTCGCGTCGGACAACAACGTCAGTGAGTACGCGTCCTCAGTCACCGGGTTCATCAAGAAATGCATAGATGACGTTGTTCCTACCAAGTCGGTTCGGATTTATCCCAACCAGAAACCGTGGATAAATGGCGATGTTCGCGCTGCACTCCGAACGCCTAACACCGCCTTTGACTCGGGAATATGGCGGAATACAAAGAGCCCGCCACGACCTACGTAAGACCATCGACTCTGCCAAGCGAGAGTTCAGGAACAAGGTGGAGGAAAAGCTCAAGAGTCATGACGTGAGAGGTGTGTGGAAGGGCTACAGACAATCACGGACTTCAGAGGAGAACCAGCGGTGAAGAGAACTCCTCTACCTCCCTCCCAGGCGAGCTAAATACATTTTTGCTCGGTTCGACGTGAACGGCAGCCCGCCGAAGGCAGCGCTGCCCGAGGAGACCAGCCTGCTGATCATCTCAGAGGCGGCGTGCGCAGAGCCTTCAAGCGGGTGGACATCGGGAAGGCGAGAGATCCCGACCATATCCCGTGGCGCGCCCTCAGAGCATGTGCAGACCAGTTGGCAGGAGTCTTCGCAGACATCTTCAACCTCTCCCTGTCCCAGGCTGTTGTTCCTGAGAGCTTCAAGATGTCCACCATTGTGCCTGTCCCCAAACACCCCAAGGTAACCTGCCTGAATGACTGGAGACCCGTAGCCCTCACCTCGATTGTCAGTAAATGCTTGAGAGGTTGGTCAAGGACTTCATTTGTTCCATGTTGCCTGCCACGCTGGACCCATGGCAATTTGCATATCGTCAAAACAGATCCACCGACGACGCAATTGCCATGGCACTTCACACCGCCCTTTCCCACCTGGAGGAGGAACTGTTGTGTGCGAATGCTGGTTGTGGACTACAGCTCAGCGTTCAACACTATTGTTCCCGCCAAGCTCGACACCAAGCTCAGAGGTCTAGGCCTGCACTCTACCATGTGCAGCTGGATACTGGACTTCCTGTTGGGCCGCCGCCAGGTGGTGAGGATGGGCAGTACCACCTCAGAGCCGCTGACCCTCAACACGGGAGCCCCTCAGGGATGCGTGTTGAGCCCTCTCCTCTACTCCCTGTACACCCACGACTGCACGGCCATGCACAGCTCCAACGTCATCATCAAGTTTGCTGACGACACAACAGTGTTGGGGCTGATCACCGACGACGACGAGACAGCCTACAGGGAGGAGGTTGGATCACTGGTACAGTGGTGCCAGGAGAACAGCCTCGTCCTCAACGTCAAGAAGACCAAGGAGCTGATCGTGGACTACAGGAAGCGGAGAGGAGAGCACACCCTCATCTCCATAGACGGAGTTGCAGTAGAGAGGTCAGCAGCTTCAAGTTCCTCGGCGTGCACATCTCCGAGGACCTCACATGGACCACGCACACCACTCACGTGGTGAAAAGGGCCCAACAACGCCTGTATTTCCTTAGGCGACTGAGGAAATTCAACATGGCCCCCGCATCCTCAGAACATTCTACACCAGTACCATCGAGAGTGTTCTGACAGGTTGCATCACCGTCTGGTACGGGAACTGCACCGCCCTGGAGCGTAGGGCACTACAGAGGGTGGTGCGGTCGGCACAGTACATCGTTGGAGGTGAGCTTCCTCCATCCTGGACATATACACCAAGCGGTGCGTGGCCAGGGCCAAACGGATGATGAAAGACAATAACCACCCCGGCCACAAACTGTTCACCCTTCTACCGTCAGGCAGGCGATACCGCAGTATCAAGTGCCGCACAAACAGACTGAGGGACAGCTTCTTCAGTCAGGCCATCAGGCTGCTGAACAAGGACTGAGACCCTCATTAACACTATACACCAGAACATATTCTGTGAATATCTATGGCCATGGTGTATATTTTATTACATTGTTTTATATATATATATATTGTATGTATATACATATATATATTGTCTCAAAAAAGTGTATATTTTATTACATTGTTTTATATATATATATTGTCATGATGTATATTCTATTACATTGTTTTATATATATATTGTTAATACTTTCTTCTTTTTTTGTGTGGATATTGTATAGTTTATTCTCATTCTTATTCTTTTTTTAGTCTGCTACTGCTGTCGGGTGTTTTGCACATAAGAATTTCACAAACCGATTATACTTGTATAAAAGGGGATGTGACAATAAAAAACTTGAAACTTGAATGCAGGAAGAGGCTGTTTACTTAATGTTTCAGGCAGGGTCAAAACCAGGTGGTCAGTCAAACAGGGCAACAAATCCAAAAGGGGCAGGCAAAAATCTCAAGTCGGATGAACGGGCAAACAGGGTCGTAACAGGCAGATCAGAACTAGTACAAGGAATTCGCTGGAGAGTTTGTCGGTGACACACAAGACAATCTGGCAGAGGACAAGTGGAAGTGAGGGAGCTAAATAGTGAGGGACTAATGAGGGGATGGGCTGCAGGTGAGAAGGGCGTGAGGACCAGGTGAAGGGAATGAGGGACTAACGAGGTGATCAGAGGCAGGGGAGAAGGGCGTGAGGACCAAGTGAAGGGAATGAGGGACAATCAGGTGAGGATGACAGGATCTGGAATGACAGGAGAGTTAATTAAACGTGTAAGCAGGATGAATTTAACTAGGAAGGTGGGGAATTCGTGACACCTTTTGGCGCTTCATCTTCGTTTCCCTGTCACTGGGACTGTGAGTTTTACATCAGGTTCTGAATGTCCAGTCCAGTCGGGCACGAACAAGAGCTTCTTCCCCGAATCTGTCCCAACCGGATCCTTCTTTGTTTGCATCTCTCATGAGCCGATCCCTTCTGAACCCGGTTTGTCTTCGTCCGACTCACTCAGAGCCAGATCCTTTCTGAACCCAGCTCTTCTCTTCTTAAACCCGACTCTTTCTGAACCTTTTTGTGCAAATCTCTCTGAACTTGATCTTTCTTCCCTCGAATCTCTCTGAACACGATCTTTCTTCCCTCGAATAACTCTAAATCCGATCTCTCTTCCCTCGAATCTCTCTGAACCCGATCTTTCTTAACCCTTGTGTTGCCTTCGGGTCATTTTGACCCGATTCAATATTTAACCCTCCTGTCGCCTTCGGGTCAATTTGACCCGATTCAATGTTTAATGTCGGTGTTCTTTCGGGAGTCAACAAACAAACATAAAGTACCTCACACTTAAACTTGGAAAACAATATTAATTCTAATAATTTTCTGGAGATTTTAATAGCTGGGGTCATATTGACCTCAAGGGTAAAATATGTTAGTAAATATAAAGGTAACAGGAGGGTTAAACATTGAATCGGGTCATATTGACCCGAAGGCGACAGGAGGGTGAAACATTGAATCGGGTCAAATTGACCCGAAGGCAACACAAGGGTTAAATTGAATCTCTCTGAAAACAATCTTTCTTCCCTTAAATCTTACTAAACTTGATCTTTCTTCCCTTGAATCTCTTTGAACCCAATCTTGCGTCACTTGAATCTCTCTGAAACCAATCTTTCTATCCTTGAATCTCTTTGAACCCGATCTTTCTTCCCTCTAATCTTTCTTAACCCGATCTTTCTTCCCTCAAATCTCTCTGGACCCGATCTTTCTTCCCTTGATTCTCTCTGAACACAATCTTTTTTCCCTCTAAGCTTTCTGAACCCGATCTTTCTTCCCTCTAATCTTTCTAAACCCGATCTTTCTTCCCTCAAATCTCTCTGGACCCGATCTTTCTTCCCTCAAATCTCTCTGGACCCGATCTTTCTTCCCTTGATTCTCTCTGAACCCAATCTTTTTTCCCTCTAAGCTTTCTGAACCCGATCTTTCTTCCCTCGAATCTCTCTGAACCATAACTTTTCAGACCTTGATCCTTCTTTGTCCAAATCTTTCTGAATCACATCCATATTCTTTCAAATCTCTCTGAACCTGACCCTCCTGTCATCAAATCGTTCTCAACTCAAAATGAATTAACCTGAATGTGATCAGAACACTTTCTGTGGCATAACGCTGCTGCAGAGGAGAAATACTTTTTTTCTGAAGAAGATTTCTTTCGCCGTACATTTACATTTAAAGATACGGACAGAAATCGTCTTACTTTTGAATAATGTCAAGCTCTGAACTGTAGATGTTTTTTTTTCTGTTGAACCTAATGTATCAGAAAAAAACTGATAAGGCCTGAGGGGAAAGGGCTCGATCGGATAAAACCCCGACAAAATCAGAGAAAATTAATCAATAATGAATAATGCAATTCAAGGCAAGTTCCTCTTTTAAAACAAAAGAATAGGAAGCAGATTTAAAAAGAGGGTGCTATGGTCTTGCATTTCGTACAGACTTAGCAGGTCTTGGGTATCCTTGTTTTGCCATTGATTTAAGAGCACAACTCTGAAGCTCTTTAACCCCGAGGTCCATAATGTGAAAGGGGGTCAAAACAACAACGATGAAAAGCTGTAGCGTACGGGACGAGAACCCGGCGGACCACAATCTGTGCAGCGGGAGACTCAGTCGCTCATCTTTTCTCGTGTAAAAGGTTTCTTTTCTTCCTATTTATTTATTATTTTATATAACAGGGCAGACCTTACCATTGAAGAATATGGACGGATATTTGACACATATAATCACGACATCAAGATGTACACATTAGCCCCGGCTGGCCCTCCTCAAAGCACTCAGCGTTGACGGGCTTGGAGATGCTCATTTCCTTGTTTGACCACAATGAATCTACCTTTGTGTGTGTGTGTGTGTGTGTGTGTGAGGAGAGCGATCGGGAGGGGAGGGGTGCAGAGTGTGAGTGTGTGTGTTTCTTAATAGAGGGTGGTTAGAGGGTTCACCCTGCACCCAGTTTAATGTGCTCCACAATTACAGCTGTCATGGCTTGAAGATAATGTCTCTGGCTGGTTTTTTTCTTCTGTTTTGTTCGCACACACACACACACACACACACACATACTAAAGAGGTTGAAATATGGTAGACAAGGAACCGGCCCTTGCTCATAAAAAATGCCTCAACGACCTCCATCCCCCTTGTGTGTGTGTGTGAGTGTGTGTATGTGTGTGCACTAAAGATGCAAGAGGGCTATGTGGGCTATGCGATGCCTCTGTGCATGAATTATTGTGATGTGTGTTTGTGTAGCTGTGTGCTTACGTGTGTTTGTTTGTGCGTGCGTGTTTTTTGCGTGTGTGACAATATTTGCTTTGTCGAACGAGCCCCTCGGTGAGACTCGGGGTGTTGTAGCATTCCTCATGCAGCGGTCGAGTGAAACGCACACTTTGAGACCTCAACAGGAAGTAAATATGTCACATGGAGAGAACGTGACGCTCCCACACGCCACGTACAGTTGCGTGTACCGTGTGCCGGGACGCTCGTGGGAATGTTTCGCTTCCAGAGCCCAAAACAGCTGATTTGACTCTTTCTGGCCGATTCGACTTCAGACCAGTTGATGGGTGGACGTCAATCCTCCACACGAAGATGCCATCCCTTTAAAACAATAATTGTCTCTATAATTTTTTTTTAAAAACAGACACATTTGTTTCGTGTCGTTGTTCTGGAGCTCTCGATCGCATCACATGACCTTCATCAGCAGATGGACTTTACCCAACAGTCCTGACAAGAATTGTAGATTTCCATTTTTTTTCTCTGAGCACTGATAACCGTGTAAAAGCCTCTCCCCCAAAGCTCTTACTTAAAACCCCACTTCGTATGCCCAAAGACTATCCTGTTAAACTCGCGTATACTTTCTGGGACGTATGGATTTCTATTATTCTGTCGACGCTGTTTTTGTCCACGAGTCAGATCAAACTGTAGTCCCTTTCTCTCTCCCCCCCTCCCTCCGCCCCTTCCCCCCGTTAGTAATAGAAACTATCTCCAGATGAATGTGGCTGCTAAACGATGTGTACTATTGACTTCTCCTCTTCAATATCTGACCTCGCTGTCATAAGCGAAGTAACCCCCAGGCTTTCAGGGCCCTTTGTATCTATCTGCATCCACCCCTCGCTCTCTCTCTCTCTACCGCGTCTATGAGCGCTGCATAGATTGGTAACACGACCTCTAATTCTCCCGAGACGGATGATGTGCACACGGATAAGAAAAGAAGAAGAAACGAAAAGGAAAAAAAAGGAGACATACGACAAGAAGAAGTGAAGAAGAAATACGTCTGGAGAAGAATCGACTCGGTGGTGTTTTAATGTCACGCGTTTAACGGCGATGACGGGAGATTAGGCCACATGGTGTGGGCACACACACACACACACACACACAGACACACATTTGGCTTTGGGTGTGGGGGGGGAGGGTGAGGGTGTGTGAAATCAAATCTCGATTCTGGCGTCACGGAGCTGAAGATGCAAACACAGATGATCACTTACTCGCACATACACTCCGCTCGTGCATTACATGCATGCACGCATACACATATGCAAACACATGCATTTTAAGCACACACCCACACACACACACATAGACACACACACGCCCATGCAGATGCACACATGGAGGGGTAACCCTGGTAGATTTATCAGTGGAGGTCTGCAGCACAGTGGCTGCCTTTCTCATTTCATAGGCCACCGGGGCAGAACAGGCATGGGCTTGTTCAAATCCAACCCAGCAAGACCAACACATACATACAGACACACACACACACACGCACACACACACACGCACAGGCTTGCATACGCACTTTCTGTTTAGCGGCTTAACAGATGCCAGCCAGAATCGGTGGAGAGGAAAGGGAGGGGAGGGATAGAAGAGGGGAGACAGAGACAAGCTGGTGGGAGAAAGAAAGGTGAAATAGTAAAAAAAAAAGAAGAGGGATTGAGTACTTCTGAGGAGACAGACAAAGAGAGAGGGGAAGGATGATCGACACACACCAACAGGTGCAGAAAGAGAGAGAGAGAGAGAGAGTCATGCAGGTTCCTCGCCACAAATACAGAGATATCACGAACGTGGACAGCTGGGAGAGAGGCACATTCTGCCACACACACACACATACACGCACACGCACGTACGCACACACACACACGCAAAAGGCAAGCAAGCCAAGAGAGGGCAAGGCTCCATGTCCGAGACGTTTTGTGCATCGAGCGTGTGTGTGTGTGTGTGTGTGTCTGTGAGTGTGTGTGTGTGTGTGTGTGTGTTTGCACATTCTCAATGGAGAAAATCTGTGTTTCTCAGAGGGCAGCGCCGTTAAGACGGAAATGTAATTGGATTCTTTGGAAATGATGCAGGCTTATTGGTGTAATGGCTGGCTCATGGTGCGGTTGGAGTGAGTCCCCCCGTAACAATACCTAGTGCCTCGTTAGCTTGGCAGACACAGACACACACACGCACACACGCACACACGCACACACGCATGCTAAAGAGAGTGTGTAACAGGCGGACAGACCATGGGTGAGTCTGAAGCTTTGATGAAGGGCCCCTATAAGCTGAAAATGGCTACTGTCTGCGAATAGGGCTCAGTGGGAGGACGCACACACACACACACACTAACGTGCACGCGCATAGTATCATTTAAGGCACCTTCATCCTCTCGCATTAACCGTGCAAATTGTGCTCTTTACAAATGAAGTTGAGATGCTTGGTGAAATGTGGTGAGGCCGAGCCCTTCGGCAAACAGCGACGCTCCGAGAGGAATGTGGCCTTTGGATGCCTCTCGGCCTTCGTTCCCATCACACCCGACTCCTGGAAGTGACAGAGCCTGCGCTGTGTTTCCTCCCTCTCTCTCTCTCTCTCCCTCTCTCTCCGTTCTCCTGTCCTGTCCTTCTCTTTCCATCTTCCCTCCTCTCCCCCTGCGCTCATAAAACTCAAAGCCCCTCAGAGGGCCAGCCGGTTGTTTCAGATGAGCAGTCAAACACTTCCCCGGCGTCCATTCTTCTTTTCTCAACCTTGGTGGCAATCAAAAAAAAAAAAAAAGGAGAAGAAGAAGAAGAAAGAGAGAGAAAGCAGGTCTGATGAAGGAAGGCTACGGCGCTCTTTGATCTGACCGGTTTCGGCCGAGGGAAAATAAAGAGGCGGCCAGGGAAAAATATACAAGGCCCCGGGCGGAGCCTGGGCTTCGCCCGGGGGAGGGCGACCCAACGGAAGAGCCCGGCGTTCGGCTTGAGCGCCGCCCGGCCGGAGCC
Organism: Pseudoliparis swirei; assembly: GCF_029220125.1. Lineage (NCBI taxonomy): Eukaryota > Metazoa > Chordata > Actinopteri > Perciformes > Liparidae > Pseudoliparis > Pseudoliparis swirei. The sequence continues at coordinate 19,328,190 of NC_079395.1, read as the reverse complement.
GGCACTGCTCGTGTTATTCTAACATGGTTAGCACATGGGCCTAAACTCCCCGGTCATTTATTTAACACACAGACTCCCCACGGCGCCCCCAGATGCCACGAGGCTAAAGGGAGCTACAAAGACCTCATGTCGAGGCCGTCTCTACGGGGCAGCTTGTTTGCTTTGAGAAAAAAAAGAAAGCGAGGAAGAAAGAAAATTCTCTCCTCTTGGCTATTTCCCGTAAACGTCTGCAGGTCGCTCCAGCTGTGGAGGGTGAAGGTGCACGTGACATGATGCGCTCGGTTTTTTGGAAACAAACCACGGTTGGATTAATCTGTTCGGGGGCCAAAGGTTGTCGTTGGGTCCCTATTGACTCCCCCCCCCCCCCTCGCAGAGCACACAGCAGACTTCACGTGGCAGCTTCATTACTTTCCCAGGACTAGTCCACATGTATGTGAATAATAACAATATCTGGCACCACGCTGTTAGTTTGAGGCAATTTCATTCCACACAACTTAGTTTAGGGAGCTATTAAGGGTCTTAAAACTAATTTTTTTGGAAGAGGCCAATGGCCAAAGAGCCCAGTGCACCGTCTGCACGGGATAACTCCGCAGTTCCACAATTTAAATCCACAGCCAACGTTCACTTCCAATGCAGAAAATAGTGAGTCCAGTCTTCTTCTTTTTTTAATGGGCTTTTAATGTAACGAGGCAGAAAGCGAAGGTCTGGAGGTCGGGGAGGGGCATGCAGGAGACTGGGGTTTGTGTCCCATTACAGAGCCGCCATTAAGGTTGGCTTTTTAAAAAGAAATGTTATTACCCTTAACCATAATCTTTTCCCAAACCTCTTAACCATGGCGTAGCCGCCGCGCCGAAGACGTTGTAGAAAGCGAGCGGTTTAAAAGCGGCGCCGATGGACGCGGGAAACGTTCTCGCCGACATCGAACGTCCCATCAACCGATAAGCCAAAGATATTCCGTTTAACAACAAAGAGCAGCCGGTTTTCACTTTGTCAGAACCTGGAACCAGAGAGCGTTTTGTCTTGTTTGGGGGGAGTGATTCAAAAGAAAGTGATCATAACTGTTGCCGATTAATTTTTCTTTTCATTGACGAATCGTTCCAAAGCCGACGGACAACACGGCAAACGCGAGCTTCATCAAAGAGTCGGTTAATGCTTCCTATTGTGCACGTGCGCTCATTAACACACACACACACACACACACACGCATACCCATGCACACGTGCACAATAACAGCGATCGGAGGCCAGTTGGACGTTCACTGTTTTAGCCCTGTGATATTTGGCAACCTTGCTCCACAAACAGGCAGTACACACAATCCCTGTGGGCAGCTTGCTATAGCACGGTGTGTGTGTGTGTGTGTGTGTGTGTGTTTACCCAGCGAGCAGCAGCAGCTGTGTCAGTAATAGCTCTCTAAGCTGCAGGCTAATGACAGAACTCAGGGAACGGGACTCTAACATGGATAGATGTTTAACCCCGTTTAGCCCCGATCTGGAGACCACTGGGCAAACACCCCCCCCCCCCCCCACACACACACACACACATGTTGGCATTATCCTTGCCCCTATTTATTTTCTGGTGGCTTTAGTTGTGTGTGTATAAAGGGGACAGAGAGAGAGAGAGAGAGACATATAGGAGTAGATGGACGGGGAACAACATCCTTCACCCTATATATCTGTCCTGCCTCTTTCCCCCTGTTCCCGTGGCAACAGGACCCCACACACAACACGCAGACCCAAAATCACTCACCCTCCCACCACGTACACACACACACACACACAGATACACAGCTACACCCACACACAAAGGCGAACACACACACACACACACAGATACACAGCTACACACACACACAAAGGCGAACACACACACACACACACAACGTCCTATGGAGAGCAAGAGGGGTCAGGTGGTCACATCGGTAGAGTGTGTATGGGGGTTGTTAGCTTCTGGGGTTAGTGCGTGTGTATGTGTGTGTGTGTGTGTGTGTGTGTGCATGTGTGTGTGTGCGTGCGTCACAGCTTGCTCATCGCTCAGCCAGCAGTCTATTGTCCGGTCCCATGAAGTGACTGTGAGGTCTAATTAGCAAGTTAACAAGTTAAGAGGTGGAGTCTGTCAAACGCTTAGCTCTTTCACCCCGCGGGTCAGCCCACCACCGCTGGCTATGTAGATGTATATGTGTGTGTGTGTGTGTGAATATGTATGTTTGGTATCAGGGGTCTATTCCCAGGATCATTTCAGAGACATTGTTAGTAACTTGGACCCCTAAAAAGAACATTTTAATTGGTTTGTGAGGAGACGTGGGATGTGGAAACGGTTGCAGTAATAAAACAGAAGCTATTCATCAAAGCGAGGTGAAGTGAAAGGAATAATGTGACGCTGCTGGAAGAACATTACACTTCATATTTCTTGCCAAAGGTGAGAGGAGAGGATTGATACCACTCGCACGTCTGTGTGCTGAATATCAAACGAGCATGTAGCTTAGCATGAAGACAGGAAGCAGACGGGGAGGGAGCCTGGCTCGCAAACAAATTGTAAAATGATAAGTTGTGCTGAAGGGGAAACATGAATATCTGAATGTCTTGTGCAGTGATTTCCTTGCGATGCTAGCCAGGCTAGCTGCTTCCTGTCTCTGCGCTAAGCTAAGCGTCTCCCGGCTGTCGCTTCGTGTCGATCCTTCTGAGAGCGACGTGAATGAACTTATTCTCCAGAATTTGTTTGTTTGGAGTTCATTGGAAACAAAGTGTAGTTTTACTGAGAGAGAGAAGAAACGAAAAGCATTCATGGAAAGCTAATGGAACAGAAGCTTGTTAGCGGCCGCGATAGTCGCATTACAAGCGAAATGAAGGGAAAGCTATGAGATCATAATATGAGCGATACTTGTAGTCCCTCTCTCTCTCTCTCTCTCTCTCTCTCTCTCTCTCTCTCTCCATGTGTCCATGTTTGTGGGGTAATAATCTGTGCGGTGGGACGTTGGGTCTATTCTTGGCGTCTTTATGAGGTAGTATGGCTGAGTCTGCCTTAAAATGTAAATCCCTGTCCTTATCAACATGCCCCCCCCCCCCCCTCCTACCCCCACCTTCTTTATTTCACTTATTTGAGGCCTGGATGTCGGCAGTTTAACATACTGAAGGTCATTATCACAGGGTTTTTAAAACCTTTCTATTATTTTCCTTGTGGCCACGTTCTCTCCGAACTACTTTCCCCCGTGTGCCGTACTCCTTTTGTTTTCTTCGCCATCGTTTCCGTCCCTTCCACATGAGCGGCCGATCCGTCTCGCCCTCTCTGCCTTTTTTTTCTTCTCCGCCGTCTCATGCACTCTCTGTCTTTCTCCCCTGTTAATCTGTCCGTCTCTATATCACTCCCTCAATGAACTGGAGCTCTCTTACCTCCCACAAAGGCGCCACCGTCTTCCTCCTCTCAAACATCGGGGGGCAACGTGCATTGTCTGGCGTGCAATGGAACTCGCCCACAATGGAGGTGGACGGCCCCCCGATGTGTGCGTGCGCGCGCGGGTGTGTGCGCAAAGTAGGGGTCCCCCACCCCCCCTCTTTTGAGCAGACAAAGACCCCAATTTGTCACCTCGTGTACAGCTGTTGACCGGGTGGGTTCAGTTTGTATGTGCGCATATGTTCGCATCCATGTGTGTGTGTGTGTGTGTGTGTGGTTGTGTGAAATCGGGGGGGAGGAAGCAAGGAGGGAGAAAGTGAGGCAGGAGACCCTTTTCTGCCCCGATACAACCACTCTGAGGGGGCAGGAAGGGGGGTTCGGGGAGGGGGGGGGGGGATAGTAAGTAAAAAAGGGGGTAAATGGTCTTCTGCCTCTTTTCTGTGGGAATGTTTGTGTAAGGGGACAAAGCGGCAGCCACTCTGTTGCTGTGTGTGGGGGAGTGAAAGTGTCCGGGGTGAAGGGGAGGATTGTGGGGTGAGTAGGGGGGGTGGGGGGGGGGGTGAAAGCAGCTCTCAGGAGGAGGGAGGAGCCGCTTCCCATCCTCCATTTATCCGACCCCGACATCCTCTGAAAGTGCCCGTCACCTGTTGTCTTCTTCCCACACTGAGGTGTTCATCTTACCTTCTTTGTCTATTTCGTGTCTGTAGATTTTCTTCTGAATTCACGCAAAAAAGTTACCATTAGATCATAAATAATTAGCATATTCAAACGAAAATAAATGATCTCACTGTAAGTTTACTAATAATATCTAGTTGACATTTATGAATGTTGTGATTTGACAAAATGAACCTTGAAAGGCCGTTTTTATTCACAATTAGCTTATTTTTAGACTTAGTGGAAATCTCCACTCAAACAACCAAACTTTCATTTTCATATATATATATATATATATACATATATATACATATGTATATATATACATATATATATATTTGGAATTTTTTTTTACCAAACGGGCTTTGTTCATATGTCATTCATATCCTTGTTTATGCAAACATTTTGGGCAATATAATCATTTCAACAACAAAAAAGATCTTTTTTTAAATGTCTGTTGACAGTATTGTCTTATATGGAGCACATCCCCCTCTGTTAACACCTTTTGACTCTAACATGTCAACAAAATGAAAAAAACATGTTCAGATTTCTGTTACCTCGAAATGCACATATTACAGTATTATTATATTATTATAACAATTCATAAAATTACAGCACCTGTAGCAACACGTCTGACGAGTTTACCTTTCACAGAACGAGGCTGGTCTCTGAATGTGTTTAAAAACACTCAACTTGCTTATTTTAAGGTTCTGGAATGAACTCAACACATCCTAATACTAGATTCAATTATAGATCTGGATGCTCCCCTACATCCCATAATGCCCCGGGCCTTCCTCTCCTTCAGCCACCAGCCCAGCGCCGTCCTGCCTGCAGCCCTTTCCGTCCCCTGGCTGGCCCCTCGTGTTGTGACTCCTGACAACTTCTCCAATTTGCTCTGCTGTGTGAAGAGGCAGGGAGCACATTGATATCTTCCCACCTACACACACACACATGCACACGCACACACATCAAGTCATCAATATCCTCCCATTTATAAATGATCTGGCCCCGGGATAGAGTTTCAAACCTGCTGGGCCCTTCTGCCCCCTGCATGTCACACACACACACGTGCAAACACACACACAGTCACACTCCTCATTGGTCATTGATTGCCTTCTCAGATTTAACACAGCTCCATCCGTTGTTTGAGCAGCAGTGGGGACCTCTGTCTCTGTCCGTGTGTATCCCTCTGAGCGTTGGTGTGTGTGTGTGTGTGTGCACGCGTGTCTGTTTACTCGTGCAACCAGGCACATTTAAACCACATGGCGAATGAAGGTCAAAGGACGAGAGAGCGAGATCACACCCTCTTGTTAGCCTTTTTCTGTTGTCGTCAAATTAGCACCCAGAAACAAAGGAAGCGAGAGGGAGAGAGACATTGACGGACAGAGAGAGAGAGAGATGTTGTATACGTGTGGATGATCTTCTCATCGATTAATGTCAAACTGATATTCATAGTTTCATCTCATGTGGACATGTGCAGTCGATACGAGGACAGAAATATCTGAGATGCAAATGATTTGCCAAGTAAAAGCAGCAATAACACAATGTCAAAATATCCCCCAAAAATTCAAATAACAGCAGACGTCCTGCATTTACAATTTTTTTTAATAAAAGCACAAAAGGTGTTAAAAGCAAAATCCACAAATAAAATAAATAAATTGAGTAATAATGCAGAATTCCCCATGTTATTGGATTGATATTATTGTGAATACATAAATATGTAAGATTAATTTTCACGCTGTGGTGATGTTTGTACTCATAATATAAAATACTAATATTATATACTGTGCACCACATTTTACAAAAAGGGCAAAAAGTTGTGTGTGTGAAACCCAACTATCGCCATGAGACATATGTGGAGAACAAATATGACATATTTCCCTCTGAAATGCAGCGTTGAAGTATAAAGTAAGTACACAGGCACATGTCTTCCCACCAAAGTCAAACATGATCTATAAATGAATGCAGCGTCAGCACAAAATCAAACGCTCCGCCCTTTTCTCGGCAGTATACAGTACACATATTGGTACACATATTTACAGTCGTGAATCCTGATGTCACCGACAATACGCCATGAATTCACATGCTTTAAAAGCGGCGCCTTGGGTTTGGCGTCGCGTCCACCGTGCTCCTCCTCACTTTAAGGCTGCGTCAGCAGGAATTAAAGGCGGGTCAGCCGGTGTTAAGGGGTTTGATCCATCTGGAGACACAATCACCCACTGAGTTCATGTCGATAGGCTGTTTGCGTCATCGAGATGGCAAAAAGGTCAGAGGTCACCGCAAAATCACTGCATCTTCGATGTAAAGCCGCACTCTGTTTCCTGGATACCAACCTCTCTCTCTCTCTCTCTCTCTAACTCCCTCCCCTCACACTCCGGCGGGCCGCGTCTCGCAGAAGATTCCTTAAAACCTGATCCCGTCTAAATTTGCAGGCCTTTCCTCATTGATTTCCCCGGGTGAAAATAAGAGGATAGGAAAGCATGTTAGACGTCTCCGGAATCAGAGCCAATCCATTAGCGACGATCAATACGCTGGCAGAGGGGAGAGATGGAGAGAGAGAGAGAGAGAAAAGAGAGAGGGAGGGAGACGTGAGTGTTGACAAAACCAAATAAATATAGACGCGCAAAGAGAGGAGAAATCAGATTAGTGCTGAGAGAATCTAAGCACAACACTTTTAACCCCTAACCTAACAATCTGTGTTTACACCACAGTGTAAGGAGGGAGGAGGGAGGGAGGGAGGGAGGAGGGAGACGCAGAGGGAGGAGGGAAGTTTGCGGTCGCGTGCAGTGCGTCTGTTCCCGACTTGAATTTAACAAGGTTTTTTGGTGTTGCTGGATGGCATTAACACACACACACACACACACACACGTGCAACCACACGTGCACACGCTCCAACGAGGACATGCACAGAACTGTTGACATGCAGGCGATTCACATAATTACTGCGGTGGAGAATAATGTGTCTTTGGATTTACGGTCATCTCGCGGTCCTGTGAAATAAGTCATTTTTTCCCCTTCTTTCTTTCTTTCTTTCTTTTTGTACTTCCTTCTCTTTTCTTTGCGTGTTGCTCAGCGGTGTTCTCTAACGTCGTCTGTTTCTGTGTTTTTTTCCCATGTGCCTCCTCCTCACTCCGGCTTCCCCTCCTCCAGGTAAGTCCGTCTAACCTGAGCAATATTTAAAAAATGTTTTGTACTCGCACCCAAAATCAAAGAAACATCACACTTCCGTCACAAATTGGAACGCCTTGACTCGCGCTGTCCGCACACACACACACACACACACACACACGTCAGAGTGACCCCTATGTGCATTTCCCACATAATCCCCTCGAAATAACTCCTCGCCGTACAAAATGCTACCCCCTATATGTGCCAATGCACGGTGACTCATGCAATGCCCTCCCCCCCCCCCCCCACCTCCCCGCGCCCTCTGCCTGTCACACACACACACACACACATCATCATCGGCGGCGTAATCATTATCAATGATATCTTGGCGCGCGGCGACTTGAACATGTGGCCTTCGCATAATGCGGCGGCGTGGCGCTAACGGCGCCGCATGCGCATGTATGAGCGCGGGAACCCGAGAGAGAGAGGAATGCAGACACGTCCTTTCTTCTAATCCTTCATTTTGAGGTCACACACACACACACACACACACACACAGGAGCGGGCTCGGGCTGCTACCCAGATGGAGGCATAACCTGGCAGGAAATAACTGGCACTGATTAAATATTTAGTCGTCACTGAAGTGTCACGGGTTTTTTTCAGGCATGTTTGCTGGCGGCGATTCTGTGGAAGAAAAGGTGCACTCATGGAAATAGTTCTGCACGCAGGTGGTTTATGGTTTATTGCAGCTGATTTTCTCAGCGTGGGTCATCAATCCCATCGGGAGAGATACGATTCTACCTGCCGAGTTTTGTTCCCCATCCCCATTCTTGCTGTGCACACACACACACACACACACAAACACGCACGCACACACACACACTTCAAACTACGGCTAACATTACAAGTTGTCACGAAGCTTTGAGAAAAGGACTCTCCTTCTTTAGAGTTTATGGTCTTAGGCCGTAGTTTAAAAGCCATCCATTGGGAGTCAAATAGATCATGCTTTAGGGGCGGGGCTAAAAATGAAACCAAGATGGCGGCGACCGTTTGCCGGATGTCGCTGCTTCAAAACTGCAGTCCGCAAACAGAATGGCTGACGTCGCGGTGACTACGCCCGCTCCTTACAGCCGCCTGCGGGGGCGGCTGTAGGTCAGCTTAGGATTCACCGGCTAGCGTAAGCCAATCACCTGCCGGGTGCGGGGCGGTGCTCGACACGCAATTTAACTTTTCCCCACGATGGCTGTCGCTGACGCGTTTGTTACTCGGTTGTGGTCGCGGCTCAGACAAATGATTTGTGTGAGGGTGTGTGTGTAGGTGTGTGTGTGTGTGTGTGTGTGTGTAGGTGTGTGTGTGTGTGTGTGTGAGCGCTTACGTAAAGAGCATAAAGCACCCTTTCTGGAACAGGAGAGGTCTGTAAGAGTGTCTGGGTTGACTTTGTTACACACACTCAAAAACACTCTCAAACACTCTGAAAATAGATGCCCCCCCCCCCCCCCCCACCTCTAGATAATCTCATTCGAGCGATCGTTACGCATTACCATGTAGTTCCCGTCGAAGAGTTATATTGAAGAGTGAGGAGGAGTCCTCTCCGCGGCCCTGACTTAGATAGATGGTTCACCGTTTTTTGGGGGACGGCGAAAAATACTGATGTCGTTACCGATGGATTTGTATTCAATCAGCGTCTGGTATTCAATCAGCGCCTCCAGGTCGTCCCTCCAAGTGTCGTTTTTTTTGGGGTAAACAGGATGTTCATTTGAATCGAGTGAGAGGCCTCGACTTCAATTCCAACACAAGTTTGTGTTTTCCGTCTCTCTCTCTCTCTCTCTCTCTCTCTCTCTCTCAAGGCAACACAGGGAGGAAGAGGAGTATCATTTATGTTTCCCCCGTCTAGACTTCCTCTTTGAAAGTCTCTCCCCCACCCCCCCCTCCCCCTCCCTTCCTCGCCATAACAGGCTAACAAAGACATAACGTGATTTCGTCCGAGGCTCAACTGGAAGTTAACTACATATATGGCCGACTCTCTAAATCCCCTCCTTTCCTTGATGGTGTATTGAGTGAAAGATAATAGCCGGTTTGGCTATGAAGACACTTTGCTTTGTTGTGTTTCTCCATGTATCCTAATGGCTGATGATTACCCCGCAATGACAGTGTCTGTGGCTGTGTGTCAAACAGAGGAGGGGTACGCGTCTGTCTGTCTGAATGTCTTTGTGCGTGTGCGTGTGCGTGTGCATGTGTGTGTGTGTGTGTGTGTGTGTGTCTGCGATGGAAGTGTCATTGGTAGCAACGTGCTATCGGCAGCTGTTGAGTGTCAGGCTTTTATTCCTTCTCGCTATATCGGCTAATTGTCACACGAGCCGGCTCGCCACAGAGACGTTGATTCATTATATAAACAGACAGTGAAAAGAGCAGTGTGCATGCTGAATATGATCTTCTATATCATACACCATCGTGTCATAAAAAACTACCAGAGCCCATGGGAAAATGTAAAAAATGTCAGTTATGTTGCCTTAAAAAATGACCCATACGACACACATCAGAGTCACATATGTTTTAATTTAAAAACGAAACAGAACGCAGAGAAAGACCTCCATCATGAGACCTGACCCCGACATTGTCTCTTAAATGAACTCTGTTATGTCACTGTCTCTTAACTTTTAGTTTCTTTTCCAGTAACTCGTCTTGTTCTGTGTTTTTTTTTTTTTTACTATGTGTTTCATAATGTTGACGCCCGTCTTGTCCAGGTCACCCTCGAAAAATAGACTTTTAATCTAAATGGCATTCACCTGGTTAAATAAAGGTTTAATAATAATAAGGTTAGCTGGATGAAAACAAAGTGAAGATTATTCAAGAAATTAAGAGGTGAAAGGTGTAGGAAAGAGTCAAATGAGAGGAGAGGAGATAAGATGAGATGAGGAGAGGAGAGGAAAGGAGATGAGATGAGATGAGGAGAGGAGAGGAGATGAGACGAGACGAGGAGAGGAGAGAAGAGGAGAGGAGAAGAGAGGAGAGGAGAGGAGATATGATGAGATGAGGAGAGGAGAGGAGATGAGAAGAGAAGAGGAAAGAAGAGGAGAAGAGAGGAGAGGAGAGGACTGGAGATAAGATATGAGGAGAGGAGAAGAGAGGAGAGGAGATGAGATGAGACGAGATGAGGAGAGGAGAGGAGAGGAGAAGAGAGGAGAGGAGAGGAGAGGAGAAGAGAGGAGAGGAGAGGACTGGAGATGAGATATGAGGGGAGGGGAGAGGAGAGGGAGAAGGAGGAAAACGCTATTATTAATGTCGGCTGATGACTGGGCCGCTGATACTTCTGAGTGTTTTAGGGCGAATGTTATGGCCATGTAACGAAGGCCTTGATTACTTTATTAGCCTCTTCAAGTCATTTGGCTAACGCTTACCAATGTGGCCCCCCCGCCCCTGAGATCCCTTTACCTCTTTCCCACCACACCCTCCACACCCTCCATACCACCACCTTCTCCATAACCCCTAACCCCCCCCCCCCCCCTCCCGTTTCCCGCTGCGCCCCGTGATGATGAAATCAAATTAGGTGGACTGGATGGGCCTAAATCACGGCCGGCGTTGCGGCCCGTGACATAAAGAATGGCCGCGACGAGGTTACCCGGAGTTCACGGCAGATAATGAAAGAGACAGGGAGGTAATAGCATGACGGAGTGGTGGGGTTCAGTGTACCGGGGGGTGGTGGGTGGGGAGGGAGGGGTGTGGGTTAATACGAGGGGAGGGGTGGAGGTTCATTTGGAGGGTACCTGCCTCTATGACCACTCCATCTGCTGGGGGGGGGGGCGCTCGTTCAACTCCTCCGCCGTCGCCCCCTTTCTCCACCTTTTTCCTTCCCATCTCTCTCTCTCTCTCTCTCTCCCCTGTCCTCACCTTCATCCTCGACCACCGTCTCCCACTTTCCATCCCTCTGTCGCGATCGTGATAAAGGTTTCACACTCAATTAAGTAAAGTATCACCTAAAAGGGGGTCTGGGTGGCGTTATCAGGGGGACGCTCACTAAGTACTTCGGGGATGGTTAGCCACTTCCATAATGGCACAGCTCCTCCGAGTCTATCAGTTAGAGAGAACCTGCCGTGTCAACTTGTATCAATTGCTCTAATTGACAACTAACATTGTCTCCCATCTGTAGACACCATGGTGGTCCAAAGTAGACCACGCCACGCATTGTCCACAACTTTATAGGCTTTGATATGGTTTTTACGACGGCCTCCACCTATATAGGAAGGTGTGGTGTATTTCTCAGTACAAAGGTGTCAAGTATCAATGCTGTAGGTCGGGGGAAGCTCGGAGAATAGAAGCCCACTGGGGTGAAGGCCTTGGTGCAGAAGATGACCATGTAGGGTGGGGGTCAGAAGCACACATTTAGCCCCAACTGACGTGGCCGACCTATAGATTGTGACCTTAAACGGCCCTTCCTTCTCCCTATATAACTTGTAGCAGAATGTCACATCTTTGGACTTTCGCGATCCGGCTCCTGAAAGTCTCCAGTCGTACTAGGCGTCTGTTGTCGACCTGTATCTTGTAGATTATTCCTATCAAGTGCTGAGTCGCTCGAACATTTCTTCTTCATCATCATGTCTTCAATCTTCCATGGTCGACGAGAAGATACAACAAAGGCTATGCACGAGAGTTCGGAACATGGCTTCAGGGATGTTCCTCCGTTCAGCCAGAGGAGCGTTCATAAGATCAAGAGTCACCATTCAAAGGTGTTTGATGGGGGTGGAGGTCACTGCAGGCCAATCAGCTTCAACAAAACCCTCGTCAGACAACGTCTCCTTGCATTGGGGGCGTCACCATTGTGAGAACGGGGGAACGGGTTTCCACGAGCTGTTGCATTGGAAGTACGTGGCATCGAATGTTGGGAGTCTTGAGATTGAAACCGCGAGAACCAAAGGTATTCAGACGGAGGTTATCCACACCTACGCTGCAGTGTAAATCTCTGAACGTGGGATTAAGTGAAACTTCAGCCCAACAGTCCAGAGCAAAGTATGCAAAAGTATTCAAACGGAGGTTTCCACGCAGTTAAGGCCATATCGTGTTTTTTTACGTAGTGTATTTAGGATTAAGTAAATTAATGTGAATACATTGAAAATTGCCCCGAAAAACAGTTTAATGTATGAAATGTCTTTTTTCATGCATTACACTTTCTTTTATTAAATGGCGGCGGCCTGTGGATCACGTCAGATGAACTTTACCGTACAGTAGTTTCTATCAGAAGCCAGAAGATGACTCAACAGATTGGGACGAACCCAGAATGAACCGCACGACCTCTTTCTAGGTCGTCCCTTCAGTGATAAAATATTGTATTACTTAATTAGACCTAGTTAATCATTAAATGTGGACACAGTAAGATATTAATAACCCTTGATATCCCTGATACAACCTCAATTAACTAAATGGTTTATGCTCTCAGTAAATCGTCGACATCTGCTGCCGTCTCAAGTTGTCAAGTTGTTTCCTCCAATCTAAATCTGTGGGAGTTAAATTATGTATCTAATTGATGGCTAATAGTTTACTGAAGACATTTGTAATTCCACCACGTTGGATAAACCTGTTACAAAAACAAAGTGCTCGAATGTTCCTCCAGAGCATTACCAGATGGTGGCTTCCAGGTGTGTGTGTGTGTGTGTGTGTGTGTGTGTGTGTGTGTGTGTGTGTGTGTGTGTGTGTGTGTGTGTGTGTGTGTGTGTGTGTGTGTGTGTGTGTGTGTGTGTGTGTGTGTGTGTGTGTGTGTAAATGCGTGCCCCGGTAATTCTAACCTAACAAGACACCTGTCGCTGTTTACAGTCTGTCCCCGTGTTTTTTTTTTTGCCCTCTCATTACCGAATACCACCACACGAGTATCCTGTTCCCAAACACACGTCATGCCTTCGACACACGCCGCCAGTTAGTCAACACGGGCTGACCCCTGACCTTTTCAAAAGGCAGTGATCATTTGCTTCCTGTTGCTCCCCAAACGGGGAAATGAGACCAGCAGGGCTCTTAGTGGAAATACGTTTGTATATCTTTTTCCCCCGCGTTTCTCATTAGCCACACGGCAAAAGCGGCAAAGCGTGGCTCGCTGCAGCGATTTCTGAGATTTCTGAGATTCTTTCTGACGCTGGGCAGCTGGAGTAGCCTCGGGGTCTTTTGAAGATGCTAACGCAACGGAGTCTTCTGAAGATGCTAACGCAACGGAGTCTTTTGAAGATGCTAACGCAACGGAGTCTTCTGAAGATGCTAACGCAACGGAGTCTTTTAAAGATGCTAACGCAACGGAGTCTTCTGAACATGCTAACGCAACAAGCAGCCAAAAACGCTTTTGACAATTTAATCATGGAGCTCAAATGTAACATGACGCTGACATGTCTCAGCCACATGTGAGGCTTTGTTCCACACGTCTCCATCTCAAAGGCTCGGATTTGAATGGTGGCTAATGTCCAACAACAACAACAAAAAACACACACATTGTGGGCTTTTATCTGATATTAATCAGAACAAATATGTTTCATCTCGTTGCTCTCTGAGGACCAAAACCTGTGAGTGTCGTGGATTCAAACCCTAAAGGCGGCCCCTCCTTCACCCTCCCGCTCTCCCAGTGACCTTGAGGCCACCTTGTCCTCCAGTCACCAAACTGGGCTGTAATGCCGTTAGGCCGGGGCGGCCAAACGGAAATAAAAAGGCCGTGATGTGTTGCCGGCGGCGGGGGCTTGTTGACCGGCTTTTATTACAGCGGGGGATGAGAGCGCTTGATGCCTTCATTTAGGGCGCCGAGCACCCGGCGCTGACTGCACCGTGATAGCACTGGCCCCTGTGGCACCGCAAAAGAAGCAGGCCGTCACTGGTGTGTGTGTGTGTGTGTGTGTGTGTGTGTGTGTGTGTGTGTGTGTAGTCCAGGCTGGCATGGTGCAGGCGCGCTCGTAAAGCCGACAGCTAGACATATGTGTGGATCCCCCCCGTTAAAATGTTACTACTAATCACTATGGATGGCTACTTGCTGGCTCACAACTTCAAACACACGCACACACACACACAGTCGCACACTGTACGCACACGCAGGAAAACCCCAAAAGCAAACCATATCCAAGCCATAGCAGTTATGGCCCGACCTTCTGGAGAATTGGATGTGACTATTGTTCCCCTGGGAGTGGCGTTCCTTTCCCAGTTTGGACTTTGCTGCGTCCTCAATGTGTCATGTATGGCACTAGAAACGTATTCAAGGTGATTCATTATGTGATTTTTTTCCACCTATTACAGATATATGGGGAGTACCAAAGTGTCACCGTGGGTTTCCCCCAAGCGGTTATTTATAGAATCTTACAAATATGATGCGGCACGTCCCTCCTCGTGCAGCCGTGCGGATCAAGCTGAGGTTCGCCGAGGGGTTGGCAGACCCATAAAAGTCGATGTTGCGTATCTTAAGACCCCTCTGCGTTGTGTTGTAATGTCACCGAGGAGGGAGAAAAAAGGGGGGGGGAGGGGCGCAGGTAACATTGTGTTGGATAAAAAGCGAGCAGGTGGAAGGGCATAATGCCAGGTTCCCCTCGGCTGATGGACTCGATCCCTCGGCGACCTCTTGACCCTGACATCTTTGTAGATGTTATGTGAGGTCTTTAGCTGTTCTCAGTAAATATCATTTAAATGCGACCCTCAGTGGTCCAGAGATTATAACCCCCCCCCCCTACCCCACCCCCTCCAGTAAAAGCTTTTATTTCAACAACATGAATGAATGTCATCGGTGTAGCCTCCTCCCATCAATCCCCGTCTCCTTGGCCTCGGGTGAAGCTGTATGACTCAGGGAAGGCCAAGAGAGGTACTCTCGGTGCGAGGGTTATTCACACCAACGGTACAGCCCTGTCGCTTACGTGTGTGTGTGTGTGTGTGTGTGAGAGAGAGAGAGAGAGAAAGAGAGGTGACTTGTGTGTTTGTGTGCTGGCGATGGAGTAAATAAACACATCGTTGGGGAGGTCATGGAGGCAAAGGTGAAACGGCGGTTTCAATCGATAGCCACAGTGTGTGTGTGTGTGTGTGTGTGTGTGTGTGTGTGTGTGTGTAGGCAGGTGTAAGCACCCCTCCTCCCTCTGCCTCTCCCTAGCTAACTCCGTTACCCCACTTGTTAGCCAATGGAGGGTGACCCCACGCACACACTCTCTCTCACACACACACACACACACACACACAGAGCTGATAGAAGCACCTGACTAATGGGCCATAATGAGAGGCGACCACAGAGGGAAGCTTCTTTAACGGCTCGCCCAGGGGACTTGGGTCTCTGTGTGTGTGTGTGAGTGTGTGTGTGTGTGTGTATACATGTGCATAGGCCATTTGGTGTGTGCGTGTCCACATGCGTGTGAATAGGTGCACCGTGGGTGACCCCGCTCCAGCACCAAGGTGTCTGTCCTGATGTCATTAGCTGAGGGCAGTGTGAGGTCATCCCTCACTCACCGTGGGGGCCGCGGGGCGTGTTCCAGGGAACCGACACGATTTTAGACATTTCCCTTGTTATCAGAAATTATGACCTGCATTTCCACGAGTTAGGTGTGGATTTTTAAAGGTGCAACAGCAAATTAGTCCCCCCCCCCACCTCATCTCCCTGGGTCGGATACAGGAGGGGTTTGGAAGGGAGATGGATTTATTTTAATTATGTAGCTTTTCAAACGGGAGTGTTGTGATCAAATTTACTGCTTTGACAAATAAAAGAAGAGGATTTTCTCGAGAGGAATCGGAGCCGCACGCATTCCTATAATCGTTTGGACTTGCCGATCCCCAATTTCCTGGAGCGCCAAATTGATATCGTCAAATACCTCGATGAGAATCCACCCCAAAAGAGTATTCTTTCTTTGTAAAGAGAAAATGAAGAAGCTGGAGCCAACACGTATCACCCACACCCATCCCCATCCTCAAATAGTACCCGCTGCCTGTCTGTCAGCGTAATGCCTCCAGATTAGATCACCCACAAAGTGTGTGTTGGCTGGACGTGACCACCAATCCCCCCCCCTCTGAGTCGATAAGCCTCTATTCTCCTCTTTTTCGCTGATATGATCGGTGTCTTCAGAAGCACTCAGGCCACTTTTTACAGCAAATATCAGGGTTAAAAAATAAAAAAAAATCCTGCCAGCCCGTCTGCCTGCGTGAGTGTGCGGCCTCCCCTGGTGTGCGCGCGCGCGTGTGTTGTGTGCGCGTCTCGTCCATCTAGCTGTCGGCGTCTATCGACCAGGGGCCATCATGTGTGTTTTGGCCCGAGCGAGGCCGCAGATGCTGCGGGGCTATTAGGTGCCCATTGTTTGTTTTGAATGGCAACGGAAACAAAATTGGTCTCATTGTGATCTTATTGTGGGTAACCCTACCTCCCTCTGTGGCCAGGGGAGGCAAAAACCAATCCTAATTCACTTACCCCGCCCCGGCATTGGCTTTTCTAATGCTTTTTGAGGGATGAAAATATGGCGACATGCAATAAGTGTCAACAGCACGGAGGCCGTAAAAAGGCAGCAGAGAGATGGACGGATCGAGGAGTGGACGTATGAATAAGTATTGCTTTTGTTTCCCTTCTTTCTCTTCTCGCGCTATAGTTCCCTCCTTCTCGGCGACTTCTTTTCCTTTCCATTTCCCGTCCTTTTTCTTCCCCCCCCCCCCCTCCCCCCCGCGCCGCGTGGCTCCAGCCGGAGCATTAGCGAGGCCTCGCTATTGGCTCGTAATTTATGGGGTCCATAAGTGGGTCAGATTGATAGGGCTGTTTAAGGGGAGCACGCCGAGACGCCACTTTATCTAATACATAGAGACAGACCCTGAGGATATAGGGTTAACCTCAGTCACACACACACACACACACACACTGTGTGCGAGGACACGTGTGGATGTCATGTGCACACTTATACTCCCAGCTCCATCGATGTTACAAAGACGAATATTTTGTGTTTTGCTCAGTGAGAAAAAGGCGACTGTGGGTCAGTGGGTAGCAGGTCCCGTCTTTCAATCAGGGGGTTGGTGGTTCAATCCCCGCCCTAGTCGATGTGTCCTTGAGCAAGACACTTAACCCTGAATTGCTCCCTGTAGCTGAGTCTACGGTGTGTGAATGTAACAGGATTGTAAGTCGCTTTGGATAAAAGTGTTAACTAAATCACGTGTAATGTAAAAAAATGTCGTTGGAAATTGTGTGTACCGGCCCTTTAACTGGGCCGCCATCATTTGCACGTGGAGAGACGAAAATACATCGGAAAGCTTCAACACCATTTAGAGGTTAAGAGAGAAGCTGGAGAATCGAGTGGACATGGTGCATTCTGGGAAATGTAGGATAGGTCAATGGTTAGAAAGCAACCATATCGCCATCTTTATATATAATAAGTAAATAATAATTGGTGGCACAACCACATCAGCTGCACAATGTCCCTGGACACACACGTCTATTTCCACTCTGACACACACACTCACGCTGAGACATTTCCATGAGCCACTTCCCCCGCACGGCCTCCCGTCGTGTGCTTGTTTTGGGGTTTAAAACCCGGATCAGGTGATGTCTGCCCGGCCCTCGTCCTCCAGGCCAGAGCGAGCCCTCCGGCTCTCGGGCCCCGGCAGCGAGCAGCCAATCAGCACGGGCCAAAGCTCTGGAGAGAAAGACGATCTGCCCACAGCGGGCCAACCCTGCCCTCTCATCTGCCCTTCACACACACACACACACACACACACACACTCACTCAGACCCACCCTCTCCTCTGCCCCCTGCGGACCCACTGTAATGATGTCTGTTGACCTCTGACACAAAGGCCGCCCTGGCAGATTAGTTTACAAGTGGCCGAGGGACTCGGGGTTTCAAATTCTAACCCTGACAATTTTCTGCATTGATTATGAATACTTTTTTTTCTTCTGCTTTTTTTCCTGTGTGGTCATGCCACCATCGTCGGGAAGGCCCTCGAGCGATTGCAATACCAAATGTGTCCACACGACTAGTGCAAGTGAACCCCCATATTAGAAAGTGTGCTGGTCTAAAATGTGGGGAAATAAAAAGTGGAGAAATTCCACCCGTATGTTGTCATTACAAATATTATGAAAACCTTAATGAAACGCAACATAAGCTCGAACACACACACACACACACACTTTATCAACAAACATAAGTACCACGACCCCTAAATGCATTCTCCAACACGTCTAATATATATGCATGCATTCAAACACAAACACACACACGCACACACACACACACACACTCGGACGTCGGCGATGAGAAGTGGCTCGTGAGTAATAGCCTGGCTGTCTGGCAGGCAGCTGCTGGGCCTACTGTTTACATGCCATCTGATTACCCTAATTTCAAATGCATGCATGGCAGCTAGGCTGATAAATAGTCCCCCCCCCAACCCTCCACCCACCAACCACCACCTTCTATTTCCCTATTGTCAGCCACACTGCAGGCTAGTCAGCCAGGCGGACCCATAATACCTTTTTGATTATTCAATAAATAACCCATAATTCGACATTGATTGGGGCCGTGAATGGGCTTTGTGGGGAGGAGGAGGAGGAGGAGGAGGAGAGGAGGAAGGAGGAAGGATTGGTGAGATGGCTGTGCAGGGTATCGACCAGCGGTGGTCAGCGCTTCGATGACCACCGCTGGTCGTTGGGGGTCATTGCTTTGCGTAAATCCACAACAGAGAGCAATGTGTGTGTGTGTGTGTGTGTGTATGGGAGCTTCTCCACTGATGTGATTAGGGTAAGGGTCATTAGTTCAGCCTCATTGCTTGTCCAAACAAAGATGTCCAAGACTAATCGGAGGCTACTTAATAATTTGGGTGATGGATGAACGACAGTGACGCGGAGCTTTCTTTCTTCCTTTCTTCCGTTTCCCGTTCTCCATATTTAAATGTGCCCATCGTGGGTCACATTGGCAAAACATTTGCTGGAACGTCAACTGTCCACATGTTGTAATAGTTCTGGAGTCGGAGCGCCACCTTCACCCCACCAGGAGCGCCAGTATTCGGCCCCCCTCGCCGGCCTCGGGTCCATTATGTTAACCGCCCTGATGAACATCGATCCCTCGATTCTCATCTTTCGCTTCCGGGCAATACGACTCTCACTTCATTGCTTTTTTTTGTTTTTTTTGTTAAGAATTTCGCCGATGTACCTCAGCCCCCCAAATTACCCCCCACCCCCCCTTCGCTTTTTGGGTGTGACATGGTTAGCATGGACCGCATTGAAACCCGTCCCCGCATGGATTATTCCTTTCTCCTAAGTAGGATGGATTTTATGGTGCTTGCCTGATCACTATCTGAAACCCACTAATCGTTTGCATGCTGTCTCTGTGTGCGTGTGTCTGTGTGTGTGTGTGTGTGTGTCCCTGCCCGCTGCCTTGATGTTGCCATTGAAGTGTCCCTGGCGTTGTACTTATTGGAGCTCCCTGATGTTAGATATTGGAATATTGATCCAGGAGAATGTTTAGCTTTCACTCCTCTCTGGTTTCATTTATACGCTCACACAGCTGACGCCCGCTTCACACAGCAGTACAAGCTGCAGATGTGGCGGTACATGAGGGACCCAGATCAAATCAAACTCTCAATCAATGCCGGTGGAGGGAGGGGGGAGGAGAGGGAGGAAAAAAAGAGGGATTTCGCACACGGCGTCTTGCATATCTGATGGGAGATTGAAGCCACAAGGCATTGTGGGAAAAAAAGGAACAGTTAAAAATTGTAACACCCGGTTCTGCTTCTCCTGTGTTCCGTGTCTCCTATGTCTCCGCTGTGTCTTCTCTGTCTTAATTGTTTAATTCCCTGCACCTGCCCTCAGCCACTCTTGCCTCGTTACTGTCTGATGTCGTACACCTGTGTTTCCCCCCCTATATATTGTGTCAGTCTTTCCCTTGTCTGCTGTGGGATTGTAGTCTCTAGTTCCGTGTCTTTTTCCTGTCGTATCTGATCCTGTCTGCTTCGACCCTGCCTGCCTGCCCTGACCGACGATCCTCTGCCTGCCCCTTTTGGACCTTGTTTTTTTTGTAAACTGTTTTGCCTCATTAAAGAGTGTTTTTTTTGTTATTTATATTGCGTCCAGCCTGTCTCTCTGCGCCTGAGCCTCACCCCGTCACAAAGACCTGACAAAAATGTTCTCTCCATTGCCTTCAATTCCTTGTGTTTGTATCGGCGGTCGGGGGCAAACTTTGTGGGGTTTGTAGAAGACGTCGTGACGTTTGACACCCAGAGATCTACTTGACCTACGCTGACAAACACACACACACACACACTCACACTCAAGTGTCTCCAGAACAGACTCATGTGCAGTCATCGCCACTTAAAAAGGCAGTTTGAGAACTTTACACAAAAAAGGGCGGGGAGGAAGCAGCGTACAGCAGCTCTCCAGAGACAGCGGCTCAGCAAGTCTCCGTTTCACAACAGTTGCATTGCAGCGCGACGTTGGCTTCCTATTAAATACCTTCTCCCAATTGCCCATTATTCCACCGCTATAAAACCACCGCAGACTGCTTCGAGAGGGCTGTTTTTAACCCCCTCCCCCCCCCCCTCCATCACCCCACGTCCTTTTTTTGTTTCGGAAAACATGTTTCATGCGGCTCAGCTCTGAGAGAGAGAGGGGGGAGGGGAGGGAGGGGAAGAAAAGGTAAATTAATGAAGTGAAACGTTTGATGTTGTAAATAAAAAGCAGACTGGTCGTGGGTGAGAGGCTGGGGCTAATGGACTTTGTTGGATGGGAGGTGTGGAGCTGCTGATCTTACGTTTAAAAAAAAGTGAACTTCTCAGAAACGATGCCAAACCCCCCCCCCCCCTCCCCCTCCCTCCGGTCCCCCCTTTGCTGGATCACTCGCCTTGGGCATTCACATCACATGGCGGGGCTGATTATTATGCAATTACAGCGAGGTAAAACACAACAAAAAAGGCACCGCCTCATCTGTGAGAGAGTGTGTGTGTGTGTAACGGTGTGTGTGTTTTGCGTCCACATATTATGTGTGTGTCTTAACACACCCTTGTACTCCTCTAGTTTTAATTCCAGCAGACGGAATGAAGGAGACGAGCGGGGGGGGGGGGGGGAAGGAAAGGAAAGGAAAGGAAAGGGAAAGGAGACGTAGGGAAGTACGAGGGAGGAGAATAAAAGATTCAGGAGCAGTTCTTAGAAGTTAACAGAAAACTAAAAAAAAAAAAGAGAGAGAGAGTAAATTGTGGATGATGAGGAGCCGGGAGATTGGGGGCTGACGGGAATAAAAGAAGAGGACGAGAGTGGTTGAGAAGTTAAAAGGGAAAAGGGGAAGAAATGAGAACACACGATCATGAAGGTTAAACAATGGCGGTGGTCATTACGCTTCACTTTCAATGAGAGGAGAGAAATCACCCCCCCACACATTTATAATTCATATCCTCAATTACCACTAATAAAGTGGCATGAATGGGGCCAGCCCAGGGAGCGGCGCAGGCACAATTACATGTGGTACGGCCCGGCATTAACATTTTCTATTTGAACATTTTTCAGCCTCAATTTCTCTTGGAGTTAATAAGAGCGATGATCCCTCCTTGACTTTTTCACAGAATTATTGTATGGTTATAATATTCCAATCTATTAGCCCCCCCCCCCCCACCCCTTCAACCCACTTCGCCGTAATGTATTCTGCCATTTAATAGCCTGACCTGGCAGGATAGAGAGATGGGAAGAGAGAGAGAGAGAGAGAGAGAGAGAGGGAGGGGGGAATAGAGAGAACATGACATTGATGAGAGGAGTGGGTCTTGTCGTTTTGACCCCACAGGGGGTGAGACAAAGGTCTCACACATCCCGCACAGCGTTAGAATTGAGGTCTCTCGCGGGGCCGTGCCTATCATCGGTGGCAGGAGTTCTGCTTCTTCCTCATTCTGCCGGGCTGGTTCTGAATCTCACCGCGATGCAACCGGTCCTCACCCCCGACGCGCGGAATACCGCCGCTCGGTGGGCGTTTTTAAAAAGCGCCGTATACGAGGCCCCCTATCGCGCGTGGTCGGGCCTTCAGCGTACTCCCGTTACAAGTCCGCTTCGGGCGGTGGCGGGGTGGAGCTTGGATGGGTCCAACAAACACAGGACTTTCACCCAGGAGACTGCTGTTCATGTGTGAACATCAATGGTCCCTTCATTTTGCCTTATTTTTGCTTTACAAACACATAAGAAAAGGAACTTATTTATCATAATATTTGTTATTTTTCTACCTCTCTCGCCAAAGTAAAAGTAGACCGTGTTGACATTTTATTTTGAAAAGAGGCTGTACTCAAATATGATATGCTTTACGCTGTTGATGATGTGAACATGCAGACTTTACTATACATTTCATTTATCCATAGCTTACAATCCTGTTACATTCATACACCGTAGACTCAGCTACAGGGAGCAATTCAGGGTTATGTGCCTTGCTCAAGGACACATCGACTAGGGCGGGGATTGAACCGCCAACCCCCTGATTGAAGGACGGACCTGCTTCCCACTGACCCACAGTCGCCCACGTGCAGTTGACATGCTCCGTAAACGTCGACCCGTTAGACCACCGCTATCGATCATTCTGCTGCTATCTGAGTAGAATGGACATAATGCACGAGCATCGACGGTAAAGCCAGTTGGGACATGTCGTGGGCAGAGATATTACCTCAGCAGGAACTGCGTGTCCTCGTTTGTTTGTGAAATCAAAAGTTGCTTTCAGCCAGCGACACATAAAAAGCATCAACGGTCCAGCGCTCGCGTCGCATTATTATCCCGCATGGAGCCACATGCCCGATCCTCGTCTAATAGTCCCCGTTTACTCCACCTCTCATCATCCTCCCTGTTTTGTGTTCCCTCCATCCTCCCACATAAAATGGAAGAGGAAAAAAAAGTATTCAGCAAAAAACCTGCCTGCCTGCATTTTTTATATGAAAATATCAAAGTGTTCAGAGCTTGTAAAACGCCGCAGGACCGACGGCTGAGCAGACGACACCCGCGGCCTGGAAACGTCTCTCGTGGAGGCGGCGGCGAGGATCCAAAGAGGTAGAACGACGCAGAAGAGAACGGAGAATTCACACAAGCTACGACATCGATCCGAACTTCTACACCTCCAGTACGGGGATTTATGTGGAGATCACACCCCTTGCTAACACACACACACACACACACACGCACCATGTGGCTCGCTGAGAGCCAGCTGTTCCTTTCCACTTCACATCACGATGGGCTAACGACTGATAATCCCCCATAGCTTTCCCCTCAAAGGAGCGAAGGCAGCAGCCATGATCTAACTCCTATTGAATTCCAATTACCCTCCACCGGGATTTCACAATAAGAGTCCCGGCCCTCCGCCTCCCCCACCTCTTCCTCCACCACCACCACCACAACCGCTAACACCACCTTCACTTGTACCGACACAATAAGAGCCACCACCCACATGCCTGGAGATACAGGAACATCGGGAACACGTGTTTATTGTTACGCACTAGTTATTCACTTGTTATGATCTAATTTAAATTACATTGAGATGATTTGGCAGGACCGAGCGCTTAACTTGACTTGAAACAAATTGTAGGGAGAACCTATCTCCCCACACACACACATAGCAACAGTTGCACCCTCGACTGGTCTTGCCCACCCGCTTTTCTTTCTACCCCTGGCAGGTTTGCCCTCTCTGCCAGGCAGGGTCCCTTGTAAAAGAACAGCTTCAATGAACGGAGGCCCAGCAGGAAGCCAGGCATGCTCGCACTCTTAAAACCCCTCCACTCCCTTCAAGCACACGACTCCCTCCCTCCCTCCCTCGTCTCCTTCCTCCTATCCCCTTCTCGCCTCCCAGTTAACAGCTTTATGGGCACGTATGAGGAGCGATTGTGCGACTTACAACATCGCCGACGGACAGCTCTCCGCGCGTTCAATCACGGGACGATAAATCACGCGGTTGGAAAACGTGTACGACGCCGCGGTCCCTAACCAACAATACAATATCTATAATCGAGTGTAACAGCTCCAAGCCAAGGTGACTGGTAGCATTTCAAGTCCCAGTCCCCCCTCCCCTCCCCTCCCCTCTCCCTCCCCTACCCCCTTTCAACCCACATATCTGGTTTGATTTTACCCCATGAAGCGGTGGATTCCAGTCTTTCAGGGAACAACACCGGGCAATAAAAGCAACGGGTGGCTCCGGGGGGCGGCGGGGGGGGACCGAGGGCGATGGGATTCCTGGCGAAGTCCGAGGCGGGTGGAGAGAGAGGCCTCGACGTAAAAAAAGAGGAGAAATGCCCAGAGTCGGGGGATGTAGGAGGACGTTAACGCCGGCTACACCGTTTAGATGAACGCACGCATTTACAGTCAAACTCACTGTTTTTCCGTGAGAAAATGAGGGCTGGACTGAGTGCGAACGTTTTTCCTGCTTCCCCCCCCCCCCCCCCCCCCAAAAGTGAAAAAGTAAAGAAAGGTTTTTGGACATATTTGTGGAAACGTCACCTTGGCGTATTCATGCCGTTACCGATGGAGCACATTCTGCAGGACCCACCATGTCCTTCAGTGCTCATTGGACCAATCTAAATAACCCAAACGGTCACTTTAAAATGAATAAAACTTTGAATCAAAAGGAAAAAAGAAAAATAATATGTATAGTGATTACGCAATAAAGCGATCATTAACTGTTCCCCCCCCCCCCCCCCAAAAACACTGTGTCACTAGGGTTTATAGTTGTAATTTTAACAATCGTCAGCGTCTGGGTGATTCTGACCATGACACCACGGCTGGTGAACGAAATAACAGAGACAAAAAACGTTAAACTGGTTTAAAAATAAATAAATGACATCTGCAGCACCCAATGTGTCGGGTGGGGTGGGGGCCAAAGGTGAAGGAGAGTTTGTGTGGCACTCTGAACTGTGGTATTGGCCCTCGGGTTTGTTTTCCCCCCTCCTTAAAATGTCCTCATTCCCACTTTAATGTCTCTCTACTTTTAGATGATTACAGTATAATGGAGAGATGGAGTCATGGCATGGTTTATTACCACACACACACACACACACACACACATGCTTACGAGCATCCAAATGACCCCAAGGACACGGGGCGACATAGCAACAGCAGTAGTCCAAATAAGAAGATTACATTTTGAGTTTCCCGTGCTCAGACAGCTCGCTATGTTTTGACCTTTTGAATTTGAACATGACTCGATGAGCTCCGGTTGAATGTCCATTGAAGATGAACGCCATCAGATCAGGTCGAAATGAAAACGTCCTCCCTTCTTTTCCCTCCCTTTACGCCATCTCTTTCTTCTTGTGTCAGGACTGGGATGTAAACCTTCAAACGGGAAGTAGAAGGAACAGATTTTGTTCTCATAACCTCGCTCAAACTTTCACTCTGACGTGTTTCTGGGAGTTGAAGGTCTGTGAAGCTGCGTTCGAGGGGAAAATTGGAGTCGTATAATAATACGACTCCAATTTTCCTTTGTTGCGCTAATGCAACACGTCGTTTTGAATATCGCAAAGGGTGCAAAGTCTGGAAAAGTGAGCGACCGCGGCTTCTTTCTGAAGAGGGAGAGAGAGAGACAGAGAGAGAGAGACAGAGAGAGAGAGAGAGAGAGAGAGAGAGAGAGACAGAGAGAGATAGAGAGAGACAGAGAGAGACAGCTTTCGCTTCATTTCGCTTGTAATGCGACTATCGCGGCCGCTAACAAGCTTCTGTTCCATTAGCTTTCCATGAATGCTTTTCTTTTCTTCTCTCTCTCAGAAAAACAACACTTTGTTTCCAATGAACTCCAAACAAACAAATTCTGGAGAATAAGTTCATTCACGTCGCTATCAGAAGGATCGACACGAAGCGACAGCCGAGGACGCAGCTAGCGAGCGCGAGACAGGAAGCAGCTAGCCTGGCTAGCATCGCAAGGAGTTTCAGCCGAGGCATTGAGACGTCGAGGCTCTCCGGTGAGAGGCCAGCTTGTTGTGGATGCCTCCCCTCCTCCTCCCCCTCCTCAATTATCATGTCAATACATCAAACGTTTTACAAGCCCCGCTCCGCAGTCCAGCTTTCAGCGAGACTAAGAGACGAGTAGAAGAGGGAGCGCGATCTGCGAACCATCGGTGACCCACGAGGGTGCTTTTGACGGTTATGAGTCGAACGGAATAACATGAGCGAGGCATTGTTCGCTCGATTCCCTCCTACGAGTGTGCGTGGGTGCTTGTCTTTGTGTGTGTGTGTGTGTGTGTGTGTGTGTGTGTGTGTGTGTGTGTGCGCGTCACGGCCATCTATCCTCTCAGACATGTTTAATAGGGCTTTGGCTGCGTTGACCGAGGGTGTAAATGTGTCATACTTTATGAGAAATCCCAAAGAAGAGGGCTAACATTAATCACCGGCTCTTGTTTATGAAAGTCATAAATGTTTCACTGAGTGCTTTATTGTTGGCTGCCGAGATTTGGAGAAGCGTAGAGGGGTTCTTAATGTGTGTGTGTGTGTGTTCAGTCCCCCACTGTGTCACGGTAGCCCCCCAAACCTATGAGAAACTCTCTCTCTCTCTCTCTCTGTCATGTTGTCAGGATGACATCACCCTGCCCTTTGACCCACATCGTCAGGAGAGCGCTGATTGGATGATTGGCTTATGGAGGACATCCACATTGACTCCAAACTCGATTCTGCTGATGTCAGGCGCTATTAGAACTGACGACGCGCACACAAGGCCGA